>NC_046358.1:9518358-9883358 GCF_004027225.2 Strigops habroptila
ATTCCAGCAGATCTGTGTTCACCAGTTCGTCCTTTGCGATCCTCTCTGACCGCTGCTATCATCATTTTTACTTGTCGCTTGCTGCTCTCTTCTTCCCGCCTTACGTAGACTTTCTGAGCTTCCCTCAATAATTCATCCAACCCTCTATTCTGCCAGTCTTCTAACTTTTCAATCTTCTTTCTAATGTCTTCCCATGATTTTGCCACAAACTGAGTTTTGAGGAGCGCTTGCCCTAAAGGGTCGTCTGGATTTACCCCCAGAGTACAGCTGAAGGGCTTTCCTCAGTCGTTCCAGCCACTCAGTAGGGCTTTCATCTTCTTTTGCATTTCATTAAATGCTTTATTGATATTCTGGCCACGGGGTACTGCTTCTCTAATTCCCTGAATTACTATAGTTCTCAGGTCCTGCATATGAGTTCTATGCATCGGATCCTGATTATCCCAATTAGGTCTTTGAAGTGGCCATTTAATATCTGCTTGGGGTCCCTGGGCATGTTGAGCATCCCACAGTCTCATTCCTGCTCGTCTAATCATATCTCTTTCCTCGGTAGTAAATAATTGACCAAGGATAGATTGCATCTCATCCCAAGTATAAAGGTTTGGTCCCAAAAATTGATTTAATCTTTCTGCCACTCCCAGTGGGTCCTCAATTAAGTTTCCCATTTCGGTTCTTTTAAAATCTCGTAGGTCAGCCGAGTTTAGGGGTACGGAAATATATCCGATCACAGGTTGAGGTCCCCCCATGGGTATTTCCCTTAGGGGGTACATCTGAGCTGCCCCTTTTTGACTTCTAGTTACGCGTCTAGGAAGAGGGGGAGACCCTTGTTCCGACTCCGGTGGGGGAGTGGGCGCTCTGGGGACTTCTGCGGGAGCAGGAGGAGGAATGTAAGGAGGGGGGGTTAGAAGGGTTTCGTCTAACTCTTCCTTCTTTTTCTTTTGTTTAGTTTTTATTTCATTCAGCGGATAAAGTCTAGCTCTCGGTCTTTCTAGCCACACTTCCGCATATTGACTCTCCTCCGGGTTAAGGGGATTTTTATTATTAACCCAGAGGTTTAATTGCTGTTTTACCCAATCTTCTTCTGACCCATAGACTGGCCAAAAGACATTTTTAGAAATCTTCTTCCCTCCCCATATCTTAGTACAATATTCTATCATTTTTTGCTTATCTTTCCCTAGGGTTCCAGGGGAATATCTCCAATTGTCTAAGATATATGCCAGAGGGGTATTTTTAGGTACAGTGTGTACCCTCCCCATGGGAGTCGAAGGCTTGCTGCCCTTCGCCCCCATCTTCTGGATTATCCACAAACACACACTCACTCGCTCCCCTTATTCCTGGCCCAGTCCCTCGCGGGAGGTGGGAAACGCAGTACTAAAGGGTCCACACTCGCTTGGTTCAGTATATCGAACCTCTCGTTCGTTATAATCCAGGATACCCAATCCCGCCCGAACGGCGAACCCGCGAACAACTTCGCAGTATACTTACGCGTCCTGCGTCTTCGTCCGGACTTCCGTGCACAGAATTTTATGGGATTTTACCGGTCCTTTTTTGCTCAATATCCTAGAATTTAGGTTCGTCGGTAAGGTTGGAGTGAGCTGTTGGTCGCGGGGCCGCGAAATGTCGCGGGGCGCCTCCCCGGAGGACCAAAGCCCACCGTTCCTTATCCGAGTCACGGCACCAGAAATTGTCATAAATTGTGACCACAACGGATCATAATCCAATTAAAATTTTATTAATTATAGCAAGTAGAATATGAGCAAAAACAGCGCTGGACGACAGGGGAGTCTGCGCTCCGCCACTGCCGTGCTGAGCAGTTCAAACAGTCCCTTTTTATACATCTTTACTTCCGTGTTCATGAAGTAGTGGAGGTACTCTGCGCATGCTTCAGTTGTTGTTAGGGGGTCGTTTTCTACCTCCTGGTGGTCGTTGAGGCCGAAGTAAGAAGTCTTTCTCCTTTATCCCATAGCTGACCCCTCATTCACATGTCCTTATCTGGGGTTGTTTGTCCTGTTTCTGTCGGTTCCTGGAAGTCTGGCAGTTATCTCGCGATTGTGGTTATCTTATCTTACTCAAGCAGTGTCCGAGTTTCTGTCGGTTTCTGGAAGTCTGGCGGTTATCTCGCGATTGTGGTTATCTTATCTTACTCAAGCAGTGTCCGAGTTTCTGTCTGCATAAGCAATTTCACATCTTTGTTGCCTAACCTTTACATTGAGCTTAACATAAATCTTAATAAACAATATCCTAGTCCATAGTTTCTCACAATCCCCCCTTTTTCTTTTTATCCTATTATTGTTTATTAGACGTTACTTTCATTTTCGGCACTGCGAACAAACCTTTTTCCACAATCCCAACATTTATCATAACACTCACAAGGTAATACCTCACAATTACAAAAGGCATAGTTCTCACGTGGCATAATGCATTCACAACAATCTTCATCTTCATTAATAGATACACTCTTATATTTTGCCCCAGACCTCGTAGTTAAAATAAGCAGTTTAGCTATGTCAAACCGTTCTTTAATAAAGTGTAAAATATAGCGTAATATACAAGGCCCAAATATGAGTCCCAAAATCAACATGATAAGCGGTCCTGCTAAGGCGGACAACAAAGTGGTTAGCCAAGGTGAAACATTAAACCAGTTTTCGTACCATGACTTGCCCGCCTCACGATCTTTCTTACGTTGATCTAACCTTTTCCGGAGTTCAGACATGGTGTCCTGGACTACTCCAGTATGGTCAGCAAAAGAGCAACATTCTTCATTGAGAGCTACACATAACCCTCCTTCCTTTAAAAACAATAGATCTAATCCTCTTCTATTTTGCAGTACTACTTCTGATAAAGACTTTACTGAAGTGGCTAAATTTTGGATAGATTGTTCTATTTTTGCTAAATCTTCATCTACAGCCATCTGCAAACTTTGTAACTCCTGACCTTTCACTAGGGAGGCTATGCCTGTACCTGCTCCAACTCCGCTCGCTATCAGCAGGGTAGCTAGGGTTACTACTGTAATTGGCTCTCGTTTTTGCCTATTCAGGTCTCCTTCAAAGTGGCGTAACACCTCCTCAGAGGTGTGATAGATTAGACGAGGAACAATAATCACCTGTACGCAAAACTGAGATTGATCAAACACATTTAGGGATAGGCAAGGCGTTACTCCGATGTCTGAACAAACCCATTTAGCTCCTGGTGTCGGGATAGCCCATTTGTCATTTTGATTCTTGTGTTTCTCTATATTGGTGTTAGTGACTGTTTTATTGCACAAAGGCTGATATTT
Organism: Strigops habroptila; assembly: GCF_004027225.2. NCBI lineage: Eukaryota > Metazoa > Chordata > Aves > Psittaciformes > Psittacidae > Strigops > Strigops habroptila. Next base: position 9,521,633 of record NC_046358.1, read on the forward strand.
TTCGGGCACTGTACCTATACATTTTCCTTGACCTGTTACTAATTGAATAGTAATTCCTTGCGTATGGTTCCTCTGGTCATCCCATGGGCATTCTCGTGGGTTTGAACCATTAGACCATTGAATCCTACCTGGTTTTCCAATTGCCTCAAAATATGGTGGTCTAACATTATAACATAACCAACATTCTTTAGTTAAATTTGGTTTGCTTTCATTAAGGGCACGATAAGAGGCTTGCATTAGATTCCATAAGGGGTCTTTGGATCCTGACAACTCTCGATCCCTGGATGAGGAGAATTTAGTCACAAGGGAGTTTGGAGAAGTGGTTGCGACGTTTGCGGGGGCAACCTTTTCTTCAGAGAAAGTGGGTAGATTCAGGACCAGGTTTGGTCCTACTGGTAAGGGATCGTGGGGCATCGGTCTTTTCATTATTTGAAAAATTCCTCCTCTGTCTGCACCTGCTTCCCAATATCTAATTCCCCAATATTTCCCTGCCAGCCAAAAGTCCTGAGCAGGATTTTTTATAGTTATATTGATGCCCACACAAGGAATCGGTTTACTTAAGCAATGACCCCACCGGTCTCCGTGTAATTTAGGTCTCTGGCATCCTTCTGGTGACCACTTTATTTCTAGATATTGGTCTCCAGGTGTGGACCACTCAGAAGCCCATGTTTCGCACCCCCAATATGCACAGTAATAATGACCTGGCCAATTACAGTATCCTTTACCAGGGTTTGATGCTGGACATATATAAATTGGTAGACATATATCTGCTTCATCTTTACGATCTTCTTCAGTAATTAGATCATGCAAACTCACATTGAAACTAACTGTGCCCGGTGTAGTTCGTGTTTGGATTGGATTATTTGGATATTTTATGTTTGTTATTGTCCAGTTCATAGGTTTATGAGGGTTTCCATTTGCTTGGGTTATTATCAATAACAAAACTAACGGTATACCAGAAAAAAGGGTGTCTGTTAATTTTGCCAATTTAAGTATATTTTTACCAGTCCTGGGGAAGTTCGGCCATTGCTGCTTTTGTGTCCCATCATTTTGGTTCTTTTCTCCACAGTTTGTTCCTCCTCTGCCTCGCCCGTCGACTCGGTTGCTTCGAGCCACGGGGTGTACCATCTTCTCGGCAGCAAGGGAATTCTTCAGGAGAACAGCTGTTTCGGGCTTTCTGCCTGTTTATATAGGCTTCCCACTTTGCAGCTTTAACTAATGGGGCAAAGTAAGACACGGTCAGTACTTCCCTTCTGCATTTTATAACCAAAATTTCAGCTACAAAGGGGACTGGTTCGTTGGAGTGGTAGCAATAATATCGAGGGTTTATTCCTTTGGCAAAAATTTCCCACCACTCATGGGATTCCCGAATAATTTTTTTTTTTTTGTTTAGACTCTAATTGTTTTAATTTCCACTCAGTGAGAGTTCTTTGGATTTTCCAACACTGTGTGCAAACTCCTATTAGAGGGTATCCACATTCACAATGTGTCTACCATTTATCCTGGCATACCTTACACCTAAAACAAGCAAATGGATAACAATTGCAGTTCAAATCATTACACCTAATTCGTATATCTAGAGTGCATATATTATTTACATCAACCTATCTTCTATATTTAATATTGTGAGGTTGCATAAGTTTAGCAATTTCCTTCAACACACTTTGTACGCTTCCATATATAATAGAAAAAAAGAGAAATAATTATAGCAAATATAAACAGCAATACACACTTTATACCGAAAGGTAATGCGGCAAAATAATCCAATAAAGTCTTTATCATTACGTTATCTTTTCAGGGTTATCTTGGTGTCACCTGGAGTACTGATTACTTTCCAGTGGGGTCTCGTCACTGGGCCTTTAATGCGACTGGCATGAGTCCATCCACGCTCCGCAGTTCGGACAGCTGTTTCTGTTGTAAGCAAAACAAGATAAGGTCCCTCCCAATTGGGTTTTAGGGTTTCTTCCTTCCACACTTTAATCAATATCCAATCCCCAGGTTTAACATTATGAATTTTTAAGTCCAACGGGGGTCGTTGTACAATCAGTCCATGTTCCCAAAGCTTGTTACGATGTTCTGCTAATTGTGAAACATATTCATTAATCACACGGTCTCGAATTAAAACATTTGTTTGTGGACTTTCAATTCTATAAGACATTCCATACACCATTTCAAACGCTGATATTCCTACATCTGCTCGGGGTCTGGTTCTGAGAATTAATAGTGCCATGGGTAGGCACTTAATCCATGATAATTTGGTTTCTATCATTAATTTAGTCAAAATAGTTTTTATTTCTCCATTTATCCTTTCAACTTTTCCCGAACTTTGTGGATGCCATGGTGTATGGTATTCCCACTTAATCCCCAAACTTTCAGCTAGATCTTTAACAATTTTTGACACAAAGTGTGTTCCTCTGTCCGAGTCGATTACTTCAGGTACTCCATATCGAGGTATAATGTGTTCAAGTAACACTTTAGTAACCTGGTTAGCAGTTGCCTTGGAGGTAGGAAAAGCCTCAACATAATGTGTTAAATGATCCACCATTACTAATAAATGTTTGTAACGCCCTACCCTGGGTAGTTCAGTAAAATCCACTTGTATGTGTGAGAAAGGTCTGTATGCTGGGGAACGTCCTCCAAGAGGTTTTTGTCTCATGTTGCTTCGATTAACCTTTTGACAGGTCTCGCAGGCTGCCGTGACTGTCTTTGCTATGTTATATACGCCTATACTGGCAAACTGTTGATTGAAATGATCAACTAACGCCTGGGTTCCCCAGTGTGTTCTATTGTGTATTTTTGAAAATATCTCGAGTGCTATGCCCTTCGGCAAGACTTCCCTCCCATCTGGCAATATGTACTTACCATCTTGTTCCTTAGCTCCCATTTGTTCTAGTTTTTCCTTTTCTGCAGACTCAAAACTTAAATTTTTACTAACAGGTACTTGTTGCATAGTCAAAATCATACCATAATTGCCTGCCACTCGTTTTGCTTCTATATCAGCTGCATTATTTCCCCTAATTTGATAACTTGTACCTCGCTGGTGTCCCTTTATATGTACAACTGCTATTTTATTCGGCATTTTCAATGCCCCCAGAACTCGCCGAATTAATTCCGGGTGTATCAGTTCTTTTCCCTGTGAGTTAACAAATCCTCTTTCCTCCCATATTTTTCCAAAAGTGTGTACTACTCCGAACGCATAGCGTGAGTCTGTATATATAGTTCCATCCTTTCCCTTCAGTGACACTAATGCTTTCCACAATGCATACAGCTCACAGGCTTGAGCCGACCAGCTGGCACTCAGGGGGCCTGATTCTACTGTCTTAAATTCTCCTTTTTCCGACTTAACGATGGCATATCCGGACAACCGTTTACCTTCCACTATTCGTGATGACCCATCTATAAATAATACTTCTCCACATTGTAGTTCTTCTTCTTCTAAGTCTGGCCTAATGCGTGTCTGCTGTTCAATTGTTTGAAAACAATTGTGCAATAGTTCATTACCTTCTCCTGGGTACAAAAATTCAGCGGGGTTAACTGCTCCAATAGTTTTCAAAGATAGTTTAGGGGATTCTATAAGTATTCCCTCATACTTTAATAATCGGCTATCTGTAAGCCATTTTTCTGCTTTTTGTTGTAACACTCCCCTGATGTTATGAGGCGCATATAAGACAACTTCTCCATTAAAGGTAATGCGATTCGTTTCCTCAAGTAATAAGGCAGCAGCAACAATGATTTGTAAACAACTCGGCCAACCCCTGCTCACAGGATCCAACAGCTTTGATAGGTATGCCACCGGTTTCTTTTGTCCGGCCCATTCCTGAGTTAATACTCCGAATGCCGTTCCTTCATGTATGTTAACAAATAAATGGAATGGCCGCTTTAAATCTGGTAGGCTTAAAACCGGTGCTTGACTTAGCTCCCTTTTGAGACTGACAAACTGCTCTTGATCCTGAGGGGTCCACTTGGGTATTTTGTCTTTAGACAGTTGTTCATATAAAAATTTAACTTTAAAGCTGTAGTTTTCTATCCATTGCCTACAATACCCAAATAGCCCTAATGCCTGCCGAATTTGCCTCTTAGTGACAGGCATAGGTAATTCCAGAATTCCTTTAATGCGCTCTGGATCCAATATCTTCTTGCCGTTAAACAAATAATGCCCCAAATATTTCACTTTTTCCTCCACAAATTGTAACTTTTCTTGTGATACTCGTAGTCCCTTTTGTGCAAGAAAGTTTAGGAGTCGAATGCTTTCTTTCCTTACATCCTCCTTATTATTCCCTGCTATGAGCAGATCATCTACATACTGTAACAGCACGTTTCCCGTTTGTACCTGGTATTCTTTTAAGAGCTCTTCCAGGGCCTGTCCAAACAGATTAGGGGACTCAGTGAACCCTTGGGGAAGCACAGTCCATCTCAATTGCTGTCTACGGCCTGTCTCTATGTCTTCCCATTCAAAGGCAAAATAATCACGGCATTCTTCTGCCAGTGGACAGGCCCAAAAGGCATCCTTTAAGTCAGCCACACTATACCAGGAGTTATGGGGTCCTAGCTTGCTTAGCAGTGTGTATGGATTTGCTACTACAGGGAATCGGGTGATAGTTCTTTTGTTTATTTCCCTTAAATCATGTACGAGTCGATATTTCCCATTTGGTTTCTTTACAGGCAGAATGGGGGTGTTAAAGGGTGACATACAAGGCTCTAAGATTCCTTGTGCTAACAATCGATCAATTTCTGGTTTTAATCCCCTCCGTCCTTCTAGGGATATGGGATATTGCCTTACCCTCACAGGTATGTGGGGTTCGGAAAGTTGGATTTTAATCGGTGGGATTTTCAGTCTACTAATTGTGTCCGGAGAGTACCAGACATCGGGGTTAATTTGTTTTTGATCATCCACGGTTAAAGGATAAGCAGACACTGTTAGCTCCTGATTTTTCACTTTAATTTCTAATTGCAATTCAACAATTAAATCTCGTCCTAACAGATTAAATTCTGCTTCAGGGACGAGCAAGAGTTCACCCATTCCAAATTTATTTTCAGTTTCGAATACCACATTTTTGATTTTGCTTACTTTAAAGGGTTCTCCTTTTGCCCCAATTACTTGTACCTTTTCAGGGGAAACTTTACATCCCTCAGGTATTTGCTTAATAGTTGATTTCTCAGCCCCAGTGTCTACTAAAAAGGTGAACTCTTGTTTATGGGGACCTATTTTTAATTTTATCAAGGGCTCATGATGACTCCGGTCCCCTAAGATATAGAGCCCCTGACTCTCCTATTCCGTTTTCAATATTCCCTCATCCCTGATCCTTTCTCTGCAATTCTTCTTTATATGTCCCTTCTTTCCACAGTAAAAACAACATCTCTGCTCCTTCTTTACTATTACGTTCCCTTGTTTCATTCCAGCAGATCTGTGTTCACCAGTTCGTCCTTTGCGATCCTCTCTGACCGCTGCTATCATCATTTTTACTTGTCGCTTGCTGCTCTCTTCTTCCCGCCTTACGTAGACTTTCTGAGCTTCCCTCAATAATTCATCCAACCCTCTATTCTGCCAGTCTTCTAACTTTTCAATCTTCTTTCTAATGTCTTCCCATGATTTTGCCACAAACTGAGTTTTGAGGAGCGCTTGCCCTAAAGGGTCGTCTGGATTTACCCCAGAGTACAGCTGAAGGGCTTTCCTCAGTCGTTCCAGCCACTCAGTAGGGCTTTCATCTTTCTTTTGCATTTCATTAAATGCTTTATTGATATTCTGGCCACGGGGTACTGCTTCTCTAATTCCCTGAATTACTATAGTTCTCAGGTCCTGCATATGAGTTCTATGCATCGGATCCTGATTATCCCAATTAGGTCTTTGAAGTGGCCATTTAATATCTGCTTGGGGTCCCTGGGCATGTTGAGCATCCCACAGTCTCATTCCTGCTCGTCTAATCATATCTCTTTCCTCGGTAGTAAATAATTGACCAAGGATAGATTGCATCTCATCCCAAGTATAAAGGTTTGGTCCCAAAAATTGATTTAATCTTTCTGCCACTCCCAGTGGGTCCTCAATTAAGTTTCCCATTTCGGTTCTTTTAAAATCTCGTAGGTCAGCCGAGTTTAGGGGTACGGAAATATATCCGATCACAGGTTGAGGTCCCCCCATGGGTATTTCCCTTAGGGGGTACATCTGAGCTGCCCCTTTTTGACTTCTAGTTACGCGTCTAGGAAGAGGGGGAGACCCTTGTTCCGACTCCGGTGGGGGAGTGGGCGCTCTGGGGACTTCTGCGGGAGCAGGAGGAGGAATGTAAGGAGGGGGGGTTAGAAGGGTTTCGTCTAACTCTTCCTTCTTTTTCTTTTGTTTAGTTTTTATTTCATTCAGCGGATAAAGTCTAGCTCTCGGTCTTTCTAGCCACACTTCCGCATATTGACTCTCCTCCGGGTTAAGGGGATTTTTATTATTAACCCAGAGGTTTAATTGCTGTCTTACCCAATCTTCTTCTGACCCATAGACTGGCCAAAAGACATTTTTAGAAATCTTCTTCCCTCCCCATATCTTAGTACAATATTCTATCATTTTTTGCTTATCTTTCCCTAGGGTTCCAGGGGAATATCTCCAATTGTCTAAGATATATGCCAGAGGGGTATTTTTAGGTACAGTGTGTACCCTCCCCATGGGAGTCGAAGGCTTGCTGCCCTTCGCCCCCATCTTCTGGATTATCCACAAACACACACTCACTCGCTCCCCTTATTCCTGGCCCAGTCCCTCGCGGGAGGTGGGAAACGCAGTACTAAAGGGTCCACACTCGCTTGGTTCAGTATATCGAACCTCTCGTTCGTTATAATCCAGGATACCCAATCCCGCCCGAACGGCGAACCCGCGAACAACTTCGCAGTATACTTACGCGTCCTGCGTCTTCGTCCGGACTTCCGTGCACAGAATTTTATGGGATTTTACCGGTCCTTTTTTGCTCAATATCCTAGAATTTAGGTTCGTCGGTAAGGTTGGAGTGAGCTGTTGGTCGCGGGGCCGCGAAATGTCGCGGGGCGCCTCCCCGGAGGACCAAAGCCCACCGTTCCTTATCCGAGTCACGGCACCAGAAATTGTCATAAATTGTGACCACAACGGATCATAATCCAATTAAAATTTTATTAATTATAGCAAGTAGAATATGAGCAAAAACAGCGCTGGACGACAGGGGAGTCTGCGCTCCGCCACTGCCGTGCTGAGCAGTTCAAACAGTCCCTTTTTATACATCTTTACTTCCGTGTTCATGAAGTAGTGGAGGTACTCTGCGCATGCTTCAGTTGTTGTTAGGGGGTCGTTTTCTACCTCCTGGTGGTCGTTGAGGCCGAAGTAAGAAGTCTTTCTCCTTTATCCCATAGCTGACCCCTCATTCACATGTCCTTATCTGGGGTTGTTTGTCCTGTTTCTGTCGGTTCCTGGAAGTCTGGCAGTTATCTCGCGATTGTGGTTATCTTATCTTACTCAAGCAGTGTCCGAGTTTCTGTCGGTTTCTGGAAGTCTGGCGGTTATCTCGCGATTGTGGTTATCTTATCTTACTCAAGCAGTGTCCGAGTTTCTGTCTGCATAAGCAATTTCACATCTTTGTTGCCTAACCTTTACATTGAGCTTAACATAAATCTTAATAAACAATATCCTAGTCCATAGTTTCTCACAAAGTTGACAAGCAGGTATTCTTTATTGCAGCACTGGGAGACACAGGGGATATCTCCTCCTGATGTATGTCCCGTTTAAGCATGAAACAGACCGTGATTATATTGTTGCTTAACATACGTATTCATTACATTTCCAATAAACATCATACATATTCATTGGTTGTCCGAGAATCGTTTTACATAATTCCATGCCTATTTTTGCATGCGCATAACAACGTGGTAGTGGTCTTTGGTGGTCGTTTTACTTCTTCCAACAATCTTCATCACTTGGCCGTTCCTCGAACTCTTGTTCTGGAAGTCTTTGAAGCATACACAGTAGATAAATGCCTACACCAGCTTAATTAGTTCGGTAACACTACCGACATAAGCGAGTGATTTCTCCTCGTCCTTCTACTTACCAGTTAACTTCGCTACGGTACCTCCTGAACATCTGCTAGTTTCAGATACTCTTTATCTACAGTCCTGTTTTGCTTACAATAAATTTTGTACGAGGGTGATAAGGTTCTAAAACTATGCCAGCTACAACGATTTATCTTATACAAGGATCCTTATTATGTTCTTTTGGTTGAGCTTTTAGGTTTGGAAAGTTTTGTTGTTATGTACAAAGCTATCACGCTTAAAGTTACTTAAAACTGAATTTTCTTGTTTACAAAGGATTATATTTCATTTTGTACTTCCTTGTCTCATAAGTAATCACCTGCTTTGTTCAGAACAGCACAGACCATCTATGGGAATCCCTACTCAGATTTGCAAGTAAAAGCTAGACTGTTGTTGGTGGCTTCTGACCCACGCCAGGTCCCCTGCACCACAAGCCAGAGGTCTACCAAATCCCTGAGGGATTAAGAAGATTGGGAGGAAGGGTGCTTAAGAATGAGGCCAAGGGGTGCAGCAGTTTCCAGAGACCAGGAGGATGGAAGCATTGCTCTCCAGACAGACTGGCAGCATTCAGATTCCAGTCGGCAAGAACCACTCAGAAATTTCGGTGCCTTACCTAAAGCAGATGGCAACAACGGGCAGCAGATCTGGAGGACTGTGAGTTCCTTCAGGTTAAGGTTGAAGATTAAATCCACCTTGCCAGGCCCTTTTAGCTTTGGCTGAATGTGCTTTTTGGTCAGGAAATAGGATTAGGGATGGCTCGAGGCTTGATTACACTCAGCACACCTGCTTGCGGGGCACAGAACGATCTTCCTGGCCTCCTTTATCATATTTACAGGTGAGCTTAAACACGCAGAAGTGCAATCTTTCCCTACAGCCGCCCGCCAGTGTGAACAACCACCCGGGCATGTCTCCAGCCCAGGCCTGCAGCAGGACAGAGGGACAGCCGTGGTCTCCCACACGCCATCCCGGCAGGAGGAAACCTTCTCCGGGGTTTCTCCCAGAGGACACACCGAGCCCCGCAGGACGGCACCCCCCGCCCCCCAGTGCCCCGGGGACCCGCTCGCCGGGAACAAAGAGCCGCGCCGAGGATGCGCTGCCCCGCGGGCAGCCAAGCATCGTCACCCGCGAAACAGTAAAGCAGAATGAACGAACGCGGGGACAATCCAGCTTGGGGGCGCCGTGTCCCTCCCTTCACCCCGGACACCCCCCGGCCTCACCTGTCTCCCGCCGCCGCCGCCGACTCCCCAGCGCCGCGTTCGCCCCCGCACCCCGCGGCCGCTCGGGCGGGGCGGGGCGGAGCGGAGCGAGCCGGCCCCGGGGCGGTGCCGGGACCGGACCAGCGCCGGCTCCGCCTGCCCGCGGGGGGTCCTGCACCGGCAGCAGCCACATCGGCGCGTGGAGGGCGGACGCCTTCGCCGTTTGATCCCGTCTCCAAAAGGAAGTTTTAGCACCCGGCTCTTCCCCCCACCAGCTGGGATCAGAGTCCAACCCAACAGGCTCCTTCGCTTTGCTCGCAGGAAGCTGCAGAAGCGAGGCCTGCAGTACTCTTAAGCAGTTTTCCATCTGTTACAGATTCTCCTCCAGTTTTCAGCTACAGAGGTCACCTTCCCCCGGTAATCTCTCTACAAACAACGAGGGCTTTTTAAGTGATATCCCTCACAACCCTTAGCAGAGCTTAGTTCAGTTTCTTTGTTTTGGTGCTTCGTTCTAAACACCTACTTGGCCAAGGAGAAAGAAATCTCAAAGATTTTTACACTTCTTCCCCCCCCCCCCCACCTGGTTTTTTCCACACCAGGAACCCCACAGCTAGCCTAAGAGGACTAGAAACCTTTACACCATCAGATCCTGACATACTTACCAACTCACTTCATCAAACAGCAGCACAGAAGCTCACGCTTTAAATAAAGAACATAATTGATTGAGGAAAACTGAGATATTCCTTATCAATAAATTGATCATTATATTTTTCTTTTTGTTGTGCTACTGGAAATAACATTTACCTTAGTGGATTGTTCTCTTTGCTAGACTCATCCCAACGTTTTACCTCTCATTTTAGAGAAACAGAGTGTTTTCTAGTGGATTTCAACCAAACTGGAACCAACCAAATTCATTTTGGTAGCATTCTGCATCCAATATTAAAACTTTTCAAAGACAGATTTGTTGTACGTCGGAGCAGTTTCTTTCGGGAAATATTGCTAACCTCTGCATAAGTTGAAAATACAGTGCAAAAATGCCTGTATCAGCAATAAAGCCTGTCACTGGCAAAAGACATTAGAAAGAATTTCAGAGTTAAGCTTGATGGAGCAAGCAGCCAGGCAAAATGATGGGAACAGTCCCTTGTAGCTTTGCACCAATGAGTTGTAAAATCTGGGAAGTTATTCGTGAGCCAAAGTTTCTAGCAGTGCAGCATCTTTCTAAAGAACAAACTCCCAGATCAGGGACCCAAAACTCTCCACAGGTTCATCTTCTGTTCATCGTTTTGGCTGAGGGTTTTGCCTGAGAAGAGAGGATGGTTCAGCCATGGAGGAGGCACCACCTCTGAAGTTGACAGTGTAGCCAGATTTCACAGCAAACCCGGATCAATGAGGGCTTATTTTCCAATGCAGCACTGCACGCCGTGGCGAGTCAGGGGTTGATTCCCAAACCGCTCAGTCATCCGTATGTGGGGAGAGGGGCAGGACAACAGAGAAACCACACACCGGAAGTCAGAGCTGTAGGCAGTGCGTCCGCCAGGCTCGAGCCAGAGCCTTGGCTTCCGTAGCTACAAAATTCACCCCTAACAGCTGACCTGGGATTCAGAATGAGGGATTATGTTTTCAACCCGTTTTCTATCTAACCTTTAAAATTATCAGGAAAGTTACGTAAAATGTAAAGCATGTGTAACTGATGCTCTTGTCTTCTCTAAGGCATGCAGAGCACTTGACAGATTGGAGGAGTTTTCACTTCCCTCTTGGCATTGACTCCTTCTGAACCCAGATTTGCACTGTATACTCTCCAGGTTACATATTCACTGATAATCACTGTAACCAAAATAGCTGGTTGTCTATGGGATTTTCCCCCCGTTTGAAATTGCAGATTCCCTGTAGACTGCAAGGTTTTCTACTTTGCATAACCTGCCAAAATCAAGGGCTTCTACATTATCAACAAAAAAAAATCTGCAGACTGAAAGGAGGAGGCATCAGAGACTGAGGAGACAGGCAGAAATCAAAAATCAACAGAGAGCACTGTTCTGTTATTCATTTCTATGGTTTATTATTTGGAAATACTATTTTTTAACTCAGTTCAGTATGCCCCAGAGCACATACATAACCAAGCAAAACCGGCCCCACTTCCACAGCAAATTAAGAAACGTCCATCCCTTTCCCTTTTTACCAATGCTCTGTTTCAAAATGTTTCAGTGCAATCTTCAAGTGGTGTCATCCTTCAGAGACTTCTTACCCCTCAGGTGAAATTCAGAGATTAAATTCAGGTGTAAACCGGTTTATTCTTCCATGCTGGTAGCATAGCTGGTAAAGAGCATGAGATTCATGTCCTGTTCCCAGGTCTGACTTGTTAAGTGACTTTCAGAACCAAACTTCACCTGCCTCTGCCTTCATTTCCCCTTCTGTAAAATGGAAATAACAATACCTAATGGTTGAAAAAGTCCCTTATAAGATCTCCGGGTTACTATAACAGCAAACTGTTGTATAAACTAATAATATCATACAGTGGATTTCTTTAAAAGCTGATATTCCTTTTGCAGCCTTATTGCACAAACCAAAAAGTACAAATAACATGTCCTAATTAAGAAACTGGGTTACTTAATAATTTACAGGAAGACACATTTTGGACATATAAAATTAACTAAAAAAAAAATCATTGTCTTGACATCAGATTACTGCATCTTAAGATGCCACCCCGAGCATCTGTCATGAGATGGTATCAGCTATCCTAAGTATGTCAGGACATGCCACAGAAGGTAAAGGCAATTTTAAAATAGCTACCATTAATTTCGCTGCTGAATGAGTTTCCCAAATTGAATATTGGGGACATCCAGCACATAAATCAGTGCACATTTCCAGCACACGATTCACCTTTACATCAGCTGGTGGCATCTGTTTTAAGGAGAATTGCTCTTCCCATTAAACGGCAGCCATTGGAACAGAGTAGCAATGAGTCTAATTCAGGGAAAGTGAGAACAGCATTCCCTGACACAAAGAGGGAAGTATGCTTAAAACAAATCCATTTTGAAAAAGGTATCAGGAAGTTTACGGCCAATGAATTATTTCAAATGTAATCATGTCACAGATGAACATTTCTTTCTTCTCCAACTGTAAACCCAATAAATGCCATCTGCAATTAAAACTCAACCAAGAGAATCAACTTGGATTCCTTTCTCCCAGGTTCCTCACTGCCGGCACTAACAGAAAAGCTGTGCGAGACCAAGCGATGCCAGTGCAGCTCTACTGCTGGCTCTGATTTATAGTAATTAGTCCTACAAGGAGGCGCAGGATCCAGCTTCTCCTTCCCCGGGTCTTGTGATTCTGCAGTGCTCACAAAGCAGGAAAGCTATAACAACTTCTTTTTGTCGCTCAAGTCAGCAGATGTGACTTGGAGAGCACACAGTGGCCAGATCTGCTGAGTAGGAAAGCGCCATTTTTACACAGTCACTTCTCAGAGTAGAACCAGGCTTTCGCTGACTGGTCCAAGGTCACAGGAATCAGTTGCAGTTGCTCCGGGAATACAGCCCAGAAGGACCAGTGCTCCAGAACTGAATCACATTACAGCCCTCGCTTTTCTTCATATTCTTTAACAAAATCTATGAAGTTAATATCGAAGTACACCACATATTACAATTTGCCCAGAAATAAAGTGCTGAGGAAGCCATCCCCATACATATTGGAGTCTCAGCTAAAACGTGAACCATCTGTCAGTGCCCTGTAGCTCTTGGATATATTTTCCCCTGTCCTACATACTCCACTACAAAATCAGGCTGACAATAAAAAAAAGCACTTGACACACCACCCCAAAGCAAGCTTACTGTTACCAAGCACTGTTCTGACATTAAACCCTCAGCTGCTTCATCATCTTAAATACAGTTTAATAATAATACCCAGATAATACCCAGAGGGACTTTGCAAACTTCAGCTTTCTTTTGCTTCTCAAAACATGAGATTAAAACAAACGCTGAATCCCTCCACCACAGGGAAGAGGGCGGTCTTTGCCATGGGTAACGTGCAGGATCAGGACACTTGCGTGGGACTCAGACTGTGTGTCGGAGTGAGACAGCAATGCTCTCCATCCAGATGCCACCAGTGTTTTCACTGTTCCCCATTGGGGAGATTTTTAGGGCAGTAAAGACCACTTTCTGGATGGTTATGAGCAGAGAAATATATATTTTTGTGTTGGAAATATTCAAATCAATTAAGCTGAAATCCTACAGCAGGAACCAAGTCCAGCTGTTAACAGAACCCCAAGCAGCAGGAAAACTGTGGGCTTTCCTCCTCTTCCTCCTTTTCTAGAGCAGATAAGTGGATCCCCTTGAATCTGTGTGCTGGAAAAATGTAAGGAGACACTCTGTGACCTGCAGAAGCTTCAGGGAGGCACTGATCTCTTTGCTCTGGGGTCTGCTGATAGGTCACAAAGGAATGGCTTTAAGGTGTGTCAAGGGACGTTCAGATTGGGTAGCAGGAAAATGTTCTTCACTGAAAGGTTGGTCAAGCAGTGGAACAAGCTCCCCCCAGGAAACGGCGACGTCCCCAGGCGTGTTGGTATTCCAGAAGCAACTGGACAATGCTCTTGGATGTATAATTTAACTTCAAGGTGTCCTGGGGTGCAGTCAGGCCTTGGACTTGACGGTCCTTGTGGGTAACTTTCAATTCGGGATTTTCTATGATTAGGAGATATCCATTGGCAGGCAGAACACACTTATTCCAAAATACAGCACCATGCACGCTTCTCTGAACAAAGTTGGCTGGAGCCAAGCTGTAACCAGGGCACCAGGGCAGCTGTGAGTCGCTGAACTGGGCTGGGGGCGAAGGCTGGGGCTGGGTGGCGGGCAGGCCTGTGATGCGTCTCGGCGCCTGTGACAGCACAGGGGACGAGTCACAATGGGGGATGGTTATGAGGGTGCCAGCAGGCAGCACTGCCCCAGGACGGCCTGGGCCAGCAGCGAGTGCACACACAGGGGGGAGGCTGGGCTGGACAAGGGCCGGGGCAGAAACGCGGGCCCCTGGGCGTGGGTGCTCACCCTGCATCGAGGCCCTGGCTGCGAGCGCCTTGGGCAGGGCACGCTGCTGCTGCCACCGGGCCTGGGCGCAGGCCTTTCTCCCTCCCAGCTGCCTCGTCCCCTCTCCTGCCTGTCCCCAGCTCCCTGCGGCTCCCGTCCCCGCTCCCCCACCACCATCTCCCTCCCTCCCAAGCCCCACTGAATTCCTTCTCTCTCCTGCAGGCCATGGCTATCACAAACCTCTTTGTCTGGGTTCTGCGAAGCGTATTCGCAAACGTGCTCATTGTCAGTGATGAGCTGGATGAACCCACACGTGAGTGCATGCACCAGCGTTTGGAGATGCTTATTGAGGACACAGATCGGCTGCTGCAGAAGCTGGACCAGATGATCCACAAGCAGAAACGTGCGACCTGGAGAGCCCTGCTCTTTGCTGCCTTGCGGCACTGGCAATTCTGGGCGATTGCTGGCATCCTGATCCTCCTGATTGTTGGGCTCTGCTGGTGCTTCAGGAAAAGGAGCCATGAGGCGGGCAGCAGCAGGGAAGAGGAGGAAGACAGTGAAGGAGAAGATGCTGCTGAGGCGACAGATTTGGGCACATACATTGCAATGCGCAACAAGTGGTCAGCTGATGAACTGTGGAACCGGAGTGAGTTGGTGCACGCACTGGTGGAAAGCCTCCTCATTGCTTGCCAATGGTCCAATTCCGTATCAAACGGTTTCTTCCCGGAGCTGGGACCAGCCATCGGGGTGGGCAGCGCCTTTGATTACTGGAGTTCCCGGGAAGATGAGCCTGTCTACTGCCAGCTCGTGCGCCTGAAGCCCCCCCGTGGGCACGCCTTCTGCCTGGAGCCGCACATCGTGGCAAAGGAGTCCCGCATCCGTGTCGAGCTGCAGTGCACATGCACTACTCAGGAGACGGTGGGGCCCATGCTGTGCTTCCTCCACGACCCCGAGGAGGAGCTCAGGAAGAAGCAGAAGCCCAGCCTCCTACACACCCTCTGCACCGGCTCCTATCTAGATGTGCAGAAAACTGCTTGCTGGTTGCAGGATTTGGTGAGCGAAAGCACGGCAAGCATGCGCCTCCTACGTTTACGGTACTACGTTCTGACCGTGCTGCCCTCCAGCCGCTCTTGCAAAGTGCAGATTAGAGATGTCTTTGGGAGAACCATGCTTGTTGAGATGATGTTTGGCATGCAGCTAGGCGACTCAGACATCTTCATGAGCAGCCAGCCTACAGAGGACATCTTCACCCCAAGCACAATGTGGACACTGAGCTGCACCTGGGCAGAGGCGAAGTTCTTGTGGCTGATGTTCGATCAGACCCCAGATGACAGCTTGCTCAGCTGCCTGCAACTCTGCACCCGCATGGTGGCAGGCACAGGCTTTTCCAGCTACACCTTGAAGACGGTGGTGATGCACCTCCTGACCACCACACCCCTGTCAGGCTGGCGCAGGAGGCATTTCCTACTGCGGCTGGATGACATCATGCGGTACCTGCGCTGCTGCTTGGAGGAGAAACGCCTCAACCACTTCTTCTTCGGTAATGAGAAGATTCCTGAGGAGATTGTCGTGCCCCCAGCCTTGCAAAGAGCGGAGCCACTCAACCTCTTCCAGCATCTGGTGCAGGATCCGGCTGCCCACGAGCAGGCAATGCGGGACTTCGAGGAGCTGCAACATCGGCTTACAACACAGCTCTTCTTCTCGGGGCACTGAAAGTGGTCTTCACGCACAGAGCCGTGTTTGCAGAGTTCACAGCTAAGGACATCGGAAAGGAACCTGGCAACAGAGATTCCTGTTACTACCTGGACAGTGAGCTCCCTTCCTCTTCGAGAGAGTCCATTCCCTCTGGGGGCTTTCCCCTGTGCAAAGATGCCAATAAATCTCTTGTGTCACATCGAAACAAACACTGCGTCTGTGAGGGTGTAGCCTATGGAAAGGGCTCTGGGGGCTGTGCTTGATGGTCAGCTCCACAGAATCGCAGATTCGTAGAAGAGTTACTCTTGGAAAGGACCTTAAGATAAGCTAGTTCCAACCCCTCTGCCACGGGCAGGAACGCCTCACCCTAGACCATGTCACCCAAGGCTCTGTCCAACCCGGCCTTGAACACTGCCATGGATGGAGCATTTACCACTACTTTGGGCAACCTGTTCCAGTGCCTCACCACCCCCAGAGGAAAGAGCTTCTTCCTTATATGTAACCTGAACTTCCCCTGTTTTAGTCTGAATGCATTACCCCTTGACCTATCGCTACAGTCCTTGATGAGGAGTCCCTCTCCAGCATCCCTGCGTGCCCCCCTCAGATATTGGAAGAGTGCTATGAGGGCACCATGCAGCCTTCTCTTCTCCAGGCTGAACAGCCTCAACTTCCTCAGCCTGTCTTCACGCGGGAGGTGTTCCGGCCCCCTTATCATCCTTGCGGTCTGAAGCACAAAACCAAAAACATCAACATACCAGTTACTTCAGTAATAATGAATCTTGGAATGGACTTCTAAGAAAAGCGGGTGTCAACTACAGAACTTATCTGAAGTCATAGGTCAGGTTTCCTATTCTCACTGAAAATAAATTTCAGGAACGAATACACAGCTACTTGAAATGTTGCATAATGACGTGAAAATGTGAACAAAGGTGCCATAAAACCTAATAATGTGTGCCTTATGACAACGTACTGTTGCACGCAAACTCACAGAAGAGGCTATTTCCAACACTCTCGCAACAGCAATGCGGAAACTCAAGTCAAAATTACACAAGAATTACTTCCTCCTCCCACAATTCCATAAATCGCATTCCCTAGATAGCGACGGTTCCTGTAAGGGAACACCTTGAAGTGTGAATTGTAGGAGCAATTTCAATAAATCCTGCATTTAAGGGCAACATTACTGACACTTGGCCCAGAGACACAAGTTATAATATTGACCCTGTATTCATATGCCGCTCTTATTCTTTGCACCAAATGGAAATACTAGCCAGAGAGAATTAACTTCACATCAGTATTAGCTGGCTTCTTAGCAAGTTACAAAGTCTCTCCATCAAAATGTGACTTTGCAAGTAGAATCATAGAATAGTTTGGGTTGGAAGGGACCTCCAAAGGTCATCTAGTCCAACCCCCCTGCAGTGAGCAGGGACATCTGCAACTAGATCAGGTCGCTCAGAACCACCTCCAGCCTGGCCATGAACGTCTCCAGGTATGGCACATCTACCACCCCTTTGGGCAACCTGCTCCAGTATTTTACCACTCTCACTCTAATTTCTGACAACCAGTTTTGCATGGGAGTGCTTTATCTGAGACATGTTTTTTTTCCTGTAAGGGAATTAGATTAAAAAAAACAAAACAACCAACAAACAAAACCAAAACCAAATCACTCAATCTTCCGGCAATTTCATCAGACAATTTTATCGATAGTAGAAAAGGATTATGCAGAAGTTCAAGATTAGTTAGTAAACTGTGTTATGGAAGCACAGTGAAGAAGTACTCCAGACAAACCAGGTTCATCACGTTTTATAGCAGAACCTTAACCTTTATTCTATCTGAATTGAAGCAGTATAGAATCACCTTCCCAAACATTTCCCATTAGAACTAAGCAAGAAGTAGGTTCATATTTTTTTCCAAAAAGACCGATTAAGCAGAGCAGATAATAAATTTCTTCTGAGTGTAGAGAAAACAAGTTACAGAGTTATCTGCCAGCAGGCTGTAGTTCTGAATATCCATTATACATTCCTAAATCAAAGTAACGAAACGCAAACATAGGCGTGCATAATAGCCATTAATGGCTTGTCCACGGTCATATGGTGTGTCCAAAAGAGAGGAAGAATGATGATATAGATGTCCTGATTTCACTTACAAACTGAAGATCAAAGACAGTGGGAAAAATAACCCTGCTGTAGGACCTGAACCTCAGCACCACTGAATTTCTCCTGCAAGAACACAGCCAGGCAGCCACCTGCAAAATCCTTTTGTGTTTTAGAATCATAGAATAGTTAGGGTTGGACAGGACCTTAAGATACCTAGTTCCAACCCTCCAGCCACGGCACGGATGCCTCACCCTTGACCATGTGGCCCACGGCTCTGTCCATCCTGGCCTCGAACACTGCCAGCGATGGAGCATTTACCACTTCTTTGGGCAACCTGTTCCAGTGCCTCACCGCCCCCGCAGTAAAGAACTTCTTCCTTATATCTAACCTGATATCTTAGTCAACGAGACAGCAGCCTTTGTTGAATATCGCACCTCTGACACCTCTCAATGTACTCAGAAAAGAGCCGCAGAAGGCTTGAGTAACTAACATCCAAGCATCACTCACCTGAAATACAGCATATGGATAGATTCCTTCAGATACGAATAGAGCTCTTCTGTGTTAATATTATACTGAACAACTCTGACAGGCTGTAAAGTAAAAATATCCACAGTCATCTTAAATACGAAGCAGTGCTTATATATAAACATATACACGAGATATAGATACATTTATATGAGATAATAAATTACATCTGAGCATATATAATCTGACACACATAAACAAGCACGCAGTCTTGCCTGATTTGTGCTATGTCCATAACGATGCATCTTATAAACTCACCCTATTACTCAAGTCCAGAGTTTAGTCACGCTAATTTTTGGTACTGGTAACAGCTTATCACAACATTAGTTTTCCAAAAGCTGCCATCCTCTACTGAAATGAAAAAAGGCAAACAAAACATAGCTAGGCCAAGAAATTTGTCAATAAATGCCCCAAACACGCATGGGTGATGAGTACCAATTAACATCGGCATTGGTACCACACTTAGGTGTTATCTAGTTAGAACAGCAGCAGTTATAAGATAATGAGAAATAGCTTCTGATGGACAGAAAACATACCTGCAAATTCTTTCTGTACCGGAACATACCAAACGTGATAAAGGTAAAACAGTTCAGGTAAAACAGCTTACCTTTGTGACATCAGGTTTCTTTATTTCACTAGGAATAATGCATCTTGGTCCTGTTTCTCCTGCAAAACCACACCTAAAAGAAAATGTAGAAAACCTTATCATCTCAAGTCACCATTTAACATCGTGGGCCTAGGAACCATCACAGAGTAATTAATTAGGCGTATTTCTGTGACTGCAAAGAGGTGCTTTGCACACCGCTTTTCTGTCGAGCCATTTTGTATGAGAAAGATTTTGTACCTTCTTATTGACTGACCCTCAGCTGCATTAAACAAAACAAGTTTTCTTCACTTCTGTAAGGACTGTAGTGCTCAATTCTGATCTGCCTCCTACCTTCCACTCAGTACACTTTGTAATAATCCACGTGCAACCTTCCTTATTGCCTGTTAAATTTCCAAAGAAATACCTTCCTGTATCCTCCACACAGACCCAGTTTTCACAGAATCTCATTAAACACAGGAAATAGGATTAGGGATGGCTCGAGGCTTGATTACACTCAGCACACCTGCTTGCGGGGCACAGAACGATCTTCCTGTCCTCCTTTATCATATTTACAGGTGAGCTTAAACACGCAGAAGTGCAATCTTTCCCTACAGCCGCCCGCCAGTGTGAACAACCACCCGGGCATGTCTCCAGCCCAGGCCTGCAGCAGGACAGAGGGACAGCCGTGGTCTCCCACACGCCATCCCGGCAGGAGGAAACCTTCTCCGGGGTTTCTCCCAGAGGACACACCGAGCCCCGCAGGACGGCACCCCCCGCCCCCCAGTGCCCCGGGGACCCGCTCGCCGGGAACAAAGAGCCGCGCCGAGGATGCGCTGCCCCGCGGGCAGCCAAGCATCGTCACCCGCGAAACAGTAAAGCAGAATGAACGAACGCGGGGACAATCCAGCTTGGGGGCGCCGTGTCCCTCCCTTCACCCCGGACACCCCCCGGCCTCACCTGTCTCCCGCCGCCGCCGCCGACTCCCCAGCGCCGCGCTCGCCCCCCGCACCCCGCGGCCGCTCGGGCGGGGCGGGGCGGAGCGGAGCGAGCCGGCCCCGGGGCGGTGCCGGGACCGGACCAGCGCCGGCTCCGCCTGCCCGCGGGGGGTCCTGCACCGGCAGCAGCCACATCGGCGCGTGGAGGGCGGACGCCTTCGCCGTTTGATCCCGTCTCCAAAAGGAAGTTTTAGCACCCGGCTCTTCCCCCCACCAGCTGGGATCAGAGTCCAACCCAACAGGCTCCTTCGCTTTGCTCGCAGGAAGCTGCAGAAGCGAGGCCTGCAGTACTCTTAAGCAGTTTTCCATCTGTTACAGATTCTCCTCCAGTTTTCAGCTACAGAGGTCACCTTCCCCCGGTAATCTCTCTACAAACAACGAGGGCTTTTTAAGTGATATCCCTCACAACCCTTAGCAGAGCTTAGTTCAGTTTCTTTGTTTTGGTGCTTCGTTCTAAACACCTACTTGGCCAAGGAGAAAGAAATCTCAAAGATTTTTACACTTCTTCCCCCCCCCCCACCTGGTTTTTTCCACACCAGGAACCCCACAGCTAGCCTAAGAGGACTAGAAACCTTTACACCATCAGATCCTGACATACTTACCAACTCACTTCATCAAACAGCAGCACAGAAGCTCACGCTTTAAATAAAGAACATAATTGATTGAGGAAAACTGAGATATTCCTTATCAATAAATTGATCATTATATTTTTCTTTTTGTTGTGCTACTGGAAATAACATTTACCTTAGTGGATTGTTCTCTTTGCTAGACTCATCCCAACGTTTTACCTCTCATTTTAGAGAAACAGAGTGTTTTCTAGTGGATTTCAACCAAACTGGAACCAACCAAATTCATTTTGGTAGCATTCTGCATCCAATATTAAAACTTTTCAAAGACAGATTTGTTGTACGTCGGAGCAGTTTCTTTCGGGAAATATTGCTAACCTCTGCATAAGTTGAAAATACAGTGCAAAAATGCCTGTATCAGCAATAAAGCCTGTCACTGGCAAAAGACATTAGAAAGAATTTCAGAGTTAAGCTTGATGGAGCAAGCAGCCAGGCAAAATGATGGGAACAGTCCCTTGTAGCTTTGCACCAATGAATTGTAAAATCTGGGAAGTTATTCGTGAGCCAAAGTTTCTAGCAGTGCAGCATCTTTCTAAAGAACAAACTCCCAGATCAGGGACCCAAAACTCTCCACAGGTTCATCTTCTGTTCATCGTTTTGGCTGAGGGTTTTGCCTGAGAAGAGAGGATGGTTCAGCCATGGAGGAGGCACCACCTCTGAAGTTGACAGTGTAGCCAGATTTCACAGCAAACCCGGATCAATGAGGGCTTATTTTCCAATGCAGCACTGCACGCCGTGGCGAGTCAGGGGTTGATTCCCAAACCGCTCAGTCATCCGTATGTGGGGAGAGGGGCAGGACAACAGAGAAACCACACACCGGAAGTCAGAGCTGTAGGCAGTGCGTCCGCCAGGCTCGAGCCAGAGCCTTGGCTTCCGTAGCTACAAAATTCACCCCTAACAGCTGACCTGGGATTCAGAATGAGGGATTATGTTTTCAACCCGTTTTCTATCTAACCTTTAAAATTATCAGGAAAGTTACGTAAAATGTAAAGCATGTGTAACTGATGCTCTTGTCTTCTCTAAGGCATGCAGAGCACTTGACAGATTGGAGGAGTTTTCACTTCCCTCTTGGCATTGACTCCTTCTGAACCCAGATTTGCACTGTATACTCTCCAGGTTACATATTCACTGATAATCACTGTAACCAAAATAGCTGGTTGTCTATGGGATTTTCCCCCCGTTTGAAATTGCAGATTCCCTGTAGACTGCAAGGTTTTCTACTTTGCATAACCTGCCAAAATCAAGGGCTTCTACATTATCAACAAAAAAAAATCTGCAGACTGAAAGGAGGAGGCATCAGAGACTGAGGAGACAGGCAGAAATCAAAAATCAACAGAGAGCACTGTTCTGTTATTCATTTCTATGGTTTATTATTTGGAAATACTATTTTTTAACTCAGTTCAGTATGCCCCAGAGCACATACATAACCAAGCAAAACCGGCCCCACTTCCACAGCAAATTAAGAAACGTCCATCCCTTTCCCTTTTTACCAATGCTCTGTTTCAAAATGTTTCAGTGCAATCTTCAAGTGGTGTCATCCTTCAGAGACTTCTTACCCCTCAGGTGAAATTCAGAGATTAAATTCAGGTGTAAACCGGTTTATTCTTCCATGCTGGTAGCATAGCTGGTAAAGAGCATGAGATTCATGTCCTGTTCCCAGGTCTGACTTGTTAAGTGACTTTCAGAACCAAACTTCACCTGCCTCTGCCTTCATTTCCCCTTCTGTAAAATGGAAATAACAATACCTAATGGTTGAAAAAGTCCCTTATAAGATCTCCGGGTTACTATAACAGCAAACTGTTGTATAAACTAATAATATCATACAGTGGATTTCTTTAAAAGCTGATATTCCTTTTGCAGCCTTATTGCACAAACCAAAAAGTACAAATAACATGTCCTAATTAAGAAACTGGGTTACTTAATAATTTACAGGAAGACACATTTTGGACATATAAAATTAACTAAAAAAAAAATCATTGTCTTGACATCAGATTACTGCATCTTAAGATGCCACCCCGAGCATCTGTCATGAGATGGTATCAGCTATCCTAAGTATGTCAGGACATGCCACAGAAGGTAAAGGCAATTTTAAAATAGCTACCATTAATTTCGCTGCTGAATGAGTTTCCCAAATTGAATATTGGGGACATCCAGCACATAAATCAGTGCACATTTCCAGCACACGATTCACCTTTACATCAGCTGGTGGCATCTGTTTTAAGGAGAATTGCTCTTCCCATTAAACGGCAGCCATTGGAACAGAGTAGCAATGAGTCTAATTCAGGGAAAGTGAGAACAGCATTCCCTGACACAAAGAGGGAAGTATGCTTAAAACAAATCCATTTTGAAAAAGGTATCAGGAAGTTTACGGCCAATGAATTATTTCAAATGTAATCATGTCACAGATGAACATTTCTTTCTTCTCCAACTGTAAACCCAATAAATGCCATCTGCAATTAAAACTCAACCAAGAGAATCAACTTGGATTCCTTTCTCCCAGGTTCCTCACTGCCGGCACTAACAGAAAAGCTGTGCGAGACCAAGCGATGCCAGTGCAGCTCTACTGCTGGCTCTGATTTATAGTAATTAGTCCTACAAGGAGGCGCAGGATCCAGCTTCTCCTTCCCCGGGTCTTGTGATTCTGCAGTGCTCACAAAGCAGGAAAGCTATAACAACTTCTTTTTGTCGCTCAAGTCAGCAGATGTGACTTGGAGAGCACACAGTGGCCAGATCTGCTGAGTAGGAAAGCGCCATTTTTACACAGTCACTTCTCAGAGTAGAACCAGGCTTTCGCTGACTGGTCCAAGGTCACAGGAATCAGTTGCAGTTGCTCCGGGAATACAGCCCAGAAGGACCAGTGCTCCAGAACTGAATCACATTACAGCCCTCGCTTTTCTTCATATTCTTTAACAAAATCTATGAAGTTAATATCGAAGTACACCACATATTACAATTTGCCCAGAAATAAAGTGCTGAGGAAGCCATCCCCATACATATTGGAGTCTCAGCTAAAACGTGAACCATCTGTCAGTGCCCTGTAGCTCTTGGATATATTTTCCCCTGTCCTACATACTCCACTACAAAATCAGGCTGACAATAAAAAAAAGCACTTGACACACCACCCCAAAGCAAGCTTACTGTTACCAAGCACTGTTCTGACATTAAACCCTCAGCTGCTTCATCATCTTAAATACAGTTTAATAATAATACCCAGATAATACCCAGAGGGACTTTGCAAACTTCAGCTTTCTTTTGCTTCTCAAAACATGAGATTAAAACAAACGCTGAATCCCTCCACCACAGGGAAGAGGGCGGTCTTTGCCATGGGTAACGTGCAGGATCAGGACACTTGCGTGGGACTCAGACTGTGTGTCGGAGTGAGACAGCAATGCTCTCCATCCAGATGCCACCAGTGTTTTCACTGTTCCCCATTGGGGAGATTTTTAGGGCAGTAAAGACCACTTTCTGGATGGTTATGAGCAGAGAAATATATATTTTTGTGTTGGAAATATTCAAATCAATTAAGCTGAAATCCTACAGCAGGAACCAAGTCCAGCTGTTAACAGAACCCCAAGCAGCAGGAAAACTGTGGGCTTTCCTCCTCTTCCTCCTTTTCTAGAGCAGATAAGTGGATCCCCTTGAATCTGTGTGCTGGAAAAATGTAAGGAGACACTCTGTGACCTGCAGAAGCTTCAGGGAGGCACTGATCTCTTTGCTCTGGGGTCTGCTGATAGGTCACAAAGGAATGGCTTTAAGGTGTGTCAAGGGACGTTCAGATTGGGTAGCAGGAAAATGTTCTTCACTGAAAGGTTGGTCAAGCAGTGGAACAAGCTCCCCCCAGGAAACGGCGACGTCCCCAGGCGTGTTGGTATTCCAGAAGCAACTGGACAATGCTCTTGGATGTATAATTTAACTTCAAGGTGTCCTGGGGTGCAGTCAGGCCTTGGACTTGACGGTCCTTGTGGGTAACTTTCAATTCGGGATTTTCTATGATTAGGAGATATCCATTGGCAGGCAGAACACACTTATTCCAAAATACAGCACCATGCACGCTTCTCTGAACAAAGTTGGCTGGAGCCAAGCTGTAACCAGGGCACCAGGGCAGCTGTGAGTCGCTGAACTGGGCTGGGGGCGAAGGCTGGGGCTGGGTGGCGGGCAGGCCTGTGATGCGTCTCGGCGCCTGTGACAGCACAGGGG
The DNA here is from genome assembly GCF_004027225.2 of Strigops habroptila. NCBI lineage: Eukaryota > Metazoa > Chordata > Aves > Psittaciformes > Psittacidae > Strigops > Strigops habroptila. Next base: position 9,546,586 of record NC_046358.1, read on the forward strand.
ACGAGTCACAATGGGGGATGGTTATGAGGGTGCCAGCAGGCAGCACTGCCCCAGGACGGCCTGGGCCAGCAGCGAGTGCACACACAGGGGGGAGGCTGGGCTGGACAAGGGCCGGGGCAGAAACGCGGGCCCCTGGGCGTGGGTGCTCACCCTGCATCGAGGCCCTGGCTGCGAGCGCCTGGGCAGGGCACGCTGCTGCTGCCACCGGGCCTGGGCGCAGGCCTTTCTCCCTCCCAGCTGCCTCGTCCCCTCTCCTGCCTGTCCCCAGCTCCCTGCGGCTCCCGTCCCCGCTCCCCCCACCACCATCTCCCTCCCTCCCAAGCCCCACTGAATTCCTTCTCTCTCCTGCAGGCCATGGCTATCACAAACCTCTTTGTCTGGGTTCTGCGAAGCGTATTCGCAAACGTGCTCATTGTCAGTGATGAGCTGGATGAACCCACACGTGAGTGCATGCACCAGCGTTTGGAGATGCTTATTGAGGACACAGATCGGCTGCTGCAGAAGCTGGACCAGATGATCCACAAGCAGAAACGTGCGACCTGGAGAGCCCTGCTCTTTGCTGCCTTGCGGCACTGGCAATTCTGGGCGATTGCTGGCATCCTGATCCTCCTGATTGTTGGGCTCTGCTGGTGCTTCAGGAAAAGGAGCCATGAGGCGGGCAGCAGCAGGGAAGAGGAGGAAGACAGTGAAGGAGAAGATGCTGCTGAGGCGACAGATTTGGGCACATACATTGCAATGCGCAACAAGTGGTCAGCTGATGAACTGTGGAACCGGAGTGAGTTGGTGCACGCACTGGTGGAAAGCCTCCTCATTGCTTGCCAATGGTCCAATTCCGTATCAAACGGTTTCTTCCCGGAGCTGGGACCAGCCATCGGGGTGGGCAGCGCCTTTGATTACTGGAGTTCCCGGGAAGATGAGCCTGTCTACTGCCAGCTCGTGCGCCTGAAGCCCCCCCGTGGGCACGCCTTCTGCCTGGAGCCGCACATCGTGGCAAAGGAGTCCCGCATCCGTGTCGAGCTGCAGTGCACATGCACTACTCAGGAGACGGTGGGGCCCATGCTGTGCTTCCTCCACGACCCCGAGGAGGAGCTCAGGAAGAAGCAGAAGCCCAGCCTCCTACACACCCTCTGCACCGGCTCCTATCTAGATGTGCAGAAAACTGCTTGCTGGTTGCAGGATTTGGTGAGCGAAAGCACGGCAAGCATGCGCCTCCTACGTTTACGGTACTACGTTCTGACCGTGCTGCCCTCCAGCCGCTCTTGCAAAGTGCAGATTAGAGATGTCTTTGGGAGAACCATGCTGGTTGAGATGATGTTTGGCATGCAGCTAGGCGACTCAGACATCTTCATGAGCAGCCAGCCTACAGAGGACATCTTCACCCCAAGCACAATGTGGACACTGAGCTGCACCTGGGCAGAGGCGAAGTTCTTGTGGCTGATGTTCGATCAGACCCCAGATGACAGCTTGCTCAGCTGCCTGCAACTCTGCACCCGCATGGTGGCAGGCACAGGCTTTTCCAGCTACACCTTGAAGACGGTGGTGATGCACCTCCTGACCACCACACCCCTGTCAGGCTGGCGCAGGAGGCATTTCCTACTGCGGCTGGATGACATCATGCGGTACCTGCGCTGCTGCTTGGAGGAGAAACGCCTCAACCACTTCTTCTTCGGTAATGAGAAGATTCCTGAGGAGATTGTCGTGCCCCCAGCCTTGCAAAGAGCGGAGCCACTCAACCTCTTCCAGCATCTGGTGCAGGATCCGGCTGCCCACGAGCAGGCAATGCGGGACTTCGAGGAGCTGCAACATCGGCTTACAACACAGCTCTTCTTCTCGGGGCACTGAAAGTGGTCTTCACGCACAGAGCCGTGTTTGCAGAGTTCACAGCTAAGGACATCGGAAAGGAACCTGGCAACAGAGATTCCTGTTACTACCTGGACAGTGAGCTCCCTTCCTCTTCGAGAGAGTCCATTCCCTCTGGGGGCTTTCCCCTGTGCAAAGATGCCAATAAATCTCTTGTGTCACATCGAAACAAACACTGCGTCTGTGAGGGTGTAGCCTATGGAAAGGGCTCTGGGGGCTGTGCTTGATGGTCAGCTCCACAGAATCGCAGATTCGTAGAAGAGTTACTCTTGGAAAGGACCTTAAGATAAGCTAGTTCCAACCCCTCTGCCACGGGCAGGAACGCCTCACCCTAGACCATGTCACCCAAGGCTCTGTCCAACCCGGCCTTGAACACTGCCATGGATGGAGCATTTACCACTACTTTGGGCAACCTGTTCCAGTGCCTCACCACCCCCAGAGGAAAGAGCTTCTTCCTTATATGTAACCTGAACTTCCCCTGTTTTAGTCTGAATGCATTACCCCTTGACCTATCGCTACAGTCCTTGATGAGGAGTCCCTCTCCAGCATCCCTGCGTGCCCCCCTCAGATATTGGAAGAGTGCTATGAGGGCACCATGCAGCCTTCTCTTCTCCAGGCTGAACAGCCTCAACTTCCTCAGCCTGTCTTCACGCGGGAGGTGTTCCGGCCCCCTTATCATCCTTGCGGTCTGAAGCACAAAACCAAAAACATCAACATACCAGTTACTTCAGTAATAATGAATCTTGGAATGGACTTCTAAGAAAAGCGGGTGTCAACTACAGAACTTATCTGAAGTCATAGGTCAGGTTTCCTATTCTCACTGAAAATAAATTTCAGGAACGAATACACAGCTACTTGAAATGTTGCATAATGACGTGAAAATGTGAACAAAGGTGCCATAAAACCTAATAATGTGTGCCTTTATGACAACGTACTGTTGCACGCAAACTCACAGAAGAGGCTATTTCCAACACTCTCGCAACAGCAATGCGGAAACTCAAGTCAAAATTACACAAGAATTACTTCCTCCTCCCACAATTCCATAAATCGCATTCCCTAGATAGCGACGGTTCCTGTAAGGGAACACCTTGAAGTGTGAATTGTAGGAGCAATTTCAATAAATCCTGCATTTAAGGGCAACATTACTGACACTTGGCCCAGAGACACAAGTTATAATATTGACCCTGTATTCATATGCCGCTCTTATTCTTTGCACCAAATGGAAATACTAGCCAGAGAGAATTAACTTCACATCAGTATTAGCTGGCTTCTTAGCAAGTTACAAAGTCTCTCCATCAAAATGTGACTTTGCAAGTAGAATCATAGAATAGTTTGGGTTGGAAGGGACCTCCAAAGGTCATCTAGTCCAACCCCCCTGCAGTGAGCAGGGACATCTGCAACTAGATCAGGTCGCTCAGAACCACCTCCAGCCTGGCCATGAACGTCTCCAGGTATGGCACATCTACCACCCCTTTGGGCAACCTGCTCCAGTATTTTACCACTCTCACTCTAATTTCTGACAACCAGTTTTGCATGGGAGTGCTTTATCTGAGACATGTTTTTTTTTCCTGTAAGGGAATTAGATTAAAAAAAACAAAACAACCAACAAACAAAACCAAAACCAAATCACTCAATCTTCCGGCAATTTCATCAGACAATTTTATCGATAGTAGAAAAGGATTATGCAGAAGTTCAAGATTAGTTAGTAAACTGTGTTATGGAAGCACAGTGGAAGAAGTACTCCAGACAAACCAGGTTCATCACGTTTTATAGCAGAACCTTAACCTTTATTCTATCTGAATTGAAGCAGTATAGAATCACCTTCCCAAACATTTCCCATTAGAACTAAGCAAGAAGTAGGTTCATATTTTTTTCCAAAAAGACCGATTAAGCAGAGCAGATAATAAATTTCTTCTGAGTGTAGAGAAAACAAGTTACAGAGTTATCTGCCAGCAGGCTGTAGTTCTGAATATCCATTATACATTCCTAAATCAAAGTAACGAAACGCAAACATAGGCGTGCATAATAGCCATTAATGGCTTGTCCACGGTCATATGGTGTGTCCAAAAGAGAGGAAGAATGATGATATAGATGTCCTGATTTCACTTACAAACTGAAGATCAAAGACAGTGGGAAAAATAACCCTGCTGTAGGACCTGAACCTCAGCACCACTGAATTTCTCCTGCAAGAACACAGCCAGGCAGCCACCTGCAAAATCCTTTTGTGTTTTAGAATCATAGAATAGTTAGGGTTGGACAGGACCTTAAGATACCTAGTTCCAACCCTCCAGCCACGGCACGGATGCCTCACCCTTGACCATGTGGCCCACGGCTCTGTCCATCCTGGCCTCGAACACTGCCAGCGATGGAGCATTTACCACTTCTTTGGGCAACCTGTTCCAGTGCCTCACCGCCCCCGCAGTAAAGAACTTCTTCCTTATATCTAACCTGATATCTTAGTCAACGAGACAGCAGCCTTTGTTGAATATCGCACCTCTGACACCTCTCAATGTACTCAGAAAAGAGCCGCAGAAGGCTTGAGTAACTAACATCCAAGCATCACTCACCTGAAATACAGCATATGGATAGATTCCTTCAGATACGAATAGAGCTCTTCTGTGTTAATATTATACTGAACAACTCTGACAGGCTGTAAAGTAAAAATATCCACAGTCATCTTAAATACGAAGCAGTGCTTATATATAAACATATACACGAGATATAGATACATTTATATGAGATAATAAATTACATCTGAGCATATATAATCTGACACACATAAACAAGCACGCAGTCTTGCCTGATTTGTGCTATGTCCATAACGATGCATCTTATAAACTCACCCTATTACTCAAGTCCAGAGTTTAGTCACGCTAATTTTTGGTACTGGTAACAGCTTATCACAACATTAGTTTTCCAAAAGCTGCCATCCTCTACTGAAATGAAAAAAGGCAAACAAAACATAGCTAGGCCAAGAAATTTGTCAATAAATGCCCCAAACACGCATGGGTGATGAGTACCAATTAACATCGGCATTGGTACCACACTTAGGTGTTATCTAGTTAGAACAGCAGCAGTTATAAGATAATGAGAAATAGCTTCTGATGGACAGAAAACATACCTGCAAATTCTTTCTGTACCGGAACATACCAAACGTGATAAAGGTAAAACAGTTCAGGTAAAACAGCTTACCTTTGTGACATCAGGTTTCTTTATTTCACTAGGAATAATGCATCTTGGTCCTGTTTCTCCTGCAAAACCACACCTAAAAGAAAATGTAGAAAACCTTATCATCTCAAGTCACCATTTAACATCGTGGGCCTAGGAACCATCACAGAGTAATTAATTAGGCGTATTTCTGTGACTGCAAAGAGGTGCTTTGCACACCGCTTTTCTGTCGAGCCATTTTGTATGAGAAAGATTTTGTACCTTCTTATTGACTGACCCTCAGCTGCATTAAACAAAACAAGTTTTCTTCACTTCTGTAAGGACTGTAGTGCTCAATTCTGATCTGCCTCCTACCTTCCACTCAGTACACTTTGTAATAATCCACGTGCAACCTTCCTTATTGCCTGTTAAATTTCCAAAGAAATACCTTCCTGTATCCTCCACACAGACCCAGTTTTCACAGAATCTCATTAAACACAGGAAATAGGATTAGGGATGGCTCGAGGCTTGATTACACTCAGCACACCTGCTTGCGGGGCACAGAACGATCTTCCTGTCCTCCTTTATCATATTTACAGGTGAGCTTAAACACGCAGAAGTGCAATCTTTCCCTACAGCCGCCCGCCAGTGTGAACAACCACCCGGGCATGTCTCCAGCCCAGGCCTGCAGCAGGACAGAGGGACAGCCGTGGTCTCCCACACGCCATCCCGGCAGGAGGAAACCTTCTCCGGGGTTTCTCCCAGAGGACACACCGAGCCCCGCAGGACGGCACCCCCCGCCCCCCAGTGCCCCGGGGACCCGCTCGCCGGGAACAAAGAGCCGCGCCGAGGATGCGCTGCCCCGCGGGCAGCCAAGCATCGTCACCCGCGAAACAGTAAAGCAGAATGAACGAACGCGGGGGACAATCCAGCTTGGGGGCGCCGTGTCCCTCCCTTCACCCGGACACCCCCCGGCCTCACCTGTCTCCCGCCGCCGCCGCCGACTCCCCAGCGCCGCGCTCGCCCCCCGCACCCCGCGGCCGCTCGGGCGGGGCGGGCGGAGCGAGCCGGCCCCGGGGCGGTGCCGGGACCGGACCAGCGCCGGCTCCGCTGCCCGCGGGGGTCCTGCACCGGCAGCAGCCACATCGGCGCGTGGAGGGCGGACGCCTTCGCCGTTTGATCCCGTCTCCAAAAGGAAGTTTTAGCACCCGGCTCTTCCCCCCACCAGCTGGGATCAGAGTCCAACCCAACAGGCTCCTTCGCTTTGCTCGCAGGAAGCTGCAGAAGCGAGGCCTGCAGTACTCTTAAGCAGTTTTCCATCTGTTACAGATTCTCCTCCAGTTTTCAGCTACAGAGGTCACCTTCCCCCGGTAATCTCTCTACAAACAACGAGGGCTTTTTAAGTGATATCCCTCACAACCCTTAGCAGAGCTTAGTTCAGTTTCTTTGTTTTGGTGCTTCGTTCTAAACACCTACTTGGCCAAGGAGAAAGAAATCTCAAAGATTTTTACACTTCTTCCCCCCCCCCCACCTGGTTTTTTCCACACCAGGAACCCCACAGCTAGCCTAAGAGGACTAGAAACCTTTACACCATCAGATCCTGACATACTTACCAACTCACTTCATCAAACAGCAGCACAGAAGCTCACGCTTTAAATAAAGAACATAATTGATTGAGGAAAACTGAATATTCCTTATCAATAAAATTGATCATTATATTTTTCTTTTTGTTGTGCTACTGGAAATAACATTTACCTTAGTGGATTGTTCTCTTGCTAGACTCATCCCAACGTTTTACCTCTCATTTTAGAGAAACAGAGTGTTTTCTAGTGGACTTTCAACCAAACTGGAACCAACAAATTCATTTTGGTAGCATTCTGCATCCAATATTAAAAACTTTTCAAAAGACAGATTTGTTGTACGTCGGAGCAGTTTCTTTCGGGAAATATTGCTAACCTCTGCATAAGTTGAAAATACAGTGCAAAAATGCCTGTATCAGCAATAAAGCCTGTCACTGGCAAAAGACATTAGAAAGAATTTCAGAGTTAAGCTTGATGGAGCAAGCAGCCAGGCAAAATGATGGGAACAGTCCCTTGTAGCTTTGCACCAATGAATTGTAAAATCTGGGAAGTTATTCGTGAGCCAAAGTTTCTAGCAGTGCAGCATCTTTCTAAAGAACAAACTCCCAGATCAGGGACCCAAAACTCTCCACAGGTTCATCTTCTGTTCATCGTTTTGGCTGAGGGTTTTGCCTGAGAAGAGAGGATGGTTCAGCCATGGAGGAGGCACCACCTCTGAAGTTGACAGTGTAGCCAGATTTCACAGCAAACCCGGATCAATGAGGGCTTATTTTCCAATGCAGCACTGCACGCCGTGGCGAGTCAGGGGTTGATTCCCAAACCGCTTCAGTCATCCGTATGTGGGGAGAGGGGCAGGACAACAGAGAAACCACACACCGGAAGTCAGAGCTGTAGGCAGTGCGTCCGCCAGGCTCGAGCCAGAGCCTTGGCTTCCGTAGCTACAAAATTCACCCCTAACAGCTGACCTGGGATTCAGAATGAGGGATTATGTTTTCAACCCGTTTTCTATCTAACCTTTAAAATTATCAGGAAAGTTACGTAAAATGTAAAGCATGTGTAACTGATGCTCTTGTCTTCTCTAAGGCATGCAGAGCACTTGACAGATTGGAGGAGTTTTCACTTCCCTCTTGGCATTGACTCCTTCTGAACCCAGATTTGCACTGTATACTCTCCAGGTTACATATTCACTGATAATCACTGTAACCAAAATAGCTGGTTGTCTATGGGATTTTCCCCCCGTTTGAAATTGCAGATTCCCTGTAGACTGCAAGGTTTTCTACTTTTGCATAACCTGCCAAAATCAAGGGCTTCTACATTATCAACAAAAAAAAATCTGCAGACTGAAAGGAGGAGGCATCAGAGACTGAGGAGACAGGCAGAAATCAAAAAATCAACAGAGAGCACTGTTCTGTTATTCATTTCTATGGTTTATTATTTGGAAATACTATTTTTTAACTCAGTTCAGTATGCCCCAGAGCACATACATAACCAAGCAAAACCGGCCCCACTTCCACAGCAAATTAAGAAACGTCCATCCCTTTCCCTTTTTACCAATGCTCTGTTTCAAAATGTTTCAGTGCAATCTTCAAGTGGTGTCATCCTTCAGAGACTTCTTACCCCTCAGGTGAAATTCAGAGATTAAATTCAGGTGTAAACCGGTTTATTCTTCCATGCTGGTAGCATAGCTGGTAAAGAGCATGAGATTCATGTCCTGTTCCCAGGTCTGACTTGTTAAGTGACTTTCAGAACCAAAACTTCACCTGCCTCTGCCTTCATTTCCCCTTCTGTAAAATGGAAATAACAATACCTAATGGTTGAAAAAGTCCCTTATAAGATCTCCGGGTTACTATAACAGCAAACTGTTGTATAAACTAATAATATCATACAGTGGATTTCTTTAAAAGCTGATATTCCTTTTGCAGCCTTATTGCACAAACCAAAAAGTACAAATAACATGTCCTAATTAAGAAACTGGGTTACTTAATAATTTACAGGAAGACACATTTTGGACATATAAAATTAACTAAAAAAAAATCATTGTCTTGACATCAGATTACTGCATCTTAAGATGCCACCCCGAGCATCTGTCATGAGATGGTATCAGCTATCCTAAGTATGTCAGGACATGCCACAGAAGGTAAAGGCAATTTTAAAATAGCTACCATTAATTTCGCTGCTGAATGAGTTTCCCAAATTGAATATTGGGGACATCCAGCACATAAATCAGTGCACATTTCCAGCACACGATTCACCTTTACATCAGCTGGTGGCATCTGTTTTAAAGGAGAATTGCTCTTCCCATTAAACGGCAGCCATTGGAACAGAGTAGCAATGAGTCTAATTCAGGGAAAGTGAGAACAGCATTCCCTGACACAAAGAGGGAAGTATGCTTAAAACAAATCCATTTTGAAAAAGGTATCAGGAAGTTTACGGCCAATGAATTATTTCAAATGTAATCATGGTCACAGATGAACATTTCTTTCTTCTCCAACTGTAAACCCAATAAATGCCATCTGCAATTAAAACTCAACCAAGAGAATCAACTTGGATTCCTTTCTCCCAGGTTCCTCACTGCCGGCACTAACAGAAAAGCTGTGCGAGACCAAGCGATGCCAGTGCAGCTCTACTGCTGGCTCTGATTTATAGTAATTAGTCCTACAAGGAGGCGCAGGATCCAGCTTCTCCTTCCCCGGGTCTTGTGATTCTGCAGTGCTCACAAAGCAGGAAAGCTATAACAACTTCTTTTTGTCGCTCAAGTCAGCAGATGTGACTTGGAGAGCACACAGTGGCCAGATCTGCTGAGTAGGAAAGCGCCATTTTTACACAGTCACTTCTCAGAGTAGAACCAGGCTTTCGCTGACTGGTCCAAGGTCACAGGAATCAGTTGCAGTTGCTCCGGGAATACAGCCCAGAAGGACCAGTGCTCCAGAACTGAATCACATTACAGCCCTCGCTTTTCTTCATATTCTTTAACAAAATCTATGAAGTTAATATCGAAGTACACCACATATTACAATTTGCCCAGAAATAAAGTGCTGAGGAAGCCATCCCCATACATATTGGAGTCTCAGCTAAAACGTGAACCATCTGTCAGTGCCCTGTAGCTCTTGGATATATTTTCCCCTGTCCTACATACTCCACTACAAAATCAGGCTGACAATAAAAAAAAGCACTTGACACACCACCCCCAAAGCAAGCTTACTGTTACCAAGCACTGTTCTGACATTAAACCCTCAGCTGCTTCATCATCTTAAATACAGTTTAATAATAATACCCAGATAATACCCAGAGGGACTTTGCAAACTTCAGCTTTCTTTTGCTTCTCAAAACATGAGATTAAAACAAACGCTGAATCCCTCCACCACAGGGAAGAGGGCGGTCTTTGCCATGGGTAACGTGCAGGATCAGGACACTTGCGTGGGACTCAGACTGTGTGTCGGAGTGAGACAGCAATGCTCTCCATCCAGATGCCACCAGTGTTTTCACTGTTCCCCATTGGGGAGATTTTTAGGGCAGTAAAGACCACTTTCTGGATGGGTTATGAGCAGAGAAATATATATTTTTGTGTTGGAAATATTCAAATCAATTAAGCTGAAATCCTACAGCAGGAACCAAGTCCAGCTGTTAACAGAACCCCAAGCAGCAGGAAAACTGTGGGCTTTCCTCCTCTTCCTCCTTTTCTAGAGCAGATAAGTGGATCCCCTTGAATCTGTGTGCTGGAAAAATGTAAGGAGACACTCTGTGACCTGCAGAAGCTTCAGGGAGGCACTGATCTCTTTGCTCTGGGGTCTGCTGATAGGTCACAAAGGAATGGCTTTAAGGTGTGTCAAGGGACGTTCAGATTGGGTAGCAGGAAAATGTTCTTCACTGAAAGGTTGGTCAAGCAGTGGAACAAGCTCCCCCCAGGAAACGGCGACGTCCCCAGGCGTGTTGGTATTCCAGAAGCAACTGGACAATGCTCTTGGATGTATAATTTAACTTCAAGGTGTCCTGGGGTGCAGTCAGGCCTTGGACTTGACGGTCCTTGTGGGTAACTTTCAATTCGGGATTTTCTATGATTAGGAGATATCCATTGGCAGGCAGAACACACTTATTCCAAAATACAGCACCATGCACGCTTCTCTGAACAAAGTTGGCTGGAGCCAAGCTGTAACCAGGGCACCAGGGCAGCTGTGAGTCGCTGAACTGGGCTGGGGGCGAAGGCTGGGGCTGGGTGGCGGGCAGGCCTGTGATGCGTCTCGGCGCCTGTGACAGCACAGGGGACGAGTCACAATGGGGGATGGTTATGAGGGTGCCAGCAGGCAGCACTGCCCCAGGACGGCCTGGGCCAGCAGCGAGTGCACACACAGGGGGGAGGCTGGGCTGGACAAGGGCCGGGGCAGAAACGCGGGCCCTGGGCGTGGGTGCTCACCCTGCATCGAGGCCCTGGCTGCGAGCGCCTTGGGCAGGGCACGCTGCTGCTGCCACCGGGCCTGGGCGCAGGCCTTTCTCCCTCCCAGCTGCCTCGTCCCCTCTCCTGCCTGTCCCCAGCTCCCTGCGGCTCCCGTCCCCGCTCCCCCCACCACCATCTCCCTCCCTCCCAAGCCCCACTGAATTCCTTCTCTCTCCTGCAGGCCATGGCTATCACAAACCTCTTTGTCTGGGTTCTGCGAAGCGTATTCGCAAACGTGCTCATTGTCAGTGATGAGCTGGATGAACCCACACGTGAGTGCATGCACCAGCGTTTGGAGATGCTTATTGAGGACACAGATCGGCTGCTGCAGAAGCTGGACCAGATGATCCACAAGCAGAAACGTGCGACCTGGAGAGCCCTGCTCTTTGCTGCCTTGCGGCACTGGCAATTCTGGGCGATTGCTGGCATCCTGATCCTCCTGATTGTTGGGCTCTGCTGGTGCTTCAGGAAAAGGAGCCATGAGGCGGGCAGCAGCAGGGAAGAGGAGGAAGACAGTGAAGGAGAAGATGCTGCTGAGGCGACAGATTTGGGCACATACATTGCAATGCGCAACAAGTGGTCAGCTGATGAACTGTGGAACCGGAGTGAGTTGGTGCACGCACTGGTGGAAAGCCTCCTCATTGCTTGCCAATGGTCCAATTCCGTATCAAACGGTTTCTTCCCGGAGCTGGGACCAGCCATCGGGGTGGGCAGCGCCTTTGATTACTGGAGTTCCCGGAAGATGAGCCTGTCTACTGCCAGCTCGTGCGCCTGAAGCCCCCCCGTGGGCACGCCTTCTGCCTGGAGCCGCACATCGTGGCAAAGGAGTCCCGCATCCGTGTCGAGCTGCAGTGCACATGCACTACTCAGGAGACGGTGGGGCCCATGCTGTGCTTCCTCCACGACCCCGAGGAGGAGCTCAGGAAGAAGCAGAAGCCCAGCCTCCTACACACCCTCTGCACCGGCTCCTATCTAGATGTGCAGAAAACTGCTTGCTGGTTGCAGGATTTGGTGAGCGAAAGCACGGCAAGCATGCGCCTCCTACGTTTACGGTACTACGTTCTGACCGTGCTGCCCTCCAGCCGCTCTTGCAAAGTGCAGATTAGAGATGTCTTTGGGAGAACCATGCTTGTTGAGATGATGTTTGGCATGCAGCTAGGCGACTCAGACATCTTCATGAGCAGCCAGCCTACAGAGGACATCTTCACCCCAAGCACAATGTGGACACTGAGCTGCACCTGGGCAGAGGCGAAGTTCTTGTGGCTGATGTTCGATCAGACCCCAGATGACAGCTTGCTCAGCTGCCTGCAACTCTGCACCCGCATGGTGGCAGGCACAGGCTTTTCCAGCTACACCTTGAAGACGGTGGTGATGCACCTCCTGACCACCACACCCCTGTCAGGCTGGCGCAGGAGGCATTTCCTACTGCGGCTGGATGACATCATGCGGTACCTGCGCTGCTGCTTGGAGGAGAAACGCCTCAACCACTTCTTCTTCGGTAATGAGAAGATTCCTGAGGAGATTGTCGTGCCCCCAGCCTTGCAAAGAGCGGAGCCACTCAACCTCTTCCAGCATCTGGTGCAGGATCCGGCTGCCCACGAGCAGGCAATGCGGGACTTCGAGGAGCTGCAACATCGGCTTACAACACAGCTCTTCTTCTCGGGGCACTGAAAGTGGTCTTCACGCACAGAGCCGTGTTTGCAGAGTTCACAGCTAAGGACATCGGAAAGGAACCTGGCAACAGAGATTCCTGTTACTACCTGGACAGTGAGCTCCCTTCCTCTTCGAGAGAGTCCATTCCCTCTGGGGGCTTTCCCCTGTGCAAAGATGCCAATAAATCTCTTGTGTCACATCGAAACAAACACTGCGTCTGTGAGGGTGTAGCCTATGGAAAGGGCTCTGGGGGCTGTGCTTGATGGTCAGCTCCACAGAATCGCAGATTCGTAGAAGAGTTACTCTTGGAAAGGACCTTAAGATAAGCTAGTTCCAATAAGGAACGTTCACAGTAACCAACTCAACAACCATCACCTCTGCCACGGGCAGGAACGCCTCACCCTAGACCATGTCACCCAAGGCTCTGTCCAACCCGGCCTTGAACACTGCCATGGATGGAGCATTTACCACTACTTTGGGCAACCTGTTCCAGTGCCTCACCACCCCAGAGGAAAGAGCTTCTTCCTTATATGTAACCTGAACTTCCCCTGTTTTAGTCTGAATGCATTACCCCTTGACCTATCGCTACAGTCCTTGATGAGGAGTCCCTCTCCAGCATCCCTGCGTGCCCCCCTCAGATATTGGAAGAGTGCTATGAGGGCACCATGCAGCCTTCTCTTCTCCAGGCTGAACAGCCTCAACTTCCTCAGCCTGTCTTCACGCGGGAGGTGTTCCGGCCCCCTTATCATCCTTGCGGTCTGAAGCACAAAACCAAAAACATCAACATACCAGTTACTTCAGTAATAATGAATCTTGGAATGGACTTCTAAGAAAAGCGGGTGTCAACTACAGAACTTATCTGAAGTCATAGGTCAGGTTTCCTATTCTCACTGAAAATAAATTTCAGGAACGAATACACAGCTACTTGAAATGTTGCATAATGACGTGAAAATGTGAACAAAGGTGCCATAAAACCTAATAATGTGTGCCTTATGACAACGTACTGTTGCACGCAAACTCACAGAAGAGGCTATTTCCAACACTCTCGCAACAGCAATGCGGAAACTCAAGTCAAAATTACACAAGAATTACTTCCTCCTCCCACAATTCCATAAATCGCATTCCCTAGATAGCGACGGTTCCTGTAAGGGAACACCTTGAAGTGTGAATTGTAGGAGCAATTTCAATAAATCCTGCATTTAAGGGCAACATTACTGACACTTGGCCCAGAGACACAAGTTATAATATTGACCCTGTATTCATATGCCGCTCTTATTCTTTGCACCAAATGGAAATACTAGCCAGAGAGAATTAACTTCACATCAGTATTAGCTGGCTTCTTAGCAAGTTACAAAGTCTCTCTCCATCAAAATGTGACTTTGCAAGTAGAATCATAGAATAGTTTGGGTTGGAAGGGACCTCCAAAGGTCATCTAGTCCAACCCCCCTGCAGTGAGCAGGGACATCTGCAACTAGATCAGGTCGCTCAGAACCACCTCCAGCCTGGCCATGAACGTCTCCAGGTATGGCACATCTACCACCCCTTTGGGCAACCTGCTCCAGTATTTTACCACTCTCACTCTAATTTCTGACAACCAGTTTTGCATGGGAGTGCTTTATCTGAGACATGTTTTTTTTCCTGTAAGGGAATTAGATTAAAAAAAACAAAACAACCAACAAACAAAACCAAAACCAAATCACTCAATCTTCCGGCAATTTCATCAGACAATTTTATCGATAGTAGAAAAGGATTATGCAGAAGTTCAAGATTAGTTAGTAAAACTGTGTTATGGAAGCACAGTGAAGAAGTACTCCAGACAAACCAGGTTCATCACGTTTTATAGCAGAGACCTTAACCTTTATTCTATCTGAATTGAAGCAGTATAGAATCACCTTCCCAAACATTTCCCATTAGAACTAAGCAAGAAGTAGGTTCATATTTTTTTCCAAAAAGACCGATTAAGCAGAGCAGATAATAAATTTCTTCTGAGTGTAGAGAAAACAAGTTACAGAGTTATCTGCCAGCAGGCTGTAGTTCTGAATATCCATTATACATTCCTAAATCAAAGTAACGAAACGCAAACATAGGCGTGCATAATAGCCATTAATGGCTTGTCCACGGTCATATGGTGTGTCCAAAAGAGAGGAAGAATGATGATATAGATGTCCTGATTTCACTTACAAACTGAAGATCAAAGACAGTGGGAAAAATAACCCTGCTGTAGGACCTGAACCTCAGCACCACTGAATTTCTCCTGCAAGAACACAGCCAGGCAGCCACCTGCAAAATCCTTTTGTGTTTAGAATCATAGAATAGTTAGGGTTGGACAGGACCTTAAGATACCTAGTTCCAACCCTCCAGCCACGGCACGGATGCCTCACCCTTGACCATGTGGCCCACGGCTCTGTCCATCCTGGCCTCGAACACTGCCAGCGATGGAGCATTTACCACTTCTTTGGGCAACCTGTTCCAGTGCCTCACCGCCCCCGCAGTAAAGAACTTCTTCCTTATATCTAACCTGATATCTTAGTCAACGAGACAGCAGCCTTTGTTGAATATCGCACCTCTGACACCTCTCAATGTACTCAGAAAAGAGCCGCAGAAGGCTTGAGTAACTAACATCCAAGCATCACTCACCTGAAATACAGCATATGGATAGATTCCTTCAGATACGAATAGAGCTCTTCTGTGTTAATATTATACTGAACAACTCTGACAGGCTGTAAAGTAAAAATATCCACAGTCATCTTAAATACGAAGCAGTGCTTATATATAAACATATACACGAGATATAGATACATTTATATGAGATAATAAATTACATCTGAGCATATATAATCTGACACACATAAACAAGCACGCAGTCTTGCCTGATTTGTGCTATGTCCATAACGATGCATCTTATAAACTCACCCTATTACTCAAGTCCAGAGTTTAGTCACGCTAATTTTTGGTACTGGTAACAGCTTATCACAACATTAGTTTTCCAAAAGCTGCCATCCTCTACTGAAATGAAAAAAGGCAAACAAAACATAGCTAGGCCAAGAAATTTGTCAATAAATGCCCCAAACACGCATGGGTGATGAGTACCAATTAACATCGGCATTGGTACCACACTTAGGTGTTATCTAGTTAGAACAGCAGCAGTTATAAGATAATGAGAAATAGCTTCTGATGGACAGAAAACATACCTGCAAATTCTTTCTGTACCGGAACATACCAAACGTGATAAAGGTAAAACAGTTCAGGTAAAACAGCTTACCTTTGTGACATCAGGTTTCTTTATTTCACTAGGAATAATGCATCTTGGTCCTGTTTCTCCTGCAAAACCACACCTAAAAGAAAATGTAGAAAACCTTATCATCTCAAGTCACCATTTAACATCGTGGGCCTAGGAACCATCACAGAGTAATTAATTAGGCGTATTTCTGTGACTGCAAAGAGGTGCTTTGCACACCGCTTTTCTGTCGAGCCATTTTGTATGAGAAAGATTTTGTACCTTCTTATTGACTGACCCTCAGCTGCATTAAACAAAACAAGTTTTCTTCACTTCTGTAAGGACTGTAGTGCTCAATTCTGATCTGCCTCCTACCTTCCACTCAGTACACTTTGTAATAATCCACGTGCAACCTTCCTTATTGCCTGTTAAATTTCCAAAGAAATACCTTCCTGTATCCTCCACACAGACCCAGTTTTCACAGAATCTCATTAAACACAGGAAATAGGATTAGGGATGGCTCGAGGCTTGATTACACTCAGCACACCTGCTTGCGGGGCACAGAACGATCTTCCTGTCCTCCTTTATCATATTTACAGGTGAGCTTAAACACGCAGAAGTGCAATCTTTCCCTACAGCCGCCCGCCAGTGTGAACAACCACCCGGGCATGTCTCCAGCCCAGGCCTGCAGCAGGACAGAGGGACAGCCGTGGTCTCCCACACGCCATCCCGGCAGGAGGAAACCTTCTCCGGGGTTTCTCCCAGAGGACACACCGAGCCCCGCAGGACGGCACCCCCGCCCCCCAGTGCCCCGGGGACCCGCTCGCCGGGAACAAAGAGCCGCGCCGAGGATGCGCTGCCCCGCGGGCAGCCAAGCATCGTCACCCGCGAAACAGTAAAGCAGAATGAACGAACGCGGGGACAATCCAGCTTGGGGGCGCCGTGTCCCTCCCTTCACCCCGGACACCCCCCGGCCTCACCTGTCTCCCGCCGCCGCCGCCGACTCCCCAGCGCCGCGCTCGCCCCCGCACCCCGCGGCCGCTCGGGCGGGGCGGGGCGGAGCGGAGCGAGCCGGCCCCGGGGCGGTGCCGGGACCGGACCAGCGCCGGCTCCGCCTGCCCGCGGGGGTCCTGCACCGGCAGCAGCCACATCGGCGCGTGGAGGGCGGACGCCTTCGCCGTTTGATCCCGTCTCCAAAAGGAAGTTTTAGCACCCGGCTCTTCCCCCACCAGCTGGGATCAGAGTCCAACCCAACAGGCTCCTTCGCTTTGCTCGCAGGAAGCTGCAGAAGCGAGGCCTGCAGTACTCTTAAGCAGTTTTCCATCTGTTACAGATTCTCCTCCAGTTTTCAGCTACAGAGGTCACCTTCCCCCGGTAATCTCTCTACAAACAACGAGGGCTTTTTAAGTGATATCCCTCACAACCCTTAGCAGAGCTTAGTTCAGTTTCTTTGTTTTGGTGCTTCGTTCTAAACACCTACTTGGCCAAGGAGAAAGAAATCTCAAAGATTTTTACACTTCTTCCCCCCCCCCCACCTGGTTTTTTCCACACCAGGAACCCCACAGCTAGCCTAAGAGGACTAGAAACCTTTACACCATCAGATCCTGACATACTTACCAACTCACTTCATCAAACAGCAGCACAGAAGCTCACGCTTTAAATAAAGAACATAATTGATTGAGGAAAACTGAGATATTCCTTATCAATAAATTGATCATTATATTTTTCTTTTTGTTGTGCTACTGGAAATAACATTTACCTTAGTGGATTGTTCTCTTTGCTAGACTCATCCCAACGTTTTACCTCTCATTTTAGAGAAACAGAGTGTTTTCTAGTGGATTTCAACCAAACTGGAACCAACCAAATTCATTTTGGTAGCATTCTGCATCCAATATTAAAACTTTTCAAAGACAGATTTGTTGTACGTCGGAGCAGTTTCTTTCGGGAAATATTGCTAACCTCTGCATAAGTTGAAAATACAGTGCAAAAATGCCTGTATCAGCAATAAAGCCTGTCACTGGCAAAAGACATTAGAAAGAATTTCAGAGTTAAGCTTGATGGAGCAAGCAGCCAGGCAAAATGATGGGAACAGTCCCTTGTAGCTTTGCACCAATGAATTGTAAAATCTGGGAAGTTATTCGTGAGCCAAAGTTTCTAGCAGTGCAGCATCTTTCTAAAGAACAAACTCCCAGATCAGGGACCCAAAACTCTCCACAGGTTCATCTTCTGTTCATCGTTTTGGCTGAGGGTTTTGCCTGAGAAGAGAGGATGGTTCAGCCATGGAGGAGGCACCACCTCTGAAGTTGACAGTGTAGCCAGATTTCACAGCAAACCCGGATCAATGAGGGCTTATTTTCCAATGCAGCACTGCACGCCGTGGCGAGTCAGGGGTTGATTCCCAAACCGCTCAGTCATCCGTATGTGGGGAGAGGGGCAGGACAACAGAGAAACCACACACCGGAAGTCAGAGCTGTAGGCAGTGCGTCCGCCAGGCTCGAGCCAGAGCCTTGGCTTCCGTAGCTACAAAATTCACCCCTAACAGCTGACCTGGGATTCAGAATGAGGGATTATGTTTTCAACCCGTTTTCTATCTAACCTTTAAAATTATCAGGAAAGTTACGTAAAATGTAAAGCATGTGTAACTGATGCTCTTGTCTTCTCTAAGGCATGCAGAGCACTTGACAGATTGGAGGAGTTTTCACTTCCCTCTTGGCATTGACTCCTTCTGAACCCAGATTTGCACTGTATACTCTCCAGGTTACATATTCACTGATAATCACTGTAACCAAAATAGCTGGTTGTCTATGGGATTTTCCCCCCGTTTGAAATTGCAGATTCCCTGTAGACTGCAAGGTTTTCTACTTTGCATAACCTGCCAAAATCAAGGGCTTCTACATTATCAACAAAAAAAAATCTGCAGACTGAAAGGAGGAGGCATCAGAGACTGAGGAGACAGGCAGAAATCAAAAATCAACAGAGAGCACTGTTCTGTTATTCATTTCTATGGTTTATTATTTGGAAATACTATTTTTTAACTCAGTTCAGTATGCCCCAGAGCACATACATAACCAAGCAAAACCGGCCCCACTTCCACAGCAAATTAAGAAACGTCCATCCCTTTCCCTTTTTACCAATGCTCTGTTTCAAAATGTTTCAGTGCAATCTTCAAGTGGTGTCATCCTTCAGAGACTTCTTACCCCTCAGGTGAAATTCAGAGATTAAATTCAGGTGTAAACCGGTTTATTCTTCCATGCTGGTAGCATAGCTGGTAAAGAGCATGAGATTCATGTCCTGTTCCCAGGTCTGACTTGTTAAGTGACTTTCAGAACCAAACTTCACCTGCCTCTGCCTTCATTTCCCCTTCTGTAAAATGGAAATAACAATACCTAATGGTTGAAAAAGTCCCTTATAAGATCTCCGGGTTACTATAACAGCAAACTGTTGTATAAACTAATAATATCATACAGTGGATTTCTTTAAAAGCTGATATTCCTTTTGCAGCCTTATTGCACAAACCAAAAAGTACAAATAACATGTCCTAATTAAGAAACTGGGTTACTTAATAATTTACAGGAAGACACATTTTGGACATATAAAATTAACTAAAAAAAAAATCATTGTCTTGACATCAGATTACTGCATCTTAAGATGCCACCCCGAGCATCTGTCATGAGATGGTATCAGCTATCCTAAGTATGTCAGGACATGCCACAGAAGGTAAAGGCAATTTTAAAATAGCTACCATTAATTTCGCTGCTGAATGAGTTTCCCAAATTGAATATTGGGGACATCCAGCACATAAATCAGTGCACATTTCCAGCACACGATTCACCTTTACATCAGCTGGTGGCATCTGTTTTAAGGAGAATTGCTCTTCCCATTAAACGGCAGCCATTGGAACAGAGTAGCAATGAGTCTAATTCAGGGAAAGTGAGAACAGCATTCCCTGACACAAAGAGGGAAGTATGCTTAAAACAAATCCATTTTGAAAAAGGTATCAGGAAGTTTACGGCCAATGAATTATTTCAAATGTAATCATGTCACAGATGAACATTTCTTTCTTCTCCAACTGTAAACCCAATAAATGCCATCTGCAATTAAAACTCAACCAAGAGAATCAACTTGGATTCCTTTCTCCCAGGTTCCTCACTGCCGGCACTAACAGAAAAGCTGTGCGAGACCAAGCGATGCCAGTGCAGCTCTACTGCTGGCTCTGATTTATAGTAATTAGTCCTACAAGGAGGCGCAGGATCCAGCTTCTCCTTCCCCGGGTCTTGTGATTCTGCAGTGCTCACAAAGCAGGAAAGCTATAACAACTTCTTTTTGTCGCTCAAGTCAGCAGATGTGACTTGGAGAGCACACAGTGGCCAGATCTGCTGAGTAGGAAAGCGCCATTTTTACACAGTCACTTCTCAGAGTAGAACCAGGCTTTCGCTGACTGGTCCAAGGTCACAGGAATCAGTTGCAGTTGCTCCGGGAATACAGCCCAGAAGGACCAGTGCTCCAGAACTGAATCACATTACAGCCCTCGCTTTTCTTCATATTCTTTAACAAAATCTATGAAGTTAATATCGAAGTACACCACATATTACAATTTGCCCAGAAATAAAGTGCTGAGGAAGCCATCCCCATACATATTGGAGTCTCAGCTAAAACGTGAACCATCTGTCAGTGCCCTGTAGCTCTTGGATATATTTTCCCCTGTCCTACATACTCCACTACAAAATCAGGCTGACAATAAAAAAAAGCACTTGACACACCACCCCAAAGCAAGCTTACTGTTACCAAGCACTGTTCTGACATTAAACCCTCAGCTTCTTCATCATCTTAAATACAGTTTAATAATAATACCCAGATAATACCCAGAGGGACTTTGCAAACTTCAGCTTTCTTTTGCTTCTCAAAACATGAGATTAAAACAAACGCTGAATCCCTCCACCACAGGGAAGAGGGCGGTCTTTGCCATGGGTAACGTGCAGGATCAGGACACTTGCGTGGGACTCAGACTGTGTGTCGGAGTGAGACAGCAATGCTCTCCATCCAGATGCCACCAGTGTTTTCACTGTTCCCCATTGGGGAGATTTTTAGGGCAGTAAAGACCACTTTCTGGATGGTTATGAGCAGAGAAATATATATTTTTGTGTTGGAAATATTCAAATCAATTAAGCTGAAATCCTACAGCAGGAACCAAGTCCAGCTGTTAACAGAACCCCAAGCAGCAGGAAAACTGTGGGCTTTCCTCCTCTTCCTCCTTTTCTAGAGCAGATAAGTGGATCCCCTTGAATCTGTGTGCTGGAAAAATGTAAGGAGACACTCTGTGACCTGCAGAAGCTTCAGGGAGGCACTGATCTCTTTGCTCTGGGGTCTGCTGATAGGTCACAAAGGAATGGCTTTAAGGTGTGTCAAGGGACGTTCAGATTGGTAGCAGGAAAATGTTCTTCACTGAAAAGGTTGGTCAAGCAGTGGAACAAGCTCCCCCAGGAAACAGGCGACGTCCCCAGGCGTGTTGGTATTCCAGAAGCAAACTGGACAATGCTCTTGGATGTATAATTTAACTTCAATGGTGTCCTGGGGTGCAGTCAGGCCTTGGACTTGACGGTCCTTGTGGGTAACTTTCAATTCGGGATTTTCTATGATTAGGAGATATCCATTGGCAGGCAGAACACCACTTATTCCAAAATACAGCACCATGCACGCTTCTCTGAAACAAAGTTGGCTGGAGCCAAGCTGTAACCAGGGCACCAGGGCAGCTGTGAGTCGCTGAACTGGGCTGGGGCGAAGGCTGGGGCTGGGTGGCGGGCAGGCCTGTGAATGCGTCTCGGCGCCTGTGACAGCACAGGGGACGAGTCACAATGGGGGATGGTTATGAGGGTGCCAGCAGGCAGCACTGCCCCAGGACGGCCTGGGCCAGCAGCGAGTGCACACACAGGGGGAGGCTGGGCTGGACAAGGGCCGGGCAGAAACGCGGGCCCCTGGGCGTGGGTGCTCACCCTGCATCGAGGCCCTGGCTGCGAAGCGCCTTGGGCAGGGCACGCTGCTGCTGCCACCGGGCCTGGGCGCAGGCCTTTCTCCCTCCCAGCTGCCTCGTCCCCTCTCCTGCCTGTCCCCAGCTCCCTGCGGCTCCCGTCCCGCTCCCCCCACCACCATCTCCCTCCCTCCCAAGCCCCACTGAATTCCTTCTCTCTCCTGCAGGCCATGGCTATCACAAACCTCTTTGTCTGGGTTCTGCGAAGCGTATTCGCAAACGTGCTCATGTCAGTGATGAGCTGGATGAACCCACACGTGAGTGCATGCACCAGCGTTTGGAGATGCTTATTGAGGACACAGATCGGCTGCTGCAGAAGCTGGACCAGATGATCCACAAGCAGAAACGTGCGACCTGGAGAGCCCTGCTCTTTGCTGCCTTGCGGCACTGGCAATTCTGGGCGATTGCTGGGCATCCTGATCCTCCTGATTGTTGGGCTTCTGCTGGTGCTTCAGGAAAAGGAGCCATGAGGCGGGCAGCAGCAGGGAAGAGGAGGAAGACAGTGAAGGAGAAGATGCTGCTGAGGCGACAGATTTGGGCACATACATTGCAATGCGCAACAAGTGGTCAGCTGATGAACTGTGGAACGGAGTGAGTTGGTGGCACGCACTGGTGGAAAGCCTCCTCATTGCTTGCCAATGGTCCAATTCCGTATCAAACGGTTTTCTTCCCGGAGCTGGGACCAGCCATCGGGGTGGGCAGCGCCTTTGATTACTGGAGTTCCCGGGAAGATGAGCCTGTCTACTGCCAGCTCGTGCGCCTGAAGCCCCCCGTGGGCACGCCTTCTGCCTGGAGCCGCACATCGTGGCAAAGGAGTCCCGCATCCGTGTCGAGCTGCAGTGCACATGCACTACTCAGGAGACGGTGGGGCCCATGCTGTGCTTCCTCCACGACCCCGAGGAGGAGCTCAGGAAGAAGCAGAAGCCCAGCCTCCTACACACCCTCTGCACGGCTCCTATCTAGATGTGCAGAAAACTGCTTGCTGGTTGCAGGATTTGGTGAGCGAAAGCACGGCAAGCATGCGCCTCCTACGTTTACGGTACTACGTTCTGACCGTGCTGCCCTCCAGCCGCTCTTGCAAAGTGCAGATTAGAGATGTCTTTGGGAGAACCATGCTTGGTTGAGAATGATGTTTGGCATGCAGCTAGGCGACTCAGACATCTTCATGAGCAGCCAGCCTACAGAGGACATCTTCACCCCAAGCACAATGTGGACACTGAGCTGCACCTGGGCAGAGGCGAAGTTCTTGTGGCTGATGTTCGATCAGACCCAGATGACAGCTTGCTCAGCTGCCTGCAACTCTGCACCCGCATGGTGGCAGGCACAGGCTTTTCCAGCTACACCTTGAAGACGGTGGTGATGCACCTCCTGACCACCACACCCCTGTCAGGCTGGCGCAGGAGGCATTTCCTACTGCGGCTGGATGACATCATGCGGGTACCTGCGCTGCTGCTTGGAGGAGAAACGCCTCAACCACTTCTTCTTCGGTAATGAGAAGATTCCTGAGGAGATTGTCGTGCCCCCAGCCTTGCAAAGAGCGGAGCCACTCAACCTCTTCCAGCATCTGGTGCAGGATCCGGCTGCCCACGAGCAGGCAATGCGGGACTTCGAGGAGCTGCAACATCGGCTTACAACACAGCTCTTCTTCTCGGGGCACTGAAAGTGGTCTTCACGCACAGAGCCGTGTTTGCAGAGTTCACAGCTAAGGACATCGGAAAGGAACCTGGCAACAGAGATTCCTGTTACTACCTGGACAGTGAGCTCCCTTCCTCTCGAGAGAGTCCATTCCCTCTGGGGGCTTTCCCCTGTGCAAAGATGCCAATAAATCTCTTGTGTCACATCGAAACAAACACTGCGTCTGTGAGGGTGTAGCCTATGGAAAGGGCTCTGGGGGCTGTGCTTGATGGTCAGCTCCACAGAATCGCAAGATTCGTAGAAGAGTTACTCTTGGAAAGGACCTTAAGATAAGCTAGTTCCAACCCCTCTGCCACGGGCAGGAACGCCTCACCCTAGACCATGTCACCCAAGGCTCTGTCCAACCCGGCCTTGAACACTGCCATGGATGGAGCATTTACCACTACTTTGGGCAACCTGTTCCAGTGCCTCACCACCCCCAGAGGAAAGAGCTTCTTCCTTATATGTAACCTGAACTTCCCCTGTTTTAGTCTGAATGCATTACCCCTTGACCTATCGCTACAGTCCTTGATGAGGAGTCCCTCTCCAGCATCCCTGCGTGCCCCCCTCAGATATTGGAAGAGTGCTATGAGGGCACCATGCAGCCTTCTCTTCTCCAGGCTGAACAGCCTCAACTTGCCTCAGCCTGTCTTCACGCGGGAGTGTTCCGGCCCCCTTATCATCCTTGCGGTCTGAAGCACCAAAACCAAAACATCAACATACCAGTTACTTCAGTAATAATGAATCTTGGAATGGACTTCTAAGAAAAGCGGGTGTCAACTACAGAACTTATCTGAAGTCATAGGTCAGGTTTCCTATTCTTCACTGAAAATAAATTCAGGAACGAATACACAGCTACTTGAAATGTTGCATAATGACGTGAAAATGTGAACAAAGGTGCCATAAAACCTAATAATGTGTGCCTTATGACAACGTACTGTTGCACGCAAACTCACAGAAGAGGCTATTTCCAACACTCTCGCAACAGCAATGCGGAAACTCAAGTCAAAAATTACACAAGAATTACTTCCTCCTCCCACAATTCCATAAATCGCATTCCCTAGATAGCGACGGTTCCTGTAAGGGAACACCTTGAAGTGTGAATTGTAGGAGCAATTTCAATAAATCCTGCATTTAAGGGCAACATTACTGACACTTGGCCCAGAGACACAAGTTATAATATTGACCCTGTATTCATATGCCGCTCTTATTCTTTGCACCAAATGGAAATACTAGCCAGAGAGAATTAACTTCACATCAGTATTAGCTGGCTTCTTAGCAAGTTACAAAGTCTCTCCATCAAAATGTGACTTTGCAAGTAGAATCATAGAATAGTTTGGGTTGGAAGGGACCTCCAAAGGTCATCTAGTCCAACCCCCCTGCAGTGAGCAGGACATCTGCAACTAGATCAGGTCGCTCAGAACCACCTCCAGCCTGGCCATGAACGTCTCCAGGTATGGCACATCTACCACCCCTTTGGGCAACCTGCTCCAGTATTTTACCACTCTCACTCTAATTTCTGACAACCAGTTTTGCATGGGAGTGCTTTATCTGAGACATGTTTTTTTTCCTGTAAGGGAATTAGATTAAAAAAAACAAAACAACCAACAAACAAAACCAAAACCAAATCACTCAATCTTCCGGCAATTTCATCAGACAATTTTATCGATAGTAGAAAAGGATTATGCAGAAGTTCAAGATTAGTTAGTAAACTGTGTTATGGAAGCACAGTGAAGAAGTACTCCAGACAAACCAGGTTCATCACGTTTTATAGCAGAACCTTAACCTTTATTCTATCTGAATTGAAGCAGTATAGAATCACCTTCCCAAACATTTCCCATTAGAACTAAGCAAGAAGTAGGTTCATATTTTTTTCCAAAAAGACCGATTAAGCAGAGCAGATAATAAATTTCTTCTGAGTGTAGAGAAAACAAGTTACAGAGTTATCTGCCAGCAGGCTGTAGTTCTGAATATCCATTATACATTCCTAAATCAAAGTAACGAAACGCAACATAGGCGTGCATAATAGCCATTAATGGCTTGTACACGGTCATATGGTGTGTCCAAAAGAGAGGAAGAATGATGATATAGATGTCCTGATTTCACTTACAAACTGAAGATCAAAGACAGTGGGAAAAATAACCCTGCTGTAGGACCTGAACCTCAGCACCACTGAATTTCTCCTGCAAGAACACAGCCAGGCAGCCACCTGCAAAATCCTTTTGTGTTTTAGAATCATAGAATAGTTAGGGTTGGACAGGACCTTAAGATACCTAGTTCCAACCCTCCAGCCACGGCACGGATGCCTCACCCTTGACCATGTGGCCCACGGCTCTGTCCATCCTGGCCTCGAACACTGCCAGCGATGGAGCATTTACCACTTCTTTGGGCAACCTGTTCCAGTGCCTCACCGCCCCCGCAGTAAAGAACTTCTTCCTTATATCTAACCTGATATCTTAGTCAACGAGACAGCAGCCTTTGTTGAATATCGCACCTCTGACACCTCTCAATGTACTCAGAAAAGAGCCGCAGAAGGCTTGAGTAACTAACATCCAAGCATCACTCACCTGAAATACAGCATATGGATAGATTCCTTCAGATACGAATAGAGCTCTTCTGTGTTAATATTATACTGAACAACTCTGACAGGCTGTAAAGTAAAAATATCCACAGTCATCTTAAATACGAAGCAGTGCTTATATATAAACATATACACGAGATATAGATACATTTATATGAGATAATAAATTACATCTGAGCATATATAATCTGACACACATAAACAAGCACGCAGTCTTGCCTGATTTGTGCTATGTCCATAACGATGCATCTTATAAACTCACCCTATTACTCAAGTCCAGAGTTTAGTCACGCTAATTTTTGGTACTGGTAACAGCTTATCACAACATTAGTTTTCCAAAAGCTGCCATCCTCTACTGAAATGAAAAAAGGCAAACAAAACATAGCTAGGCCAAGAAATTTGTCAATAAATGCCCCAAACACGCATGGGTGATGAGTACCAATTAACATCGGCATTGGTACCACACTTAGGTGTTATCTAGTTAGAACAGCAGCAGTTATAAGATAATGAGAAATAGCTTCTGATGGACAGAAAACATACCTGCAAATTCTTTCTGTACCGGAACATACCAAACGTGATAAAGGTAAAACAGTTCAGGTAAAACAGCTTACCTTTGTGACATCAGGTTTCTTTATTTCACTAGGAATAATGCATCTTGGTCCTGTTTCTCCTGCAAAACCACACCTAAAAGAAAATGTAGAAAACCTTATCATCTCAAGTCACCATTTAACATCGTGGGCCTAGGAACCATCACAGAGTAATTAATTAGGCGTATTTCTGTGACTGCAAAGAGGTGCTTTGCACACCGCTTTTCTGTCGAGCCATTTTGTATGAGAAAGATTTTGTACCTTCTTATTGACTGACCCTCAGCTGCATTAAACAAAACAAGTTTTCTTCACTTCTGTAAGGACTGTAGTGCTCAATTCTGATCTGCCTCCTACCTTCCACTCAGTACACTTTGTAATAATCCACGTGCAACCTTCCTTATTGCCTGTTAAATTTCCAAAGAAATACCTTCCTGTATCCTCCACACAGACCCAGTTTTCACAGAATCTCATTAAACACAGGAAATAGGATTAGGGATGGCTCGAGGCTTGATTACACTCAGCACACCTGCTTGCGGGGCACAGAACGATCTTCCTGTCCTCCTTTATCATATTTACAGGTGAGCTTAAACACGCAGAAGTGCAATCTTTCCCTACAGCCGCCCGCCAGTGTGAACAACCACCCGGGCATGTCTCCAGCCCAGGCCTGCAGCAGGACAGAGGGACAGCCGTGGTCTCCCACACGCCATCCCGGCAGGAGGAAACCTTCTCCGGGGTTTCTCCCAGAGGACACACCGAGCCCCGCAGGACGGCACCCCCCGCCCCCCAGTGCCCCGGGGACCCGCTCGCCGGGAACAAAGAGCCGCGCCGAGGATGCGCTGCCCCGCGGGCAGCCAAGCATCGTCACCCGCGAAACAGTAAAGCAGAATGAACGAACGCGGGGACAATCCAGCTTGGGGGCGCCGTGTCCCTCCCTTCACCCCGGACACCCCCCGGCCTCACCTGTCTCCCGCCGCCGCCGCCGACTCCCCAGCGCCGCGCTCGCCCCCCGCACCCCGCGGCCGCTCGGGCGGGGCGGGGCGGAGCGAGCCGGCCCCGGGGCGGTGCCGGGACCGGACCAGCGCCGGCTCCGCCTGCCCGCGGGGGGTCCTGCACCGGCAGCAGCCACATCGGCGCGTGGAGGGCGGACGCCTTCGCCGTTTGATCCCGTCTCCAAAAGGAAGTTTTAGCACCCGGCTCTTCCCCCCACCAGCTGGGATCAGAGTCCAACCCAACAGGCTCCTTCGCTTTGCTCGCAGGAAGCTGCAGAAGCGAGGCCTGCAGTACTCTTAAGCAGTTTTCCATCTGTTACAGATTCTCCTCCAGTTTTCAGCTACAGAGGTCACCTTCCCCCGGTAATCTCTCTACAAACAACGAGGGCTTTTTAAGTGATATCCCTCACAACCCTTAGCAGAGCTTAGTTCAGTTTCTTTGTTTTGGTGCTTCGTTCTAAACACCTACTTGGCCAAGGAGAAAGAAATCTCAAAGATTTTTACACTTCTTCCCCCCCCCCACCTGGTTTTTTCCACACCAGGAACCCCACAGCTAGCCTAAGAGGACTAGAAACCTTTACACCATCAGATCCTGACATACTTACCAACTCACTTCATCAAACAGCAGCACAGAAGCTCACGCTTTAAATAAAGAACATAATTGATTGAGGAAAACTGAGATATTCCTTATCAATAAATTGATCATTATATTTTTCTTTTTGTTGTGCTACTGGAAATAACATTTACCTTAGTGGATTGTTCTCTTTGCTAGACTCATCCCAACGTTTTACCTCTCATTTTAGAGAAACAGAGTGTTTTCTAGTGGATTTCAACCAAACTGGAACCAACCAAATTCATTTTGGTAGCATTCTGCATCCAATATTAAAACTTTTCAAAGACAGATTTGTTGTACGTCGGAGCAGTTTCTTTCGGGAAATATTGCTAACCTCTGCATAAGTTGAAAATACAGTGCAAAAATGCCTGTATCAGCAATAAAGCCTGTCACTGGCAAAAGACATTAGAAAGAATTTCAGAGTTAAGCTTGATGGAGCAAGCAGCCAGGCAAAATGATGGGAACAGTCCCTTGTAGCTTTGCACCAATGAATTGTAAAATCTGGGAAGTTATTCGTGAGCCAAAGTTTCTAGCAGTGCAGCATCTTTCTAAAGAACAAACTCCCAGATCAGGGACCCAAAACTCTCCACAGGTTCATCTTCTGTTCATCGTTTTGGCTGAGGGTTTTGCCTGAGAAGAGAGGATGGTTCAGCCATGGAGGAGGCACCACCTCTGAAGTTGACAGTGTAGCCAGATTTCACAGCAAACCCGGATCAATGAGGGCTTATTTTCCAATGCAGCACTGCACGCCGTGGCGAGTCAGGGGTTGATTCCCAAACCGCTCAGTCATCCGTATGTGGGGAGAGGGGCAGGACAACAGAGAAACCACACACCGGAAGTCAGAGCTGTAGGCAGTGCGTCCGCCAGGCTCGAGCCAGAGCCTTGGCTTCCGTAGCTACAAAATTCACCCCTAACAGCTGACCTGGGATTCAGAATGAGGGATTATGTTTTCAACCCGTTTTCTATCTAACCTTTAAAATTATCAGGAAAGTTACGTAAAATGTAAAGCATGTGTAACTGATGCTCTTGTCTTCTCTAAGGCATGCAGAGCACTTGACAGATTGGAGGAGTTTTCACTTCCCTCTTGGCATTGACTCCTTCTGAACCCAGATTTGCACTGTATACTCTCCAGGTTACATATTCACTGATAATCACTGTAACCAAAATAGCTGGTTGTCTATGGGATTTTCCCCCCGTTTGAAATTGCAGATTCCCTGTAGACTGCAAGGTTTTCTACTTTGCATAACCTGCCAAAATCAAGGGCTTCTACATTATCAACAAAAAAAAATCTGCAGACTGAAAGGAGGAGGCATCAGAGACTGAGGAGACAGGCAGAAATCAAAAATCAACAGAGAGCACTGTTCTGTTATTCATTTCTATGGTTTATTATTTGGAAATACTATTTTTTAACTCAGTTCAGTATGCCCCAGAGCACATACATAACCAAGCAAAACCGGCCCCACTTCCACAGCAAATTAAGAAACGTCCATCCCTTTCCCTTTTTACCAATGCTCTGTTTCAAAATGTTTCAGTGCAATCTTCAAGTGGTGTCATCCTTCAGAGACTTCTTACCCCTCAGGTGAAATTCAGAGATTAAATTCAGGTGTAAACCGGTTTATTCTTCCATGCTGGTAGCATAGCTGGTAAAGAGCATGAGATTCATGTCCTGTTCCCAGGTCTGACTTGTTAAGTGACTTTCAGAACCAAACTTCACCTGCCTCTGCCTTCATTTCCCCTTCTGTAAAATGGAAATAACAATACCTAATGGTTGAAAAAGTCCCTTATAAGATCTCCGGGTTACTATAACAGCAAACTGTTGTATAAACTAATAATATCATACAGTGGATTTCTTTAAAAGCTGATATTCCTTTTGCAGCCTTATTGCACAAACCAAAAAGTACAAATAACATGTCCTAATTAAGAAACTGGGTTACTTAATAATTTACAGGAAGACACATTTTGGACATATAAAATTAACTAAAAAAAAAATCATTGTCTTGACATCAGATTACTGCATCTTAAGATGCCACCCCGAGCATCTGTCATGAGATGGTATCAGCTATCCTAAGTATGTCAGGACATGCCACAGAAGGTAAAGGCAATTTTAAAATAGCTACCATTAATTTCGCTGCTGAATGAGTTTCCCAAATTGAATATTGGGGACATCCAGCACATAAATCAGTGCACATTTCCAGCACACGATTCACCTTTACATCAGCTGGTGGCATCTGTTTTAAGGAGAATTGCTCTTCCCATTAAACGGCAGCCATTGGAACAGAGTAGCAATGAGTCTAATTCAGGGAAAGTGAGAACAGCATTCCCTGACACAAAGAGGGAAGTATGCTTAAAACAAATCCATTTTGAAAAAGGTATCAGGAAGTTTACGGCCAATGAATTATTTCAAATGTAATCATGTCACAGATGAACATTTCTTTCTTCTCCAACTGTAAACCCAATAAATGCCATCTGCAATTAAAACTCAATCAAGAGAATCAACTTGGATTCCTTTCTCCCAGGTTCCTCACTGCCGGCACTAACAGAAAAGCTGTGCGAGACCAAGCGATGCCAGTGCAGCTCTACTGCTGGCTCTGATTTATAGTAATTAGTCCTACAAGGAGGCGCAGGATCCAGCTTCTCCTTCCCCGGGTCTTGTGATTCTGCAGTGCTCACAAAGCAGGAAAGCTATAACAACTTCTTTTTGCCGCTCAAGTCAGCAGACGTGACTTGGAGAGCACACAGTGGCCAGATCTGCTGAGTAGGAAAGCGCCATTTTTACACAGTCACTTCTCAGAGTAGAACCAGGCTTTCGCTGACTGGTCCAAGGTCACAGGAATCAGTTGCAGTTGCTCCGGGAATACAGCCCAGAAGGACCAGTGCTCCAGAACTGAATCACATTACAGCCCTCGCTTTTCTTCATATTCTTTAACAAAATCTATGAAGTTAATATCGAAGTACACCACATATTACAATTTGCCCAGAAATAAAGTGCTGAGGAAGCCATCCCCATACATATTGGAGTCTCAGCTAAAACGTGAACCATCTGTCAGTGCCCTGTAGCTCTTGGATATATTTTCCCCTGTCCTACATACTCCACTACAAAATCAGGCTGACAATAAAAAAAAGCACTTGACACACCACCCCAAAGCAAGCTTACTGTTACCAAGCACTGTTCTGACATTAAACCCTCAGCTTCTTCATCATCTTAAATACAGTTTAATAATAATACCCAGATAATACCCAGAGGGACTTTGCAAACTTCAGCTTTCTTTTGCTTCTCAAAACATGAGATTAAAACAAACGCTGAATCCCTCCACCACAGGGAAGAGGGCGGTCTTTGCCATGGGTAACGTGCAGGATCAGGACACTTGCGTGGGACTCAGACTGTGTGTCGGAGTGAGACAGCAATGCTCTCCATCCAGATGCCACCAGTGTTTTCACTGTTCCCCATTGGGGAGATTTTTAGGGCAGTAAAGACCACTTTCTGGATGGTTATGAGCAGAGAAATATATATTTTTGTGTTGGAAATATTCAAATCAATTAAGCTGAAATCCTACAGCAGGAACCAAGTCCAGCTGTTAACAGAACCCCAAGCAGCAGGAAAACTGTGGGCTTTCCTCCTCTTCCTCCTTTTCTAGAGCAGATAAGTGGATCCCCTTGAATCTGTGTGCTGGAAAAATGTAAGGAGACACTCTGTGACCTGCAGAAGCTTCAGGGAGGCACTGATCTCTTTGCTCTGGGGTCTGCTGATAGGTCACAAAGGAATGGCTTTAAGGTGTGTCAAGGGACGTTCAGATTGGGTAGCAGGAAAATGTTCTTCACTGAAAGGTTGGTCAAGCAGTGGAACAAGCTCCCCCCAGGAAACGGCGACGTCCCCAGGCGTGTTGGTATTCCAGAAGCAACTGGACAATGCTCTTGGATGTATAATTTAACTTCAAGGTGTCCTGGGGTGCAGTCAGGCCTTGGACTTGACGGTCCTTGTGGGTAACTTTCAATTCGGGATTTTCTATGATTAGGAGATATCCATTGGCAGGCAGAACACACTTATTCCAAAATACAGCACCATGCACGCTTCTCTGAACAAAGTTGGCTGGAGCCAAGCTGTAACCAGGGCACCAGGGCAGCTGTGAGTCGCTGAACTGGGCTGGGGGCGAAGGCTGGGGCTGGGTGGCGGGCAGGCCTGTGATGCGTCTCGGCGCCTGTGACAGCACAGGGGACGAGTCACAATGGGGGATGGTTATGAGGGTGCCAGCAGGCAGCACTGCCCCAGGACGGCCTGGGCCAGCAGCGAGTGCACACACAGGGGGGAGGCTGGGCTGGACAAGGGCCGGGGCAGAAACGCGGGCCCCTGGGCGTGGGTGCTCACCCTGCATCGAGGCCCTGGCTGCGAGCGCCTTGGGCAGGGCACGCTGCTGCTGCCACCGGGCCTGGGCGCAGGCCTTTCTCCCTCCCAGCTGCCTCGTCCCCTCTCCTGCCTGTCCCCAGCTCCCTGCGGCTCCCGTCCCCGCTCCCCCCACCACCATCTCCCTCCCTCCCAAGCCCCACTGAATTCCTTCTCTCTCCTGCAGGCCATGGCTATCACAAACCTCTTTGTCTGGGTTCTGCGAAGCGTATTCGCAAACGTGCTCATTGTCAGTGATGAGCTGGATGAACCCACACGTGAGTGCATGCACCAGCGTTTGGAGATGCTTATTGAGGACACAGATCGGCTGCTGCAGAAGCTGGACCAGATGATCCACAAGCAGAAACGTGCGACCTGGAGAGCCCTGCTCTTTGCTGCCTTGCGGCACTGGCAATTCTGGGCGATTGCTGGCATCCTGATCCTCCTGATTGTTGGGCTCTGCTGGTGCTTCAGGAAAAGGAGCCATGAGGCGGGCAGCAGCAGGGAAGAGGAGGAAGACAGTGAAGGAGAAGATGCTGCTGAGGCGACAGATTTGGGCACATACATTGCAATGCGCAACAAGTGGTCAGCTGATGAACTGTGGAACCGGAGTGAGTTGGTGCACGCACTGGTGGAAAGCCTCCTCATTGCTTGCCAATGGTCCAATTCCGTATCAAACGGTTTCTTCCCGGAGCTGGGACCAGCCATCGGGGTGGGCAGCGCCTTTGATTACTGGAGTTCCCGGGAAGATGAGCCTGTCTACTGCCAGCTCGTGCGCCTGAAGCCCCCCCGTGGGCACGCCTTCTGCCTGGAGCCGCACATCGTGGCAAAGGAGTCCCGCATCCGTGTCGAGCTGCAGTGCACATGCACTACTCAGGAGACGGTGGGGCCCATGCTGTGCTTCCTCCACGACCCCGAGGAGGAGCTCAGGAAGAAGCAGAAGCCCAGCCTCCTACACACCCTCTGCACCGGCTCCTATCTAGATGTGCAGAAAACTGCTTGCTGGTTGCAGGATTTGGTGAGCGAAAGCACGGCAAGCATGCGCCTCCTACGTTTACGGTACTACGTTCTGACCGTGCTGCCCTCCAGCCGCTCTTGCAAAGTGCAGATTAGAGATGTCTTTGGGAGAACCATGCTTGTTGAGATGATGTTTGGCATGCAGCTAGGCGACTCAGACATCTTCATGAGCAGCCAGCCTACAGAGGACATCTTCACCCCAAGCACAATGTGGACACTGAGCTGCACCTGGGCAGAGGCGAAGTTCTTGTGGCTGATGTTCGATCAGACCCCAGATGACAGCTTGCTCAGCTGCCTGCAACTCTGCACCCGCATGGTGGCAGGCACAGGCTTTTCCAGCTACACCTTGAAGACGGTGGTGATGCACCTCCTGACCACCACACCCCTGTCAGGCTGGCGCAGGAGGCATTTCCTACTGCGGCTGGATGACATCATGCGGTACCTGCGCTGCTGCTTGGAGGAGAAACGCCTCAACCACTTCTTCTTCGGTAATGAGAAGATTCCTGAGGAGATTGTCGTGCCCCCAGCCTTGCAAAGAGCGGAGCCACTCAACCTCTTCCAGCATCTGGTGCAGGATCCGGCTGCCCACGAGCAGGCAATGCGGGACTTCGAGGAGCTGCAACATCGGCTTACAACACAGCTCTTCTTCTCGGGGCACTGAAAGTGGTCTTCACGCACAGAGCCGTGTTTGCAGAGTTCACAGCTAAGGACATCGGAAAGGAACCTGGCAACAGAGATTCCTGTTACTACCTGGACAGTGAGCTCCCTTCCTCTTCGAGAGAGTCCATTCCCTCTGGGGGCTTTCCCCTGTGCAAAGATGCCAATAAATCTCTTGTGTCACATCGAAACAAACACTGCGTCTGTGAGGGTGTAGCCTATGGAAAGGGCTCTGGGGGCTGTGCTTGATGGTCAGCTCCACAGAATCGCAGATTCGTAGAAGAGTTACTCTTGGAAAGGACCTTAAGATAAGCTAGTTCCAACCCCTCTGCCACGGGCAGGAACGCCTCACCCTAGACCATGTCACCCAAGGCTCTGTCCAACCCGGCCTTGAACACTGCCATGGATGGAGCATTTACCACTACTTTGGGCAACCTGTTCCAGTGCCTCACCACCCCCAGAGGAAAGAGCTTCTTCCTTATATGTAACCTGAACTTCCCCTGTTTTAGTCTGAATGCATTACCCCTTGACCTATCGCTACAGTCCTTGATGAGGAGTCCCTCTCCAGCATCCCTGCGTGCCCCCCTCAGATATTGGAAGAGTGCTATGAGGGCACCATGCAGCCTTCTCTTCTCCAGGCTGAACAGCCTCAACTTCCTCAGCCTGTCTTCACGCGGGAGGTGTTCCGGCCCCCTTATCATCCTTGCGGTCTGAAGCACAAAACCAAAAACATCAACATACCAGTTACTTCAGTAATAATGAATCTTGGAATGGACTTCTAAGAAAAGCGGGTGTCAACTACAGAACTTATCTGAAGTCATAGGTCAGGTTTCCTATTCTCACTGAAAATAAATTTCAGGAACGAATACACAGCTACTTGAAATGTTGCATAATGACGTGAAAATGTGAACAAAGGTGCCATAAAACCTAATAATGTGTGCCTTATGACAACGTACTGTTGCACGCAAACTCACAGAAGAGGCTATTTCCAACACTCTCGCAACAGCAATGCGGAAACTCAAGTCAAAATTACACAAGAATTACTTCCTCCTCCCACAATTCCATAAATCGCATTCCCTAGATAGCGACGGTTCCTGTAAGGGAACACCTTGAAGTGTGAATTGTAGGAGCAATTTCAATAAATCCTGCATTTAAGGGCAACATTACTGACACTTGGCCCAGAGACACAAGTTATAATATTGACCCTGTATTCATATGCCGCTCTTATTCTTTGCACCAAATGGAAATACTAGCCAGAGAGAATTAACTTCACATCAGTATTAGCTGGCTTCTTAGCAAGTTACAAAGTCTCTCCATCAAAATGTGACTTTGCAAGTAGAATCATAGAATAGTTTGGGTTGGAAGGGACCTCCAAAGGTCATCTAGTCCAACCCCCCTGCAGTGAGCAGGGACATCTGCAACTAGATCAGGTCGCTCAGAACCACCTCCAGCCTGGCCATGAACGTCTCCAGGTATGGCACATCTACCACCCCTTTGGGCAACCTGCTCCAGTATTTTACCACTCTCACTCTAATTTCTGACAACCAGTTTTGCATGGGAGTGCTTTATCTGAGACATGTTTTTTTTCCTGTAAGGGAATTAGATTAAAAAAAACAAAACAACCAACAAACAAAACCAAAACCAAATCACTCAATCTTCCGGCAATTTCATCAGACAATTTTATCGATAGTAGAAAAGGATTATGCAGAAGTTCAAGATTAGTTAGTAAACTGTGTTATGGAAGCACAGTGAAGAAGTACTCCAGACAAACCAGGTTCATCACGTTTTATAGCAGAACCTTAACCTTTATTCTATCTGAATTGAAGCAGTATAGAATCACCTTCCCAAACATTTCCCATTAGAACTAAGCAAGAAGTAGGTTCATATTTTTTTCCAAAAAGACCGATTAAGCAGAGCAGATAATAAATTTCTTCTGAGTGTAGAGAAAACAAGTTACAGAGTTATCTGCCAGCAGGCTGTAGTTCTGAATATCCATTATACATTCCTAAATCAAAGTAACGAAACGCAAACATAGGCGTGCATAATAGCCATTAATGGCTTGTCCACGGTCATATGGTGTGTCCAAAAGAGAGGAAGAATGATGATATAGATGTCCTGATTTCACTTACAAACTGAAGATCAAAGACAGTGGGAAAAATAACCCTGCTGTAGGACCTGAACCTCAGCACCACTGAATTTCTCCTGCAAGAACACAGCCAGGCAGCCACCTGCAAAATCCTTTTGTGTTTTAGAATCATAGAATAGTTAGGGTTGGACAGGACCTTAAGATACCTAGTTCCAACCCTCCAGCCACGGCACGGATGCCTCACCCTTGACCATGTGGCCCACGGCTCTGTCCATCCTGGCCTCGAACACTGCCAGCGATGGAGCATTTACCACTTCTTTGGGCAACCTGTTCCAGTGCCTCACCGCCCCCGCAGTAAAGAACTTCTTCCTTATATCTAACCTGATATCTTAGTCAACGAGACAGCAGCCTTTGTTGAATATCGCACCTCTGACACCTCTCAATGTACTCAGAAAAGAGCCGCAGAAGGCTTGAGTAACTAACATCCAAGCATCACTTACCTGAAATACAGCATATGGATAGATTCCTTCAGATACGAATAGAGCTCTTCTGTGTTAATATTATACCGAACAACTCTGACAGGCTGTAAAGTAAAAATATCCACAGTCATCTTAAATACGAAGCAGTGCTTATATATAAACATATACACGAGATATAGATACATTTATATGAGATAATAAATTACATCTGAGCATATATAATCTGACACACATAAACAAGCACGCAGTCTTGCCTGATTTGTGCTATGTCCATAACGATGCATCTTATAAACTCACCCTATTACTCAAGTCCAGAGTTTAGTCACGCTAATTTTTTGTACTGGTAACAGCTTATCACAACATTAGTTTTCCAAAAGCTGCCATCCTCTACTGAAATGAAAAAAGGCAAACAAAACATAGCTAGGCCAAGAAATTTGTCAATAAATGCCCCAAACACGCATGGGTGATGAGTACCAATTAACATCGGCATTGGTACCACACTTAGGTGTTATCTAGTTAGAACAGCAGCAGTTATAAGATAATGAGAAATAGCTTCTGATGGACAGAAAACATACCTGCAAATTCTTTCTGTACCGGAACATACCAAACGTGATAAAGGTAAAACAGTTCAGGTAAAACAGCTTACCTTTGTGACATCAGGTTTCTTTATTTCACTAGGAATAATGCATCTTGGTCCTGTTTCTCCTGCAAAACCACACCTAAAAGAAAATGTAGAAAACCTTATCATCTCAAGTCACCATTTAACATCGTGGGCCTAGGAACCATCACAGAGTAATTAATTAGGCGTATTTCTGTGACTGCAAAGAGGTGCTTTGCACACCGCTTTTCTGTCGAGCCATTTTGTATGAGAAAGATTTTGTACCTTCTTATTGACTGACCCTCAGCTGCATTAAACAAAACAAGTTTTCTTCACTTCTGTAAGGACTGTAGTGCTCAATTCTGATCTGCCTCCTACCTTCCACTCAGTACACTTTGTAATAATCCACGTGCAACCTTCCTTATTGCCTGTTAAATTTCCAAAGAAATACCTTCCTGTATCCTCCACACAGACCCAGTTTTCACAGAATCTCATTAAACACAGGCAAGATGAAGTTATCCTGTCCTCTTTAAATCCCTACTTTCCCATGATATTTATTTAGAACAAACAAAAGACAAAGACATGATGATCACAATCATGCAGGTCCTGTGGCCTATTTCACTGCTGACCAGCAACTGACACTTTTTTCCTATTATTTCCAGCTTTGAAATGCGTTCCCTTCACAAGCGTCCTGGGTGATTTAAGGCATTACCGCCTCAGGATGACCGGTTACTACTCCAGGCCTCCTGACAAAACATGAGGGCTCTGCATCCAGCGTTGATGCAACATCATCCAAACAGCAGCAACCCCAAAAGAAACTTTTCGCAAACCCACCTGGTTTTCATAAAGTGATTGCCCCTTAAAAGACACAGAACCATGGACTAAAAAAAGCAACTGAAAAACAACAGGAATTCAGTATTTAAGAAATGTAGCGCTTGACATTTGTTTCACCGCTGCCACACCCATTAAGCACAAACCTCAGAAGACCACTACGAGTAGAGAAATATAAAGCCTCTGGACTTGGGAGTACTTTTAATGCTAAAGGTCAATTATTGATTTTGGTACTTGGCAACTGTCAATGTAAAAAAATCTTAAACCAGATATGATTTAGAAGTTAATTTTTTTCTTTGGAATCCCAAACAAAGCCTGTCTGTGTGTGTGCACACTTGTCCTCACCTGTCATCCTGACAACTTTTGAACTTGTGGTTAATTTCAGCCTTATTTGGAAAAGGCCAGATGTCTCTCATATAATTTAGTTGCTGTTGCACGCCGGTCAAAGACCGGAGGTGCGGTTTTACTCGTATTCTCGGGAACAGAATTAAGACTCAAAATGGAGTCAAGCGCCAAGGAACTTTATTTGCCCACCAACACATGCCTACCAACAAATTCCAGAGCGAGAGAGACAGAGAGAGAGAGAAAAGAAGGAAAGCAAGCGGAAAGAATCAGAGAGAGAGAGAGAAAGAGAAAAGAAGGAAAGTAAGAGGCAAAATAAAAGAGTTCATAGCGATAGCTACCACCCTGGAGCTGTAGTGTCCCGACAGTCCGATTAGTCGCAAGTCCGGTGGGGGAGATGTTCTTCCTCTCTATGCCGGTTGGTGCCGTTCTTTTATATAGTTGCAACCACATCCTCCACCCGGTGGTGGTGCACATGCCCAATACTGTCACTAGGGCGTCTTCCCTCCCCACCCCGTGGTTCCATAAGGCAAACGTCCTGCACCAAGGTGTCAGTTGGTGAGCGATGTGGAGACAGATATCCTTCACAAACATCTGCTGTGGGGGTAGTGTCGGTTTTCCTGCCATACTGATGTGGAGACAGACATCCTGCTGTGGCGATGGTATCGGCAATGTCGGTCTTCCTGCCATAGCAATGTTGAGCCAGACATCCTCCTGTTTTCCCTGACACAGCCTCTTACAGTTGCCATCTCTCCTACAAGAACAAAGGCTGGAAACAGACCCTAAACCCACACTATTCAGGGGAAATGCTTCTCTGTAAGACCATTTATTAGACAAATAATGCCCCTGGATAAAACCTCACATGTGCCCCAAAACTGCAAAAAAGCCCATGATAGGCAACACAACGTCAATCCACAAAAAGCCAATCATCTAATCGTTTGTTTCCATCCATGAGAGCTTTGTTAAATCCTCGCCGTAACCACACCACAGTGATTTATTTCCAGGTAAGGAAGCCTGCCTGCTGGTCTGCAGTTACACCGTCGCTTGAAAAAAAGGCAAAGAAAACAACACAAGTTTGGAAAAGAAACCCTGTTCCTGCGACTCCTGCCTCTTTCGACAAGCAGAGAAATCCTCAGAGGCTTCAAGCAGGTAAACGCACCCACACAGACACACCAGAGGCATGAGCCTAGCCTAGTAAAAGTGGCACACATAGAATCATAGAATGGTTTGTGTTGGAAGGGCCCTTAAAGCTCATCCAGTTCCAACCCCCTGCCACAGGCAGGGACATCTTCCACTAGACCGGCTTGTTCCAAGTCCCGTCCAACCTGGCCTTGAACACTGCCAGGGATGGGGCAGCCACAGCTTCTCTAGGTAACCTGTGGCAATGCCTCACCACCCTCACAGGGAAGAATTTCTTTCTGGTATCTAATCTAAATCTCCCCTCTGCCAGTTCAAAGCCATTCCCCCTTGTCCTATCCCTACACTCCTTTGTTAAAAGCCCCTCCCCAGCTTTCCTTTAGCCCCTTTGGGCACCGGAAGCTGCTCTAAGGTCTCCCTGGAGCCTTCTTCAAGCTGAACAACCAAACACTCTCGGCCTGTCTCCATAGCAGAGGTGCTCCAGCCCTCTGAGCATCTTTGTGCCCTCCTCTGGACTCGCTCCAACAGCTCCACGTCCTTCTTGTGTTGGTGGCCCCAGAGCGTGACACAGTACTGCATGTGGGGTCTCACAAGAGCAGAGTAGAGGGAGAGAATCACTTCTGTTGCAAGACAGTACTTTTTTCTTGTGTGCAGGCCACCTCTCCAAACAGGCCACTGAAACCCAGGGAGCATTTCGAGAGTATCTTAACCCTGGACGTGGAGCTGGATTGCTTAAACAGCCCCTTTTTCACGAGGGCTGCACGTACTGAGACACGAGCGTGGAGGAAGCCGGAGGTTTCTAACGCAACGGGGTATTCTGACGTGCTGCGGGCAGGGGCACGGGTACATTTCTGGCTCATGAGATAAATGGCTAAATACTGAGCACTTCTGCTTCCACCTCGAGTTACACCCGCTCCGTTTCATCTGAAACACGAGACTAGAAAATAAAGCTGTTATTGTCGCCTTTGTACCACCATAGCAAGGGGGGAGGAGAAAAACCGCCACGCACGATTATTCATCCCGACGGCAGGCCCGCCCCGCAGCCGCGACACTGGCGAAGCCTGTCGCGACAGAAGAGGGGCAGGCGGGGGGGTGCGGCACTACTCACTTGGTGAAGGCCTCGCCCAGGTCTATCACCACGGCGGTCTTTTCCCCGCCGCTGCGCAGGCCCTCGCAGACCGGCATCGCGACCTCCTGTCCCCTCCACCGGCGGCGCGGCACCGCCTTTCTCCGGCGCGGCGCGGCGCGGCGCGGCGGGCCCTTCCTCCTCCCCGGCGCGGCGGGCTGGCCGCGGCGCCTGTCCGCTCTGACGCGCTCCGAAGGGGCCGAGAGCGCCCGGGCGGCAGGCGCGGTGGGGCCTCCCCTCACCTCCGCCCCGGCGGCGAGCAGGGCCGACCCGACCCGGGGAATGAGGCCCCGGGGGCAGCCGGCGGGGACGGGAGCGGGGGGCGAAGGCGGCTCTTCCCTTGGGGAGACCCAGTGTGTGGGGCTTCTCCTGGACGAGCGCGGTGGCAGCGGCACCTCGCTGCCGGGAGATGGTCGAGCGTAAAGCCACGCTGAAGCGACTGTGTGTAGGATTCGCAGAACCACAGAACGGTTTGGGTTGGAAGGGACCTTAAAGCTCATCCAGTTCCTACCCCCTACCATGGGCAGGGACACCTTCCACTACAGCAGGTTGCTCAAAGCCCCACCCTGCCTCTCCCTGTTGCTGAGCACGAGGTCCAGCATGGCACCTCTCCTTCTTGGCTCCTCTATTACTTGCAAGAGGAAGTTGTCTTCCACACAATCGAGGAAACTCCTGGATTGCTTGTGCCGGGCCGTACTGTCCCTCCAACACATGTCAGGATGGTTGAAGTCCCCCATGAGGAGAAGGGCCTGCAAGCGTGAGGTTGCTCCTGTCTGTAGAGCGCTTCATCCACACAGTCCTGATCTGGAGATCTGTAGCAGATCCCCACAGTGATGTCTCCCAGCGCTGTTCTCCCTTTGACCCTGACCCACAAGCTCTCTGTTGAGTGATAACGTGTCCCCACGCAGAGTTCCATACTCTCCAGCCTATCACTGACACACATACCTCGTTGCTGTCCCCATCTGCCTGGCCTGTCTTTCCTAAAGAGCCTATAAACTTCCATTCCAACACTCGAAACACAGGAGCCATCCCACCGTGTTTCTCTGATGCCAATGATACCATATCCCTGTAGTCACGCACACATCCCCAATTCTTCTTGTTTGTTCCCCATACTATGGGCGTTTGTATAGAGGCATCTGAGCCGAGCTCCAAATGAAGCCAACTCATTGGCTGGAGCAGCTGGAATCTCTCTGCATCGCTCCAAGCACTTATTACAGGTGCTGGCAACTGACTGGAAGTGTTGGGATGGATCGATGCCCCCCTCCCCCAACACATCTAGTTTAAGGCTGCCCTTGACCAGCCTGGCAAGCCTCCTACCAAAACAGCTCTTCCCCTTTGTCAGACCAGCCCCACCAGCCTCCAGTAGACCTGGCCTCCCAGATCGAGTCCCATGTTCTAAATAACCAAACTCCTGACTATGGCACCACCATTCTAACCATTTATTAACCTGCCAAATCCACCCGGCCTTTTCAAGGTCCTCCCCTTTGAGCTGGAGGGTTGATGAAAAAACTATCTGAGCTCCAGAGCCCCTAACCACCTCTCCCAGGGCTCTGTAGTCCTTCTTACTGTTCTCCAGGATACTGCTGTCTGTATCACTAGCACCCACATGGACCAGTAGAAGCAGGTAATAGTCAGCAGGACTTAACAGACCAGGCAGCCTCTCTGCAACATCCCTGATCCGAGCCCCTGGTAGGCAACACACCTCCCTCAAGACTGGGTCAGGCTGGCAGATGGGTGCCTCTGTGCCCTTCAAAGTAGAGTCCCCTACTACTATGACCCGTTGCTTTTTCCTGGAGGCACCAGTAGTGATCCTCTTTACGGGTGCATCAGCTGGTTGTTCATTTGGTGCGGTGGGCATTTCCTTGTTAGCCCCCTGCAGAACCGTGAAGCGGTTCTGGGTGGGTATGTCAGATTCGGGGGGAAGGCCCTGTCTTTTAATGGTCCTCTTCCTCCTTTTTTTCTTGTTTTCTTTTGTTACTAGCTCCCAGCTTCCTGGGTTAATGCCCTCCTCCTTTCCTGTATGCGCTATGGTGGACGCTTGCGGTCCCTGCACAGTCTGGGCCTGGAGCAAACAGTCCAGCTCCCTCTCAGCCTCCCTGACATCTTTTAGCTACTGACCGTGTCCCGCAACTCAGCCCCTGCTGCAGGAGGACCAGGGCGCACCGAGCGCAGCCCTGCCCATCGTGCCCCCTCGCCTCAAGAGACCAGCCGAGGCATTTTCTACACCCCGAGCTCTGCGCTGCAGCCTCCCCTCTCACCGGTTCTGCCTGGTGCCGACGCTGCCACCGCCGGGGCAGCCGGAGCAGAGCGCCCGGGCCCTGACGCGACCGCCCACCGCCCGCTCGCGCTGCCGGCGCCAACTGCCAACGGCCGCTCCAACCGCGGCGCCGTGCTCCCTGGGGCGGGCTTTCCCTGCTCGGGGCGGTGCCGTCCCTCCTGGCACCGCCCCCTCTGAGTCAGCCAACTTGGTGTCGTCCGCAAATGTCCTGAGGGTGCACTCGGTCCCCTCATCAGTGAAGATATTAAACAACGCTGGTCCTAACACCGAGCCCCGAGGAGGGACACCACTAGTGGCCGGTCGCCAACGCGATGTGATACCATTTACCACCACTCTTTGGGCTCGGCCAGCCAGCCAGTTTCCAACCCAGCACAGAATCCACGTATCAGGCCATGAGCAGCCAGTTTCTCCAGCAGAATGCTGTGGGAGACAGTGTCAAATGCTTTACTTAAGTCCAAATAGTAGATAATGTCCACAGCCATTGAAGATGCCGTAGTGAAGAGAACTATTCACAGTCTAAGGAGACAGTAGGATAATTAAGGCAGCTAGTAAGCAGAATTTAGAGGGGAGTGAAAAGCAGGATCTAACACAATAAAAATTATTCCCTGAATGCAGGCAGTTCCTGCACCTTTTGGGAGTGGTGGTACCTCTGACAAGCATGGAAGAGGTCATGTAAGTATATAAAAATGAGAAAAATTATCAGAAGCCCATTGAAATCAATTAAAACTCTGATTTATATCAGATTTGTAGGACAGCTCCTTTTAGCTAATGCAGTCCTTTTCGTCTTTTCTATTCCGCCACTCCCTCCCCCCCCAAGACCTCTTTCATGTTCAAGCCACTGGCAAGAAAAAATCTCTTTGAATCGCATGCAAATGCATTATTGTCACAGAGCAGCGCTGTGTGCTCATCTGCAAGGAGCGG
Source organism: Strigops habroptila (assembly GCF_004027225.2). Lineage (NCBI taxonomy): Eukaryota > Metazoa > Chordata > Aves > Psittaciformes > Psittacidae > Strigops > Strigops habroptila. Next base: position 9,590,794 of record NC_046358.1, read on the forward strand.
TGGTGAAAGCAACGCTGGTGCCTCGAGGTGGCAGCTACAGAACTATCCCAGAGTGTTAAAAGGGAACATATTTTAGAAAGAAAATTACTTTTCCATACTAGTCCTGAAATACGGCATCTCTCAGTTGAATTAATCCCTCCAGTGTGCTTGCAGACGTTGAAGACATAAAAGAACGTGTTCTGCAGCATAAACACTGCAGGCCTGAATGGGTATGGCAAGGAAGCATTGTGCCCAGCTAATATTCTGTTCCCTTTAATGCCAAAATTCCTATCTGGACCCCTGCAGAGACTTGGATTTCAGCTGAACCCTATGCATATTTCATCAGCAAAGCATTATTATTTTTTTCTTGGCCAGAAAATAAACAGTCAGTCTTTTGTGTCCCTACATTGGATGGCTTAGTCTGTGTACTCACTTTTAAGCCGCCTTAATCCCTACATACAGGCTAACTAAGGCATGTACCCATTTTTGCTCACAAAATCAGATAAGACGCATACTTAGGGCCAGCTTTGGACTTAATAAAAAAGCAATTACTCAGAGATCTCTTGTAGCTTCTGGAGCTCACAGAGTGTCTCCTTACATTTTCCAGCACACAGATTCAAAGGCATCCACTTATCTGCTCTAGAAAAGGAGGAAGAGGAGGAAAGCCCACAGTTTTCCTGCTGCTTGGGGTTCTGTTAACAGCTGGACTTGGTTCCTGCTGTAGGATTTCAGCTTAATTGATTTGAATATTTCCAACACAAAAATATATATTTCTCTGCTCATAACCATCCAGAAAGTGGTCTTTACTGCCCTAAAAATCTCCCCAATGGGGAACAGTGAAAACACTGGTGGCATCTGGATGGAGAGCATTGCTGTCTCACTCCGACACACAGTCTGAGTCCCACGCAAGTGTCCTGATCCTGCACGTTACCCATGGCAAAGACCGCCCTCTTCCCTGTGGTGGAGGGATTCAGCGTTTGTTTTAATCTCATGTTTTGAGAAGCAAAAGAAAGCTGAAGTTTGCAAAGTCCCTCTGGGTATTATCTGGGTATTATTATTAAACTGTATTTAAGATGATGAAGAAGCTGAGGGTTTAATGTCAGAACAGTGCTTGGTAACAGTAAGCTTGCTTTGGGGTGGTGTGTCAAGTGCTTTTTTTTATTGTCAGCCTGATTTTGTAGTGGAGTATGTAGGACAGGGGAAAATATATCCAAGAGCTACAGGGCACTGACAGATGGTTCACGTTTTAGCTGAGACTCCAATATGTATGGGGATGGCTTCCTCAGCACTTTATTTCTGGGCAAATTGTAATATGTGGTGTACTTCGATATTAACTTCATAGATTTTGTTAAAGAATATGAAGAAAAGCGAGGGCTGTAATGTGATTCAGTTCTGGAGCACTGGTCCTTCTGGGCTGTATTCCCGGAGCAACTGCAACTGATTCCTGTGACCTTGGACCAGTCAGCGAAAGCCTGGTTCTACTCTGAGAAGTGACTGTGTAAAAATGGCGCTTTCCTACTCAGCAGATCTGGCCACTGTGTGCTCTCCAAGTCACATCTGCTGACTTGAGCGACAAAAAGAAGTTGTTATAGCTTTCCTGCTTTGTGAGCACTGCAGAATCACAAGACCCGGGGAAGGAGAAGCTGGATCCTGCGCCTCCTTGTAGGACTAATTACTATAAATCAGAGCCAGCAGTAGAGCTGCACTGGCATCGCTTGGTCTCGCACAGCTTTTCTGTTAGTGCCGGCAGTGAGGAACCTGGGAGAAAGGAATCCAAGTTGATTCTCTTGGTTGAGTTTTAATTGCAGATGGCATTTATTGGGTTTACAGTTGGAGAAGAAAGAAATGTTCATCTGTGACATGATTACATTTGAAATAATTCATTGGCCGTAAACTTCCTGATACCTTTTTCAAAATGGATTTGTTTTAAGCATACTTCCCTCTTTGTGTCAGGGAATGCTGTTCTCACTTTCCCTGAATTAGACTCATTGCTACTCTGTTCCAATGGCTGCCGTTTAATGGGAAGAGCAATTCTCCTTAAAACAGATGCCACCAGCTGATGTAAAGGTGAATCGTGTGCTGGAAATGTGCACTGATTTATGTGCTGGATGTCCCCAATATTCAATTTGGGAAACTCATTCAGCAGCGAAATTAATGGTAGCTATTTTAAAATTGCCTTTACCTTCTGTGGCATGTCCTGACATACTTAGGATAGCTGATACCATCTCATGACAGATGCTCGGGGTGGCATCTTAAGATGCAGTAATCTGATGTCAAGACAATGATTTTTTTTTTAGTTAATTTTATATGTCCAAAATGTGTCTTCCTGTAAATTATTAAGTAACCCAGTTTCTTAATTAGGACATGTTATTTGTACTTTTTGGTTTGTGCAATAAGGCTGCAAAAGGAATATCAGCTTTTAAAGAAATCCACTGTATGATATTATTAGTTTATACAACAGTTTGCTGTTATAGTAACCCGGAGATCTTATAAGGGACTTTTTCAACCATTAGGTATTGTTATTTCCATTTTACAGAAGGGGAAATGAAGGCAGAGGCAGGTGAAGTTTGGTTCTGAAAGTCACTTAACAAGTCAGACCTGGGAACAGGACATGAATCTCATGCTCTTTACCAGCTATGCTACCAGCATGGAAGAATAAACCGGTTTACACCTGAATTTAATCTCTGAATTTCACCTGAGGGGTAAGAAGTCTCTGAAGGATGACACCACTTGAAGATTGCACTGAAACATTTTGAAACAGAGCATTGGTAAAAAGGGAAAGGGATGGACGTTTCTTAATTTGCTGTGGAAGTGGGGCCGGTTTTGCTTGGTTATGTATGTGCTCTGGGGCATACTGAACTGAGTTAAAAAATAGTATTTCCAAATAATAAACCATAGAAATGAATAACAGAACAGTGCTCTCTGTTGATTTTTGATTTCTGCCTGTCTCCTCAGTCTCTGATGCCTCCTCCTTTCAGTCTGCAGATTTTTTTTTGTTGATAATGTAGAAGCCCTTGATTTTGGCAGGTTATGCAAAGTAGAAAACCTTGCAGTCTACAGGGAATCTGCAATTTCAAACGGGGGGAAAATCCCATAGACAACCAGCTATTTTGGTTACAGTGATTATCAGTGAATATGTAACCTGGAGAGTATACAGTGCAAATCTGGGTTCAGAAGGAGTCAATGCCAAGAGGGAAGTGAAAACTCCTCCAATCTGTCAAGTGCTCTGCATGCCTTAGAGAAGACAAGAGCATCAGTTACACATGCTTTACATTTTACGTAACTTTCCTGATAATTTTAAAGGTTAGATAGAAAACGGGTTGAAAACATAATCCCTCATTCTGAATCCCAGGTCAGCTGTTAGGGGTGAATTTTGTAGCTACGGAAGCCAAGGCTCTGGCTCGAGCCTGGCGGACGCACTGCCTACAGCTCTGACTTCCGGTGTGTGGTTTCTCTGTTGTCCTGCCCCTCTCCCCACATACGGATGACTGAGCGGTTTGGGAATCAACCCCTGACTCGCCACGGCGTGCAGTGCTGCATTGGAAAATAAGCCCTCATTGATCCGGGTTTGCTGTGAAATCTGGCTACACTGTCAACTTCAGAGGTGGTGCCTCCTCCATGGCTGAACCATCCTCTCTTCTCAGGCAAAACCCTCAGCCAAAACGATGAACAGAAGATGAACCTGTGGAGAGTTTTGGGTCCCTGATCTGGGAGTTTGTTCTTTAGAAAGATGCTGCACTGCTAGAAACTTTGGCTCACGAATAACTTCCCAGATTTTACAATTCATTGGTGCAAAGCTACAAGGGACTGTTCCCATCATTTTGCCTGGCTGCTTGCTCCATCAAGCTTAACTCTGAAATTCTTTCTAATGTCTTTTGCCAGTGACAGGCTTTATTGCTGATACAGGCATTTTTGCACTGTATTTTCAACTTATGCAGAGGTTAGCAATATTTCCCGAAAGAAACTGCTCCGACGTACAACAAATCTGTCTTTGAAAAGTTTTAATATTGGATGCAGAATGCTACCAAAATGAATTTGGTTGGTTCCAGTTTGGTTGAAATCCACTAGAAAACACTCTGTTTCTCTAAAATGAGAGGTAAAACGTTGGGATGAGTCTAGCAAAGAGAACAATCCACTAAGGTAAATGTTATTTCCAGTAGCACAACAAAAAGAAAAATATAATGATCAATTTATTGATAAGGAATATCTCAGTTTTCCTCAATCAATTATGTTCTTTATTTAAAGAGCTGAGTGTTTGACATCTACCTGCGCGTTAAACCTCACTTTGTCTAGGGAAAAAAAAAAAGGGAGCTTAATTTTATAAATTCTTGTTATAATTGGAAGCACAGAAGGATTCAGTGATTTACTTCATGTAGCAAAGCACATTCATAGCAAACCCAAGATTTTGTCTCTCCTCTCCTATGCCATTCCTCTATCCCCTCCTAGCAACCCCCTCCCCAAATCTCTCCACCCCAGCCAATGTCTCCTTTTTAGTCTCTTCTCACCTGCCCCTGCCCACCACGAGTGCTTTGCACCTGCTGCAGCACCAATCTGAACAAGTCATTGCCTGAGACAAGGTATAATACCCTGCATGTGGGGCTGAGGCCTTGCTAGTTCTCCTGACGCCAAGCTGAGGTGAGAGGCAAAAGATAACCTAGGCCTTTCTTTTGGTTTTGGAGGGAAAGTGTGGGCTTTTGTGCTGCTGTTTGATGAAGTGAGTTGGTAAGTATGTCAGGATCTGATGGTGTAAAGGTTTCTAGTCCTCTTAGGCTAGCTGTGGGGTTCCTGGTGTGGAAAAAACCAGGTGCGTTGGGGGGGGGGGGGAGGGAGAAAGAAGTGTAAAAATCTTTGAGATTTCTTTCTCCTTGGCCAAGTAGGTGTTTAGAACGAAGCACCAAAACAAAGAAACTGAACTAAGCTCTGCTAAGGCTTGTGAGGGATATCACTTAAAAAGCCCTCCTTGTTTGAAGAGAGATTACTGGGGGAAGGTGACCTCTGTAGCTGAAAACTGGAGGAGAATCTGTAACAGATGGAAAACTGCTTAAGAGTACTGCAGGCCTCGCTTCTGCAGCTTCCTGCGAGCAAAGCGAAGGAGCCTGTTGGGTTGGACTCTGACCCCAGCTGGTGGGGGGAAGAGCCGGGTGCTAAAACTTCCTTTTGGAGACGGGATCAAACGGCGAAGGCGTCCGCCCTTCTCGCGCTGATGTGGCTGCAGCCGGTGCAGGACCCCCCGCGGGCAGGCGGAGCCGGCGCTGGTCCGGTCCCGGCACCGCCCCGGGGCCGGCTCGCTCCGCTCCGCCCCGCCCCGCCCGAGCGGCCGCGGGGTGCGGGGGGCGAGCGCGGCGCTGGGGAGTCGGCGGCGGCGGCGGGAGACAGGTGAGGCCGGGGGGTGTCCGGGGTGAAGGGAGGGACACGGCGCCCCCAAGCTGGATTGTCCCCGCGTTCGTTCATTCTGCTTTACTGTTTCGCGGGTGACGATGCTTGGCTGCCCGCGGGGCAGCGCATCCTCGGCGCGGCTCTTTGTTCCCGGTGAGCGGGTCCCCGGGGCACTGGGGGGCGGGGGGTGCCGTCCTGCGGGGCTCGGTGTGTCCTCTGGGAGAAACCCCGGAGAAGGTTTCCTCCTGCCGGGATGGCGTGTGGGAGACCACGGCTGTCCCTCTGTCCTGCTGCAGGCCTGGGCTGGAGACATGCCCGGGTGGTTGTTCACACTGGCGGGCGGCTGTAGGGAAAGATTGCACTTCTGGGTGTTTAAGCTCACCTGTAAATATGATAAAGGAGGACAGGAAGATCGTTCTGTGCCCCGCAAGCAGGTGTGCTGAGTGTAATCAAGCCTCGAGCCATCCCTAATCCTATTTCCTGACCAAAAAGCACATTCAACCAAAGCTAAAAGGGCCTGGCAAGGTGGATTTAATCTTCAACCTTAACCTGAAGGAACTCACAGTCCTCCAGATCTACTGCCCGTTGTTGCTGTCTGTGTTAGGTAAGGCACCGAAATTTCTGAGTGGTTCTTGCCGACTGGAATCTGAATGCTGCCAGTCTGTCTGGAGAGCAATGCTTCCATCCTCCTGGTCTCTGGAAACTGCTGCACCCCTTGGCCTCATTCTTAAGCGCCCTTCCTCCCAATCTTCTTAATCCCTCAGGGATTTGGTAGACCTCTGGCTTGTGGTGCAGGGGACCTGGCGTGGGTCAGAAGCCACCAACAACAGTCTAGCTTTTACTTGCAAATCTGAGTAGGGATTCCCATAGATGGTCTGTGCTGTTCTGAACAAAGCAGGTGATTACTTAGCCGTTGGAGGAATAATGTCTTCGACATGTCATGTCTTTTGCTTCTCCATGAACTACTTCTGGAATGCCAATGCTGGAAGTGGAGATGATTTATTGTGTGTTAAGGTGCCTCACTAGGACTGGTAGGAAGGTGTCCTTATGGAGTATTAACATCTCATTTGTTTGCTTGTAAGGGACTATCCTCAAAGTAGAGGAAGATGTGCTCCTCTGCTGTGTAGTTGTGTCTAGGTTTGCGCATCCGACTTGACACCACCCACCAATGCAGCCTGAGTCATGTCACTGTTGGGATTTCACTGCGAGCTGTTGGAGATGGCTTAACTGGTTGCGGTCTGTTTGTCTGCAGTAAGTGCTGTAAGAGCATCAGCTCTACAATTCACTCGATCGAACAGGGCGAGGACAGAATGAAAGCTTCTTTCTCAGCTTGTGTGCAAAAGTAGGAGTTGGAGGTCTGCAGTGTATTATCTGCTGGCTTTTGTATTCAGCACGAGTAATAAGGCTTGGGTAGCATACATTAACACTCTGGTAACATAGCATTTGATTGCTGGACGTTGCTTGACTTGTACGTTTTGGCTAAATCTTTGCATTAGAAGACTTGCAGTGTTTTTGTCCGTTTCCCTTAACTGGTAGATGAATTGTGGAGCTGAGCTCATCCAGGACTGTTCAGCCAGTCAAAGCTGGCGTAATCAAGCTTGTACTTGGGAGGTGTGAAAAGCTCTGTTCTGCAAAGGCTAGGCAGTGATTTGTCTGAAGCTGACCTGTTAATCTCCTGTGCACTCTGCTGTATGATGCAGGCAGCCTCTTCAGCTACAGAGTACAAGTGTCCTTTCTGTGTGGGAGAGGGATTGTTAGAACAGGGTTATTAATCCAAGTGAGTTAAAAACTTGATGATTTTTTTTTTCTCACTGAAAAGCACAGTCAGAACTTGCCCAAGGCAGAAAATAACAGTGAATGGTTTTCTTGGGACTTCTTCCCCAAGTAGACTGGCAGGTCAAAACTCTAAAAGCCATCCTAGGGAGCAGCTGCATACAACTGGGTCAGAGGGGGGAGTTTAATGAATTGCAGCATGTGTCCACGAACTGCTGGTCTGTGTAAGGAACAGCTATTGAACGAGAGAAGCCTAGTCTGCTCTGTGCTCATCCCCTTCAAGCCTGCCCTGTTGGAGTGACCATAACAGGCTGGGGTTCCTTCTGAGCTGGCTTTTGTCAGACCTTCCAAGAGCTGACTCTTCAAACAGGTCTCAGAGAGGGGGTTAATGGTCTAAAAGCTATTGCTAGTGCTAATTGTATGGAGCAAGGAAGCAGCCTGACTCGGAAAGATCCAACTGCGTCTGCAAGACTGCTTCAGCTGGTGACCAATTTATATTTGCTGTGCCCCAGCTTGGTCACTTGCCCCCAGTAGTAGGTGGTTCTTATTCTGATGGGCACCTCCTGATGGACAGTTTTGTCACCTGTTTTAGCCTAGTAGTCCTTTGTGCTTCTTTCCCACCTGCTAGGTGTTAAAGGCAAACTCCCTCCTCCCCCACTCCCCCCCCCCACGTTAAAGATAAAGCTCTTTGGTTGTCTGCATTTGTGCTGCCTTTGCAGCTAAGGGAACTGCATCTCTTGGGATTTGTTGTTATTAAGTGCAGGGGAAGTAGCTGGCATTGTCTCTCGCCCTTTGTCTATGCTTCCTATTTGAAGCAAGGATTAGTTTTCCACTGAGAGCCTGGCTGGTGCTTGGCAGCTGATTGCCAGGGCTCCAGCTTGGAGAATGCCAGTGAAATCTGGGGACAAGGAACTCCTGTGGCATGAAATACGGAGTTATTCTACAGCTTCAAGCTAGTAACAAAAAAGCTTAAGCTTACTACAGAGGAGGTGCTTGGTCAGAGCAGCACGCTCCAGCTTAGTTTTATTGCTTGGCTAAGGCAGTAGAGCAGTCTGACTATAAAAACAGCCAGATGGCAGGGTAAATGTATATCCCACTGCAGCTTCAGTAACAAACTGCTCTGCAGCTATCTGCTAAAACCTGTATTGCTGTTGCATTAAGTGGAACTGCTAGAACAAGGTGTCAAACTCTGCTTAAGAAGATACCACGTCACTGGTGTTCATACACTGTCTAATGCATCGTCATCCTAAAGCTAAGTAGATTTTAAGCTCTGATTAATCTTCTTTGAAGCATGAACTTGTGCCGTTATCCTGCACTAAGTTCCATGCCAATACGTTTAGTCTTCATTGAATGCAGAGGTCTAGGCTAGCTTAGATCTACTTGTGGATTTCCTGAGCAAATACCTCTCCATTATTTTCATACTTTACAATTGTAGGACTATGACCAATACTGCTTTTCAGACTATTTCAGGGGGTGTGAGTATGAGGCTACCCTGGGAACTCTTGTATCTGTCTGGTACTGGCTGCCCACGTTACCTACGAGCCAGAAGGAGGAAAGTTTTTCATTAATGGATCTCTAAAAGCTAGCCTTCTAGGGAGCAGCTTTCCCTCTTTTTCACTGGCATGCCTGATCCTAGTAAAGATGGAGTAAGCTTGTTGGGAAGAGATTAACATTTCAGTACTTTTAACCACCTCCTAGATGTTTTGGGCTTCTTGGAGCTAGAAACCTACAAAAGTATATACATATGTGTATATACTTATGTACAATGTGTATGAGTGCTAGAGAAATGCTATGGCTTTCAAGTGCAGCTGGAGTTCTGTTTAGGTTTAACCACTGCTAAAACTACTTGTATAGCCTAAAAGGACTCCTGACTTGTAGAGAAACTGTATCTAGATCCAAACTGTTCTTTATTTAAAAAATAACAATCTCTTGATGTTTCAATATGTCTGATCTTAACTGGCCCTTGCAAAAGGGGTGTGAGATGAAAATAATTTATATTGATCAGCAGGGCAAGGCAGATGCACGTCCTTGGGCCCTAGCAATTTAACTTGCATAATATACTCTTAGCGCTTTTTAATTACAGAAGCACATAAAGGGAGAGTAGCTGAATACTGTCAGTTTTCAACTGTTTGGGTTTGGTTTTTTTTTATGGCAGGCAGGGTAGAGGTGATGGATGAGTGGCTGCCCATCCTCCAGTGGAACTGTACGTGCTCTTGCTGGTGAACAGCTTTTTGGTGGCTTCTGTTTGTCCCTGAGCACCTGGTGTGTGTATGTGGCCTGTGACAAGGAATTATTCCAGCAGCTCAAGCTGCTGAGGGCCAGGGCTGCAGGGAGAGTGCAAAATGTGACTCGGTGTGCCCTGAAGGCTCAACCAGGTAATGGAGCCTGCAGTAGTTGACTGACCTGTGTGTGTCTAAGCTGGTAGTGCTGAGGTTGTCTTCTGTGCTACAGACAGCCCTGCAGATCATAAGGGTCTTCAGCTAGAGGAGTCTTCTGTGTGGAATAAGAGGTATCTTTTACAATGGAAATACGTATAGCTGTGTGTGACAAGACATACAAGCTTTCTGTATCCTTGGTTGTATTTAGCTGACTGGAGAGATACAATATCACTTTCCCAAAGGAGACAAATGTACATGAGCAGGAGGATGCAGAGGGCCTTTGTGTTAGCTGGACTAGCACAAATAGGATGTTACTGAGATCCCTCTCCCCACAACAGCAGTTACCTCTTGCACAGCATCACAGGAGTGCATGAGAAGACATGGAGGAATGATGCATCCTTGTGTAGCAAAGCAGTGCTAGGTGATTTGCTGCTGCACTGTGTGTGTACAAATGCAGGTAATATTTATCTATGTGCTGTTTGGGTGGGGAAATGAGGAGTCCAGCAAGCTGGGGGACTCATCCTGGTGCCCATGAGCAAGACTGCAGAGAGTGATCTTTGCTCTTTGGAAGACTGAGGGGTGGTTCTGATAACCCCAACCTTTCCTTAATAGTATTCCTTAGACCTATGGCTCAAAGGTAAGAGCAGTTCACTTGTAGAACTGAGAACATATCAGTCAAAGCAAGTGAAACTGTTGATGGTTGGGGGCTTCTTGCATTTGAGCTTGACTGTGCCAGTGGCAAGCTGACTCCTGCAACTGGGAGGAGGAGGATCTTAACAGATCTTCTGTGTGATGGATGGCTGTTGGCTGTGTGCATGAGACTTGTGTGACCAGCTGTCCTGCATGTGATGGGGTGGTGGTCATCTGTTAAGTGGTGGTGCAGCAAGCCCAGGACTGAGAGGCACCTGCCCAGAAGGAGGTGGCTGGGAGCAGGCTGCTGCTGTCGTCCATCTGTGTGGCAGCCTGAGCTGTGTTACTGGAGACAACAGAACCTGCCAAGAGGAGGCTGTCAGCTGGCTAAATCACTGCTGGGCTGCTGTTTCAGTGCTCTCTTGGAAACTCTTGAAGCACACAATGATTATACACGTGAAACTTCCTGGATGTGCCTCCATGGTGCAGTGCAGGATAAACACTGTGCTAATGCAGCAGTACTGCTGTGCGGGCTGTGGTCTTTCTCGGTGGGGCCAAGGATCTCGTACAGGACACAAGACATGCAGCCCTGAAGCCTCCCATTTTGGCTCTGTTCCTGTGTTGCAGTCTATAGACCCACCTTGTTCCCTGTGAGTTCCTTGGTTTATTTCTGCGTCAGGGTGCACCACTGCGGTGAGAGGTTGCAAGGTCTTTCTTGGGCTTCAGATCAGGAGTGTTTTGTCTCACATAAGACTTGAGGTTGGGTAGGAATAGTAAAATAGATGAAGGGATTCATTGCTTGGGATGTATAGGTGTGGTCTGCCCAGAGCTGGCTGTAGGCTATCTTGGAACTTGTCACCCAGTTACTTAAGGCCTTGGGTCAATGGTTGGTTATGGGTATGTGTAATCTTGCTCCTTTTTCCTTTCTAGGTCTTTCAGTCTGGACTTGTAAGCCTTGCATGCTTCTAGGCACATTTCTTCTCAGCTATGAATAGATCAATAGAATTTAACATCTGCATGGTCACCTGCAGCATCCTGCTGTTGTCCTCTAGTCTACCATGCCTTGCATCTCTGCCACTGCAGGAGAGGAACGTGACAAAGGTCCAACATGGCCCCTGGGCAGGGAATGGGGTTGAAGATGAAAGGACAAGCATGTTGAACTTGAAAAATAACCTGGGCCCCTCTGAGCAGACTGTCTCTGAAAAGCCATGTGGAGTGTCGGCAAAGCCGTCTGGGTTACCCTTAAATGAAGCTTTCACTGCAGAAGGAGAAATGCTATCTGTAAGCCTGAGCCATGTCATTCCAGGCAGCCAGGGTCTGAGTGATCATACCTCTGCTGTGGCAGTGGCTGCTGTTGATGAGAGTGAGCTTGGTCCCACAAAGTCAGAGCTGGAAGAGGATGATGCATTCAAGGCCATGCTGACCACAGCTGTGACCACACTGAACCCTACTGTTCAGGAGGAGTCTGTTGGTGGCCCCATTAGTGAGACCACCACAGAAGGTGGTGGTGAAGTAGAGCACAGCTCTCCTGGCCTCTTGGCAAACTCTCTTTCTGGGGCTGCTGTGGAGGAGGAGGCAGGGAGCAACTCGCACCCCTCATTGGCACCCCAGCCCACACTGTACCCCAGCTCTCCCAGCTGGGAAACAGCAAGTGACCACCCTGTCACCCTGACTCCCCAGGCTCATGGCATAACTCCTGAGCTGGGAGTGCCAAGACCCCGCACAGGCAGCCCTCTAAAGTCCTTGGTTGTGCAAGCATCTGTGGCTGCAAAACATCTACCTGTGGTGACTGAGGCCTCCCTCCACCTGGAAGCAGGGATGGGTGGCAGGCAAGGAGAGCTGCCCACCATGGCTGGCACTGTCACCATCCGCACTATGGACATGGTGCCACCTGACTGGGATGACACAAAAGTGGGGGACATAAGTCAAGGGGGAAGTGTGTCTCTTGAGGAGGTGACAGAGGACCTGGGGGTAACAGTACCATCCCAGATACCACAGGGAGGTGTAGGGGAGGAGGAGAATGCAACAAGAGCGCTGCCATCCCCAGCATCCCCTCCACCAGCTTCTGAGCTCGCCAAGGAGACCAACTGCACAGCACTGGTGCATGGGGAGGAATTGCCAGCAGCTTCCACAGGCCATGGTGATGCTGTCCACACTGCAAATCTGACGGCTGTAGACATGGCTGATCTCAACTCACTGGAAAACATAAGTGCAGTCACAGCAGAGGAGGGGCAAAGCATCCCACCTTCACAGCCAGAGGCTGCTGTGGTGGCAGATACACAGTCTGATCTCCCTCCTACTCTGGAAAGCTCATGGAAAGGTAAAACTTGCCTGTTAAAGACACTTTCCTCTAAGTGTAGGTATAGGAGGAATGCTGTTGGGAATCTGCTTCCTTCAAGGGAGATGAAGTAGAGAAAGGTGTGATCTTAATACCTGCAGCAGAGGTAAGACACCTCTTCTTCCCAGAAAAGGCTGTGGACCTTTGCGGAGGGGGTAACAGCCTAAAGAGGTAATTTGCGTCCATGAAATATGGCCTAGCCTTGGCTGTCCCTATACACAATGTCCCTGTGTACAGGGAGGCACAGTGTGTTGGGTGGTACCCTGTCATGTGATGTGAAGCAACTGTATTGAGCTGTCTCTTCAGTTTCTGGAGCTGAGAGAGTGTGGCTGTGGAAGCAAACAGGAAAGTCTCTAGCAGCTGAGCCTGTGGCTGGTGGGTATACTTCAGTACAGAGATCTGTAGAGAATTGGAGTCTTATCAGCAGAGACTTGGTGCTAGTTACGAAATTTCCTTTGTTAATGTTCGCATGTATGGTGTGCTACCAAAGCAGGGGCTTCAGTTTTGGCCTTCCCGTAATGGTTGAGGGGCACAGCTATAGTCTGATTGTAGGTATCTTGCCTTGACCAGGGATACGTAAGTCTGCTTTGAATAACCCTCTGATATGCCTCTTGTATGACTAGGGAGGGAGCCCAATCTTAGACCCACTGGTCAAACATTATTTCAAGGAGGATAACACTCCTCCAAGTGTCCCTTTCATATAGCAGGTTCAAGGACTTAAAGGGGGTCCTTGCACTAGCTTACTCTGAAGCCCTGCGAAATGGAGGGGGGAATAATTCCTGGGGGATTTAATTAGCGTCTGGGATCACTTGGTTCTCAACTGCTAGCTATGGATGCTTGCAGTCAGTGCAGAAGATACAGAGACAATGTGTGGCTGTAAATGCTTCCTAAATCCAGGAATAGGCAAGCTGTAGTCATAGCTTGTGAGTAACTGACATATTCCATGACTTTTAAAGGGTGGTCGGATCAAAAGATCTGTCCAGAGCTGTGTGCTGTCCTTTGTAACAAAAGCTCCTGGTGTTGTCCTCCCACCCTAGAGTGAAGCTGTGGCCAGGCTCTGACTGTCCAGTGCTCTTACCAGCAGGCAGAAATCTTCCTCCTAGACAGCGTGCCACAGGCTGACGTTGTCACCCTCTACTGCACTTACCTGTAAAGATGGCACCTGCAGCCTAATGACAGTGACACTAATGACTTGGGGGGTGGGTGGGTAATGGGGGAGAAGAGAGAGCAATGCTAAAAGAGCTCTCGTCAGGTATTGGGCAATGGCATGTTCCTAGCGTGAGGAACATGAGCTGTGATTTAGGACTCTGTCTTAATTGCTGGGCATCTTTAATCTTCTCTCTTAGGCTGCAGGTGCAAAGGGACAACTTCCCCTCACTGCACCTGAAAGATCTGGCTTTTGCTGCAAAAGAAAGCTAATTGCATGCTGGTGCTGAAACATGACTGATTAATTTTTAGATTAATTTATAATCACTTGACTTGTCAGCAGGTTCCCTCTCTGCTGTATCACAGATGTTGGGGAAACAGTCAATAAGACTTGTGCAACAAAAATAAACCTTTCTAAAAAGCTGAAGTCTTGTAGCCACCAGACTGGGTCACTAAAAACACTGCTCTGGCAGCCTCGCATGCTTCAAATGGTATTTCACACTAAAGGCCTGCAGTGCTGTAACTCTCTTGGCATTAGTTCACAGTGGGCCCATGTGTCTCTAAAGGGCAATTGAGAAAATGAGCACTGATTCTGTGGCTTTCGTTTCTGTTATGTGCATTGTTGCATCTGTCTTTATGCTGCACTGCCCTGATGATACTTGGCAGGACTTGCTGCTTGCACTGTGGCTCTGGTAATGCTAATGCATGGAGTCACATTTCTTCAAATGTCTGCTTTTTTGCTGTCTGTTGTCCTGCAAGTTGATACTGACACATGTTCTTCCTGTAGGTGTTACTCAGGAAGTGACAACAGTTGTCCAGGAGGCTGATGCTGCTCTGTTAGTTGTGACACCGGTGCCTGGTGCTACCCACGGAGCGGGAGCTGCAAGTTTTCCCCAGGAAAACAGTGGAGAGGACACTCAGATGATGACTGTTCCTAGTGCTACCCAGATGCTGGTGGCAGCTGGTACTTCCTCTGCGGCAAACATTCCAGATGGGGAAGGTAGGGTTCTATTTCACAGACTGTAGTTCATTTCCACACAAGATGAGGTGGTACATCTGGAACCAGTATCACTGGACACTGAAGTCTCAACCCACTACATACATATTCTAAGTGACTTTTTTTCTAGCCTTCTGCAGGCTGCCTCTAGCCCTGCCACTAGTTTCTGCCCATGCTACCAGATCCACCAGGTTGAAATATGCCAGCATATGTTTTGCCTTATATAGAAGTGGAGTAGAGATTTAAAAAAAAAAAAAAAAAAAAAAAAAAAAAAAAATCACCCAAAATAAACCCCCTACATCAGTTCTAGTTACTAGCAAGCTGACTTTTAGCCTTAGACATTTAAGTCAGTTTTTATTTATGGAGGGCAAGCTCTTACTTCTGAGCCAAAGGCAGTCAGATTGCTGATGCTCAGTCTGAAGGATGAAAGTTTCATCAAGGTAATGTGGGAATGGTAGTATGGGGTTAGACACCCTCTTGAAAGAGTCTGAGAAGCCCTCAGGTGTGGAAGCCTGTGCTGATTTTCACTTCTACTGAGGAATAGTGACTTATTCTCAGGTTGATGTGGTTCATACAGAAATGCTTAAGCAGTTGTATTCAGTTAACTACTGCCTGCTGGCTTGATATCACCTTGGCAGGTATGTGTAGGAGCCTGTCTTCTTGCCAGGAGTGTAGCAAGGGTTCCTTTAGCACAAAGCTGATGGAGCTTGAGGATTTTTCTGTAGTAGTAGGTACCACTGTAACGAAACTGCTGCTGGGAAGCTTTTCTTGTAATTCTTATATTGCAGGGCATCAAAAGAATTTGCACTATATCTCTTAAGTTACAGTTACTTTGTAGGGGAGAGAGAGCTCTTTCAGTGGTTTCCACTAATTTGCTTCTAGATTTTAAGTAAAAATTCAACTGATTTGTCCCGGCCCATGGCAGGGGGTTAGAACTAGATGATCTTTAAGGTCCCTTCCAACCCAAAGCATTCTATGATTCTCTAATTTTTCTTTGCAGTAAACAACCAGATCTGCCACTCAGTTCAGAGCACTGAGACACTGGTTGAGATCTGATCTTCCTATGGTATGGTGACTAGCAGTCTTCAAAGCAATGGAAGTAAAACCTAGCTGAGTTCTTGGTAAGGGGTTCTTAAGTCCTGTGCTGGCTGGAGGGGAAGCTTTCATTACAGCAGTCACTTGCACATCTTAAGCAAGGCAAGAGTTTAATATCTTCCACTCTGAGTTAAGTTTTCATTGAAGAGTCTGTTCTTAAATGCTTGGGGTTTTAATATTGTGATGAACTGCTGCTGCTTCCTGTCTTCTGTAGACATCACAGATATTGTGATCACCAGTGAGAAGGCTGTTCCAGCTCCTGGTGGGATGTCTGCAACCCACTCTGGACAGACAGAGGAGCCATCCAGCAGAACTATGGTCCTGGTAACTCCAGCATCAATGGCATCTTCTGTCAGGAGGACAGCTGTTCCATCTGTAAGGAGGATCAGTACTGCTGAGACCTATGGGCTGGACCGCCTGGAGTCAGAAGGTACTACTGATCCCAAGCCTAAGAAGCAGTCAGTTTCATGTGGAGTGGCACACTTGCCTTGACACATCCCCGATTTGTCTGTCTGGCACATAGCTATATGCATATGTTATTGTTCCTAATAAAGTTGTTGAACAACCTGTCCCTTTCAAGGAGGTACAGGAAACAAGCAATGAACAGTGTCATGGAGGATGCCTGAAATTCATGTGGCTGTGGTGGAAGGGATGGGGTTTTCCCTTGGAGAGGTTACAGCCATGATATTGCTGTTGCAGTAGTCTGGCTCTGTATGCCTGTAACTGCTGGTGTGTGCACCCGTTGCAGAGCCTCTGTACCAGGTAACACCCATGGAAACATGTTCAGTTAGCTGGAGAGCCTTTGCCACCCTACTGCTGAAACCCTTGCTGCATGCAGTGTGGGGGGGACGTTCAGCATGAGATGGCTACCTCAGTGTGCAGCTGGCTGAAACATTGCCAGAACAAGTGATGCCCTATTTACGCTACCTATGTGACCCTGCTGCAAGAGGCAAAGGATGCATCCCCTATGAGATGCTCTTCTAACTCAAAGCAACTTGCTAAGCTGCTGTTCCATTACTGGCTCCTCCAGCCTTGCCTCACCTTCTGGGCTCTATTCTCTTAAACTGCTTTTGCCCACTGCCAGTCTTGGAGTCTCTGCTCCCTGGCTGTCTTCAGAAAGTTGAAACCCGGTGATGCAAATTCCACCTGTGCAAACACCCATCAAGAGAGGTTTAGGTGAAGTAGATCCTATTCTGCAGCTGGTCTGCAGCATAGATCTGTTCTCCCTCCAGCTTATCCATGACTTTCCTGTGGAGAATTTTCACTTCTGCTTTCTATTTTTTCTCCTACTTACTCTTCTCTGCTTGCTCATCCATCCAGTTTTGTACTCCAATCTGGACTGACACCACCTGGCAGGAATTAATCTTTCTGCCTGTTTTGCTTCCCTTCCTTAATCTTGACCTTCTCTTGCCTTTATTTTTCACTGCAAAGGTTGGCAGCCCTCCAGGGGTGGGATGCCAGATGGTATTTTTCTTCTGATTAGAGGTGGAGTGCTACAGACAACAGCTCATCAGCATCTTTTCTCTGCATGAAGCAGTAACTCTCACTCCTGTTAAGTTTAGAGGACAGCAGAATTTGGGAGGCCTCCCCACTGCATGTGTGAGGTGCTGCAGTTCCTGCTCTCTGTCAGGCTCGCTGCTGGCTTTGGAGCCTGCCATGAGCTCTCTGGACCTCCAGCTATAGCGCTTGCCCCTTCCCAGGATAAATCTTGCATGTATCTCACAGTGCAAGGATGTGGTGCTGATGGTGGAATAGTGGCATCAGGGGAAGAAGGGCTCGTGTGTGTGAAACCTGATCTTTCAGGCTGGGGAAAAAAGGTGTCTGCTTAGCAAGAGCAGTATGATTCAGGAGGCTAAACAGTTTTTGAGCCCTCTGGAATCTCCTTTAGAAGCCTGCACAGGAAGATAAGGGGGATTTCTGTTTCAATTGAGTATTGGTCTCATTATTTAATGAGCCTTTCTGCATAGACAAAAAATAAAAAAGAATCTTTCTGCTCTGACACAGGACTGCTGCATCTTCCTTGGGCTCCTGCTGAGCAATCTTATGCAACCACAGGCCTTTTCTTCCTCTGCTCTTAAATATGCTCTGAGCTCCTCTAAGGACAAATGTGGGCTGTAGTCAGAACTAGCTTTCCTAAATGATGAGGACTTCCTTAGAAGACTATGGGTTTCTTGGCTCTGGGGTATGGCTTTGCAGGTAACAATCACCCAAATTACATAGTGCTCTCTGGTGTGCTGTGTGGTTTTGACAAATGGCACAGCTTTTGTGGTCCAAATCTCTTATCAATCTAGACCTTAGTGTTGTGAGCCAGAATTTTCACTGGTGTTAGGAATCACAAGTCCACATCTTGTAAAATGGCACAAATACCACTTGGGGATGGGCTTTCTTGCCTAAGGGTGCTACTGCCCCAATTAAGCATGAGGGAAGCTTTTGAGCTGTGAGTTTCTAATGTATCTTTTTCTGTGTAATGCAATTAGAGGTTACCACATCCTCATGGGAGGTGGGGGAGGCATTTGGAAGCTTGGTTTTCATTCCCCAAATATTACAGTTCCTAGTGCTTAATCTCAGAATATCTAGATGCTGCCAGCTATGTTTGGGAGTGCTTTTCTATAAAGCTACACTGAGCTCCAGCACAGGGTCCTCAAGCTCTTAGGTGATGCAGAGTCAGATACTGCTGTGGTTGCAGGCATATGTTTGGGTCCCTAATGAGAGATCTTGGCCCTTTGTGAGGAGGCTGTACCTTGTTCACCAGTGGAAGAAGTGTAAGGAGCTGAGTGAGCTTAGCTGGTCTCCACTGCCTTTAGTGGGGTCTTGCTGACTTGCTTCACTGATGGCCTGGCTCATCATTAAATATAAACCCCTGCTGTTAAGCTAGTCTGTTTCTTGGGGACCATCTGTGTCAAGCTGCCTGCGGTTAATTGCATCAGTATATTCACCTACCTGTCTTGGATGCAAAACTGTTTTAAAAATCAAATTGCATGCACAAACATGAGGTGCTTTGTATGTCTCTAGATAAGCTTATCCTCCTCTCTAGTGGGCTCTGGACAGATTAGCTGGGTGACCAATATCCTCCTACCTTGACTTTGGTGAGGCTGGTTCTACTTGCCTTTCATAGCTGGAGAAATCCTATAAAGGGATTATAGGATATGGGGACAGGACACTGTAGAGGAAGAGGCTCACTTGTCTGAGAGACTTAACTATATAGTTTGTTCCTGTGCCCAAAATTTGTATGTCTCTAGCAAGCTAGAGAAGTGGAAGATGTCTCAGCATTCACCATACCATGCTAAGATTGACCTCTGACATGCAGGGCAGGTGTCACTGTGTGACCATCCAAGGCTGCCCAGATGCAGCAGTAACAGCTGCCTATTGATGTATCCGTGTTTCAACCCACAAGTCCGTAAAAGGTGTTAGACCCCCATATATTGCCCTCGATGCTTTCAAGCTCATTGGGAAAATGGTTTAAGCTCAATGCTGCCCACTTTCTGCAGCTCAGTAAGCTCTAGCTTGGCCTGCTTCAGCATTAACTTGGGATTTCTAGACTGCTTACTTGTGATTTTTGAGGTGGAGCAAGGAACAAATCATCTGGCTTTTGCTACTCTCCCATAGGTGTTTTAAAGAGAATTAAAAAGTATTATGCATTTGTGCTTCTGATGTGCCTATCTTATTTTTTGTGTACCCTTTACTCCCCAAAATCCAAAACTACTCTGCAGCAGTGTGTAAGCTCTAAGGCTGGTTCCTGTTCAGCCATCTAGGCTTGCTTCAAGCTCTTGTTGCTGGATGTGAGCTGCTTAGACAGTTCAGCTGTCATATAAGCTGCTGGATGTGAAGGGTGCTTAGAGCTTTTATAAAAGCAGGAGATGCTCTACCTGTTGTATGGTGTCAGGAACAGTCAATAGCTCTGTGAAAACTGGCAACTTAAGCTCAGCTGCTGTAGAGGGAGGAGCTCTTAACCATGTAGCTCTTGAATGTGAAGTGTTCCTGATTAATCAGGCTGGCTCTCAACAAGCAGCTGGTAGAATCCCATCCTTTAGGGTGGAGGGATTGGAAAAGCAGTGTCAGGTGCCTGCTGTCTAGGACAGCACAGTGCTATTTCCAGTACTCTGCCTGGTTAACTGGTGTGTCCCCACTGAATGCAGCATTTGTGTATGGAGAAATGCCTCAATTATGCTGAAACATGGCTGGCACTGTTGTTGGGATCAGCAAAGCCAGTGTCCTACAGTCATGGGGCACCTCCCCTCTGAACCTAGGCTGTGGAGTTCACTGTATTTGCTTCATCTGCTGTGTCAAAGGCTGTTCCAGAGCAGTGCCAGTATGAAGCTTTAGACTTTCCCACCTTAACAATTAATGATATTTTAATAATGTTCACTTGTCTTTGGGTTTAAGCAGTTCCTATTGCTTTTTGCTGACCTGTGTACTCATGTTTACCCTTCTAAGAAAATCAGAGCTTAAGAGGTTTCCATAAGAAGAGCTGTTAGTCCTCTTTATTCTCTGCCTCTTTCTTCTGCATCTTGTTGTTCTTGTATGCAGTCATCTAAGCTGCATGTCACATTTTAGAAGTGAAGGCAATGGTTGCCTTTTTTCAGAAAATATTTCAGAACCTGTAGCCATTTACAGAACTTTTATAAAAGACCCTTCAAATTCTCCCTATGTTTTTCTTCTGAGCTCTGTCACAGTACAAGGAGCCTTCCTCATTTTGTATGTGAAGAGTATTTTTGCTGGAAGTCAAGGCTCTGACTGGGATTGCTATTTGGACCCAGACTGTATGGGTTGACCTGCCTCATTAAATCTCTGCAACCCTATTAAAAATTAAAATTAGGTTGCAGGGGTATAAATAAGACAGACACTTAACCCAGCATGGTTAGCTAGCCTGATACTGTAATTCCTGACCAGCTGTTTGGATATCAGCTAAATTGGTAAGGAACAGAAGACTTAAAGCACACGCAAAATGAATTGCACTTGGTGCAATGTGTTCTTGGTACACACAATTGTCTTGCTTCTCATTTATTGCTGCCACTGCAATGGGGAGTGCTGTCTCTCTGGTACAGGTTGACCTCCGTGTTCTTCACAGTAAGTGGTACTTCATCCCTCATTCTCCTCCTTTGTAGCAGAAAACAGTAACGAAACAAACAACAACAACAACAACAAAAAGCGTGACTATTTTGCATCAAACCCAAGCTTTTTTTCCCCTGCAAGTGTTTGACCAAAGACATCTCTGCTGTTACGTCTGGTGGTGACTTGTTTCATGAAAGCCATCTGTGAGTTGATGGAAGGAGGGGTGTGGAGGTGCGATCAAGCCCTTAATGAATTGGGAGCTTGTGGGTGAGCAGCTAAGAGGGTGTTAGGCTAATTGAAGGCTCACTACATCGAGGAGTGAGGAAACTCCTGCTTCATGTAGCCAGTGTGCTGAACTTGGCCTTGTCAGTGCTTCCCTGCAAAGGGAGGCACAACGTGGTCTGGCCACCCTGCTCTGCCATGGATGTGCTGGCAGCTCTAACATAACTCCGACTACATGATCTCTCAAGTGGCCAACTATGCCAAATGGTGCGCTCTGGAACTCTGTCTCTCAAATACCATATCTGCTGTGCTTTATGGTCTTCAACAGCAACTCCTGTAAGAACCTCTAGGAATGGTTTAAAGCACCTTGCATTCTTT
This sequence comes from Strigops habroptila, assembly GCF_004027225.2. NCBI lineage: Eukaryota > Metazoa > Chordata > Aves > Psittaciformes > Psittacidae > Strigops > Strigops habroptila. Next base: position 9,612,158 of record NC_046358.1, read on the forward strand.
CCTAGATGTCTTGGAAGTGGTATGTGCCTGGCCATGTGTTCTCTGTGCGGAGGTGATCTGCACGGCTGATCTTGGTTTTGGGAGGGGAATGAAGCTTCTCTAAGTAACCTTGTTGTTTGTGATACTCTGGCACCAGCAGGTTAAATGATGTTTCTTAGTCTGACCCACCTTGATTTCTGTTCTGGCCAGGCTACGCTTGATTTTTCAACTGTATCTGACTTCTCCTTTGTTCAAAAAATTGGAGTCCACTTAAGTATCTCATTAATGTTGTAGCTTTCCCATGCTTATCTTCAAGCTTAAACAAAAACAACAGAAAACCCCTACATTTGCTTTTGAAAGGTAATTGCACTGTGTGGGTGAAAGTTTTTAATAGTTTCTGTTTGTTTTAATCTCGGGATTAAGCAGTTCACCCTCGCAGCTCCAGGGTGGTGGATTTAGATAAGCAGGTATGTGGCAGTTTCTTCTGAAGGCTCTGCAAGGAGCATTTTCTTCCAGAGCTGCTGATGGTTGGGGTCTCTTAGTGTGTGTGGGATAGTGTTGCTCATAGTGCTTCTCTGGGGAGCTTTGTGCATGGCACTGGGATCAGGGCAAACCACCTTGCAAACTGGTTTAGCTCATTAATTTCTGCTTCCTGCTCTGTGCAGGTGGGATACTGTCCCTCTTGCTGGCTAACATCACCTCTTGAGGGCGCATGGGTGCAAGGGCAGTCCAGCAGTGTCATTTCAAACCTCTTTGTGAAGATGCTCTGGGAGGAAGCACTGTCCTTGACAAAAGACAGTGAAGGCTGCAGGAGAGGAATCAAGGACTTGGAAAGAAGTATGAGCTCTGACTCGGTTTGAGCTGAGTGGAGTTGCAGTTATCTTCTCTTGTGGCACCTGATAAGACTTGAGCTAAAACCTTGGAGACTGTGGAGCTCAAAACTTGTAGAGAGTGTTGCCCATAATTTCAGATCCACCCCCTAATTTAAGTTATCTGTGATGGATCCATGCTGGGTTTGTCTTGAAAATGTAGCTCAAATTCAAATGTTTTCTTAGCTCTTGGTCTGTTGGTTGTTCCTTTCCCAGGAAGTGTGGTTGAATTGGATACTTCTGAAGAGACACTGTTGAACAGCTTTTTTGCAAGAGAAAGTGGAATTAGCGTCTCTGTGGGGGCTTATTTTTTTGTGATGGGGAAAAAAGTACCATGCCCACAGCATATTTCCATGTGAAGGCATTTTGTTACATCTGCCTTCATCTGTCTTCTTCTGTCCTGTCCACTTACAGGTCATGGTTGTTAAATCCGGACTGATTTGAATGCCCTCACTTGATAAATTGCCTCTTTCTTGTCTGGAATTTTATACTGATTGGTTCAACAGCTGCGTACCTCGGGTTAGAAGAGCTGTTCTGCAGCAAACTAGGAAGCAAACTTGTTATAGTCCATACTGTGTATTCTGCAGAACTGTGTTTTTTCCCTCTAAAATAGCCTTGTACTGCTAAACCAACTCACTAACCTGGCTTAGTATGAAAGCAATTTTGTGGTGAATGCTGCTGGAAATGCAGCTCTTGGAATGATTTTTTGTGATTTTAATACAGAAGCAGACCTGTGGTCCCTGCTGGAATATCTATTGCTCCCCCCCGCCTTTTTTTCCCAGAAGCTCTTCAGTGCCTTGGATCCCCTGTGATGAGTGATGAGCAATGGGCCAGGACTGTGAAGAAGCAAGTGTGAATCCCCTCAGATTTGGGGGGGGAAGTAGGTTAGGATCAGAACCTGAATCTCTCCTTGCACTGTCTTTGCAATGCCAAAGAGCCCTCTGCTGGGACTTTGGCAAGCAGAGGCTCCTAAAGAAGTGTCAGCTCCACATTGCTGCCAGGCATGTGTGTGTTCCCTCTCTTACATGTAGCAAGGATTTGCTTCTGCTCCAGAAAAGCTTTGGACAAGTAATTTGCTCTCCTCTTGAAAGTTATGTGGGTTGGGTTAAATTATCTTGCTTTGTGTGGTAGGATCCCACCCAATGAATGCATTCTTCCCAGTAGTCCCTTTTCTTGGCTCTGTGCAATAGGCCAGATGCTGATACTTCCCATGAGAGGCCATCCTTAATTTGGCTCCCCTTCCAGTACAAAGCATTTAAGACTACGTTCATGCAATACAGTCATCAAATACCCCAGATAGCTGAGCCCAGCCATGTTCACTGCAAAGTTAAACTCATCAGTATGGAGGTTTTACCCTGATGATTTTGCGCAGCTTCTGCACCCACAGCTTAGTTGGGTATCTTGACCCTCCACAGTACAGTACTCTGCCCAGAAAGCTGTTTGTGCATGATGAAAGCCCATCTACATTCCTACCAGATGTCTCCTTCCAAGCTGTCACAAGCAATTTTTCTTGGTAGCATTTTGGAGATGTCAGATGGTGACATTATCAGTGATCATGGGAAAGTAACAGATTAATAATAAAAGAGAGTTGTCATAGAAAGGCCTTCCTGCCTTTACAGTCAGCTGTGATAGTAAAAGCAATGCAGGAAATGAACCTCACTGGAAGAAAGCATTTGGCAGAGACTTTTTAATGCCTCTTCCTCCTGTTATGGCAAGAGAATATAGTCACAGACTCCCATCCCTAATCCTGTCATTATTTACATTCCTTTGCTTCCTATACTGTGTGCACATGTGAGTGGCCAAGGTCCATTGCTGCTGTATGGGTGTGAAGTAGATGGGAGTAGAAGCTAAACTATGGGGTGTGTGGTGGATGAGACACTTCAGTCTGCCCCTGGTGCCCTGTTCCCCTGTGAATGGCTCCAATACACACAGGAGAAAAAGAAAAATATTGAAAAGTAGAATTTTGCTTAACGGTGTGTGTCTCAGTGTGTGTGACAGTGCAGGTGGGAGTCATCATGCTCCATAGCTCTCTCCTTTCCTTCATGGGCACATTATGCAGGTAGGTGCTAGATCTGTGCTCTCTGCAGCCATTGCCCAGCTCTCAGGAGTCTTTGCCCAGTGTTTGTACAGGAGAGGTCTTGGCATAATGCATCTCCCTGAAGTCAGGCAAAGAGTGGGTTCACCATTGGAAACCAATTAGTGCCAGATGCTGGTTAATCACAACTTGGAACTCATCAGGTGCTCCTAAGCACTCAGACCCTACAGTGCTGTGTACCGTATAAAATCGCAGCTTAGACTATCATGAAGCATGTCAATGCTCTGTGTTACTGTCTAAACGTCATTGTTCTCTGAGTTTGATTTGAGGTAGGCTGGGAAAGGAAAGGATAGAGAAAATGAGAACTCCCAAGTTTTGTCGTACGATCTCCTATTTAGTTTGGGTTGGGTTTTTATCCTTAATCTTCTGAGGAGTAAAAGCATTTGCAAAAATTAATAAAAAATATCCAAAGGTAGAAACATCTCTCTCCAGTGAAGGTTTTTCAACTAAAAATAGAGGTCCCAATGTAACTCCATTGCCTTCAGCAAGGTCATGACAACAGCAGCTTCAGTTCTAGCTTGTTACAAGCTGTGATGCCAAAACATCCTTTCCTCACTGCTGTCACAGCCCATTTGTAGCATGTTCCTGACAGTGATGTTTGCACCAAGCACTGTGCTGAGTGCCTTGCTGGTGCTGCTTGCCCACAGCATGGGTTTACAACTGCTGCCCTATGCTGATAGTGCTGCGAGCACCATCCCTCTTTGCAGTTGATTTGCCAGTGCCCTGCTGCTGTTGTGGGCTGAGGCTTTTACTTGTGGGATGCTGGTTGTTGCCTAGCTGCTTCAGACAGCTGGTTGTGGTTTCCTGGTGGGTCAGTGAAATGCCTCACAAAGGAGGTGTGTGGTGGTCTCATTTCTCTCTGCTCAGCCACAAAAGTCAGTATGGGTATGTACAGTTCTGTAGTGAAACCCCTTTTTTTTGAAGCAAGCTTAGTGAGCTTTTGTCACCCTGAAATAGCAAAACCCATCCTATAGATATCACCAGTGTTGCTAATAGATCAGTACAGAGTCCCATGATAAAGCCCAGCCATAGCTGTTTCTGGTGACTATTTATAAAGCTGGGAACCCCAAAAAGTTCCACTAAAACTTTGTTACTTTGTCTCTGATGTTTTTTTCTTTTGTTGTTGTTTTGGGTTTTTTTTTGGGGTTTTTTTGTGCTCTTCTCCAAACATTAGAATTTGAATGCCTGTTGTCAAACTCTTCAAAACTAAAATCTTTGACATGTGAACTGGGAATCTCATTTTCCTGTGGATTCCTGCTGCTTGCATCTTTCTTAGGTTGGATGGTTGTAACAGTGGGGACGTGTTAAGTTTCTTGGGGTTTTTTGCTTTCCTGTTTCAATGAAGGCAAAGCAGAGCCTACTTTACAGAAAACAGTACTTGTTTAGTCTGCCAAAGAGTGTCAGATTTTGGATTTCTTCAGTCTTGAAGCTGAGACTTTAACTGCCCTAGACTACTCTTTTATTACTCTAACTGCAGTAGAAAATGTAGTCCATGCAGATGTTCATAAGTGTTTCAGTGCTGAAGTCTCCTGGTGTCACTGGGAGAGGAGACAGGATACCATCCCTTCTTGATAGGTCCACAAGGCACTTCACAAGCAAGAGCTGGGGTTTGATGCATGCAAACAGAATAATAAAATCGGCTTATGTGTAACATATGAAGATCTATAGAGCAAGGATGGCTCACACCAGAAATGCTGTATATCCTGTGTACCTGTCTGCTTTAGCAAGCAAGGGGCGCCTTTGAATACTTTCAGACATCCAGAAATGTTCCTACAGCTGGGGTCTAGGTGAATGCCTGATTTGGATAGATTCTATGGCCAAGAAAACCTTATACGTGCATTTTTTTTTTTTGTTGGAGACTAGTGCGTTGATCATAAAGCACTAGCATTTCATCATATTTTTCTCTTTTTTTGTAAGATGAACCTTAGCCAAAACTGAAGAGTACGTACAGTTTGAGGGAACTGCAGTTGCTTACCCTGGAGAAAAGGGGGCTTGAAGAGACCTTATCACTCTCTACAAATACCTGAAAGGAGGTTGTAGTGAGGTGGGGATTCATGTCTTCTCCCAAGTAACAAGTGATAGGACAAGGGGAAATAGCCTCAAGTTGTGCCAGGGGAAGTTTCAACTGGATATTAGGAAAAATGTCTTCATGGAAAGGATTTTCAAACATTGGAACATGCTGCCCAGGGAAGTGGTGGACACCCTGGAGGTGTTTAAAAGAGGTGTAGATGTGGCACTTAGGGACATGGTTTAGTGGTGAATTTGGCAGTGCTAGGTTAATGGTTGGACTCGTGATCTTAATGCTCTTTTCCAACCTAGATGACTATGATTCTGCAATACACAAAATAGTTCACAATGGGCTGAAAATATACATGAAAATATGAATGCTTTCTGAATCTGATGGTCTTTGCACTTTCAGTCCTTGCTGCTTTCAGCATCTTCTGTTTCTTGCCTTCTTAGCTGCAGCCGAGGCTTCTGAAAGGCCAAAAAGTAGCAATTTAGGAGGGAAACCGTGATTTTTTTGTAAAAGGCTCTCATGAAGCACAAACCTCCAGCTTGAGGTTGATCTGTGTGATGCTTGCTTCCATTTTCCCTCTAATGAGACTACTAAGCATTATGTACAGCCAGTCCATGGCTGCTGGGCTCCTGTTGTGCCTCTGCTTCTGAAATTCAACGTTTGTGAGGTTTGTGATTTTCTTTTAGAAGTGTAGCTTCCTCCTTGTGACCACCAAGTGGCGCTCTGCGCTGCACCTTGCAGCAAGGCAAGCTGTTGGCATTTTGGAATGGGGGTTTAAAAAAAGCTGTTTTCAGGAGTAAGAATGAGCCTAGAGAGGAGGAGGAAGCAAGAGCCTTTTCTTTTCCCCTCACAGCGGTTGTGTTTCAAGGATTACATCTTGACGCTGTGGCTGCATGATGATTGATGTAACTTGGTGATGATCAGATGTGATAAGCAGTGTTGGCACTTTCAATTTGGGTGTTCAGCTTGGCTGCCTGTTAGGCTTTGGAGGTACAGAGATGGCTATCTGCTGCTTCAAAGCTAAATCCTGGCAGGTGTCTTTGATTTGGTTTGTTAAAAATTCAAGAAGTTTCTAAAAATCTTGTCCCAAGCTAGTTTTTCAGAGATAAAATCCAATCCCTATTTTCTCTTGGCTGCTTTTTCACCCAGTTCATCTAGGGAAAACCTCTGTTCATATTCCTCTTTTCTGGTGTGCTAGCTGTTTAATGTCTTTGCTATTAAGGTTTGGAAATGTTTATAGCTGTGTTGCTCTCAGCAGAGGCAAAAGACCTACATTAATTTTTTGTTTCTTTGCAGGTTTCCTGCACGAACTCTCTAGGTGCCATTCTCAGGTTTACAGAAGCTGTGTATTTTGTATGAAAACATGCAGTTTGATAGAGAAAACTCTTATGTTGATTTGACATGATGGGCACATTATAAGACACAAAACTGCCTATAAAATATAATAGGAATTTAAGGGGCTAACGACATCCCTGTAAGACCCATTAGATTATCTGTGTGGTATAATTGTTGTCAGGAGGGATCATTCCTTTCCAGGTACTGCAAGCTATGCTATAGCAGGATGATGCAGCTAAATTCAAATAGCAGCTCATTTGTATGAAATGCATTGCTGGAATGGAAAGGTGGCAAGCAGGATTGTCTTGTCTGGTGAGCTGGAAAAATTGTGCAGTATTTCAAAGGAAATCCTTGAATTAGAAAGAAAGGGGATGCCATGGTTTTATAACTTGCACTGATTTCTCTAGGTATTCCAGTCTGTGAGTTAGAGGCCAAATGAAGGAGGCCAGCTTCCCCTATCTAGTTCAAGTTAGATAGCCACCAACTAAATAGCTTCTCCAAAATTCGCCAGTTTGTTTCTTGGGTGTTTTGTGGAATAGCTGTGCCAGAGTACTGTTGCATCCCACTGCGGAAAGGAGAAGAGTGAAGTATCACCTGCTTTACTTCCAGCATGTATGATATGTGCAGCCTCTCAGGTATCCTACTCAACTGCTCCATCTTATTTCAGTGTCTGTAACTTATGTGAGGTATGAATCCAACATAAATAAAGGGATATCGAGAAAACAAATGTTGATTTGGCTGGATTGTTAGTTTTTGACATGGTCTTAGACCCCTGGCTAAACCAGCTGCTCAGATGCAAGGTGATGGGCTCTCCCAGTGTGAGTATACATCAGGAGGGAGTTTTTCCCCAGGGCTGAGTAGAGCTTCATGTAAATTAGGTAAAATGCATAAATATTATGGGGGTTTTTTTCAGCTTTGAAAAAATAACCATGAGAAATTTGAAGCATGTCCTTATTCCAGATACTATCTTTTCATGGTGGGTAGCTCCATTAGTAGCTATTAAAAAGCTTGAATGCAAATTCTGGCTCAGGAAATCTTTGATAATTAAAAGCTGTGAAGAGAGACTGTGGGAAGACTGGCTCTGTGTATGTGCCCTGCTCTAGGCTTTCTTCAGCATCTGTGGCTAGTTGTGGTCAGAAATAGGGCATGGGCAGAAAGGGCCTTTGGTTTGATCCAGTGCAGTCATTCTTGTGTTGCCATTTTAGATTCTAGCAATGGAATATAGCTTAAATATTCTCTCTCCATATGTTAACTGTATGATCAGCTTTGGAATAGACAGGTACCTGCTCTAGTGGAGAATCCACAGGGATTTTCTTGGTGTCACATTTATCTGCTCTCACATGAGTAGGCTGTGCTGTCTTCTTTACAATACTGAATTTAAGTCCTCCTTGGTCAGGCCTTTGTCTGGTGTTAATCCGTTGTGATGGGAGTGCTGGTATAAATCTACTGACAATCACTACCATCACCAGTGTTCTCCTGCACCCAAGAGCCAATCTGTCAGCGTGTATCAAAGTGAGATGCTTTTTCTTGAGGAGGGGCCATACCAGTCTAATTGGGCTGGAAAGCAGCATCCTTTCCAGAGTTGTGAAAGGCTTAATGAAAGTTAAAAATAGAACCAACTTATTGCAGCCTCCAAGATTGGAAATCAGGGAAACAGTTCTCACTTTAGATGTAGTTAGTTGAGCAGAAAGCACTATAGTTATATATACTCACGTATTTGTACACATGCACATGCTTTTTTATATTCTGCTATTAGAAAGCAAAATAACATTATGTCCCACTAATGCATTTGACAGTCTTTTCTGTTAGAAAACAGGCACAAGTTTATTCATTTGGTCTGCCTTTGGAAGTGGTATCAAGTGGTTATCTTGGTGCTCACCTGTAGAGATGTATGAACCTTCTGTCTTGTTGGATCTTTCCTGACGTTGCTTTTGTGTCTCCCTGGCCAGAGGGTGAGGAAGAGGATGAGGATGAAGAGGAGGAAGAAGAGGAGGAAGAGGAAGATGAGGAGGACAAAGACATAGATTTAATGGATGAAAGCATGGAGGGTGACACGGAGCTGCCAGGTTTCACGCTTCCAGGAGAGACCTCCCAGGAGCCCATAGCTGGCCTGGAAAACCCTGTGGCCCAGCTGGCCGGGGTGTCCTACCAGGTTCCTGACACCATCGAGTGGGAGCAGCAGAACCAGGGTCTGGGTAAGACAAAAAGCCCCTTCTTCCTTTAGCCTTAGAAAGGACATGTCTCCTGCTTTTCACTTTGCATGAGACAGTCCCTCATGCCAGAAAGTCTCATGGGTTGGCTATCAAGCTAAACACAGAGTGGGTTCATTTCTGAAGAAACCCCATCCACTAGTGACAACTGATCAAACTGGGATGGGTCCCAGGCAGTGTGATTTGAGTTTTCAGTTTGGGGAGAGTTGTTCTTAATACTCCAGATCTGCTCCTTCATTCCCAGAGCTTAGTGTTGTCTTGCTCCATGGGTGAACAAATAAATAAATTCTCAGGTGAGGTTCCTGAGGAAATCTCAGTTCCCTTTGCCTGAGATGGGTTAGTGCAAGGACACATGTCCTCTGAGGATAAAGCAATAGGGGAGTTGCCGATCAGTCTGTTTGCTACTTCAGCAACATCTTTGTAAGTGCCACTTCTCTGGCTTTTTTAAGGGGTGTACGGTCCAGCCATGGGACCCTATGCTGGCAGTGTCAAGCAAGACAAACCTTCAAAGCCTCTATAAAGCTTTATACAGTTTATTCCTACTGTAAGTATAGGCCTTATGTTTAATGACTGGACTAATTTATTCCACTTACAAAGAGCTTATTAGTGTTTATATGTGTGATGTCCATCTGATGCAAGTCAGAGCTGGTGTGGGACAAGGTAGAGGTTGGAAGGGACCTTGTCCAGCTTGGCTAAGGTCACTGAGATAATTTCCCAGCATACTCAATTTCTGAGTGAAGGCCCATCAAAAGCAGTTGAATTGGTGGGAGCTGAACCTCATCTATACAGAAGGTCTCTGTGTTTGACTATTACAGATCTAGCTGTTTTGAGAATTTCATTAAATAAAGAAAACTCTTTTATAGGTGGTGTTATAAGAACTGTCACTTCCCCTGGATGTTTAATTCTGGCAGTTCTCCCTTTGTAATGCTGTTTCTAGCTTGCTTTAGTGTTGCTAGCTTCCTTTGAATTGAATCAAAGAGCGTATTTCAAGAACTCTATGGGAGGATTGCTTCTTGAGGGCAGACTGAGTTTGCATCAGGTCTGATATCTCTCTATCCCACTAACTCTTGCTTGAAAATAATCATATTGAATGGTTGCCATGTCTGATCTGTTTAATGAGTCCTGTTATCCCATAAGGCTGGACAGGAGCTATGTGAGGGGAATAATTCTAAGGTTGGCTTTGGCAAGCTGGATTAAAGAGGTATGTGACAGCACTCAGAGGAAAAGTGTGTAAGAAACATAGGATTATGATGGGTGTTGCATCAGCAGCTTTGTGTTCTTAGTAATTTCCTTGGTAGAGGATCTTTGTGGTGTCTTGAGAGAAAACACGAGAAGAGCGGCATATTTTCTGCACTCAGGAGTGCAGTGGGCTGGCTTAGTGAGTTCTGTAAGGTTGCTAGCAATAGTGAGAAGTTAGCATCTAAAGCTGTTTGCCTGGTTCAGGATCGTAAGTACCAGGATGGGTGGCTTGACAGAGCTTTACCTCTGAATCAGTCAATCCTGGCTAAGGATGCCAGTGCTTTGTAATGTGTTTAAGAGAGGCAGTGTTTTGCAAACTCCAAGGTATGTCCCCACACAGCAGACATCACGTGCACTATGGAGGAAGATGGCACTGATATCTCTCTTCAGGAATCTTTGTACACCCTAGGTAGGGTGGCTGATGCAATGCCATCTGGCTTGGGTCCCTGGAGGGCTCTTGACATGAGTTCTTTTCTGGAAGAGGATGAAGGGCATGGCCGGTTTGTCTGGAAGGATGTCTAGAGACTGTTGAAGGTGCTGTTTGTATGTGACATTGGCTGTTGCCATGAACTTCGGGCCTGTGGAGGAGGTTGTTCTGCATAAGTCATCAGGCACAACTCTTCTTAGCTGATGCAGGTCTGAACTAGAGTCACAGCTGTGTTTCCAGTCCTACTACCTGCTGCTGCAGGAAGAGGCTTGGGGTAGGAGATGCCTATCAGATGTGTTGGTAAACGAGGTAGGTGAGAAAGCAGTGACCAGAGGCTGAAACTATTCCTGGTGTGCAGTAAACCTCTCTGGCTGGAGAGGCTGTAATAATTGTGCACAAAAAATAAGCAGGCCTGGGCTATGAAACAATGAGGAGCTTTAACACTCCTTGTGTAATAGCATCTCTGCGAGAGTCCTTGCTCTAGTGCAGAGCCATGCTGGAGGGTGCACTTTGCAGTATCTGTTCTGGAGATCTGCTTCTGAACATACGGGTCCAATTCAGTTTCTGATGTTTGATGTTGAATCATCCTGCAACCTTCATCCTCCACTACCTTGTCTCTTTCTTAGATCTTGGAAAGGCCATCTTTCAAAAAATTTCAGACACGAAATAAATTGATTCTATTGCAAAAAGTAGGATTTTTCTCCCTAACTTATGTTTTATTTACCTTTATGTAAATTGGAAGAGCCCCCTGTGAAGTCAGTCAAGTTGGGTCAGCTGCAAAGCACTGAGGCTGGGCACGTGATTGACTGGGCAGACATGAATTTCTGCATTGTCTGGAAGTGCCTGGCAGAGTTATTGGTTACCAGATTTAAATGGTTTGGATCGCCTTTTATTTTTAAGCTGTTGCAGTCTGTGGGGGCAGCTGTGAGGGAGAGGATGAGGCTGTGGCTGAGCTGAGTTCATCTTTGGCGGTGAGATGGGATTTCTGTGCAGTGGAGTAGTAGGTGAGAAAAGAAAGGACGTGGTGGGATCAGTCTCTCTGCTTGTGACTCACCCCTCTTATTCCACAAGGTAAGAACTTATGCAAAGAGCCATTTATTCTTTTTCTGTCTAGACAACCTTAATGGCCTTTTGGTACTGTTTCCTTCCCCATCTACAGTGCTCCTAAGAGGAAGGGAGATTATTTATGTTTGAGAGGCACAAAGAAAACCAAGGACTTGCATGAGCTTACACTGAAAATCTGAAGCCAAGCAAGGAGCAGATCCTAGGTTGAGGGAGCCCAGAAGGCCTCATTTGCTGGGAGCACATATGGAATGGGAGATGCTGCCACATCTCCATGTAGTGCTGGACTCCTTTTCCCTGAGATGCTGCAACAGTAGTGCAGCCCTTCCTGTCTTCCCAGTTTGTTCCAGGTGGGAGTTTCTGCTCTGGTTCCTTGGCCCTGGGTGCATTGGCACATGCTGGGCTACTGCTGTGTCCATATTTGTGACCAAACCTGGTCCTGGTTACGTGTGTATGATGTATATTAAGGAGAACGGAATTAGGTAGAAAAAGTGTATAGCTCGTATCAGCAGGAAGTAGATTGTTAAGAACAGAAGAAACCTCCTGAGTGCGGCAGGGGGTCAGAAGAGCTGCTCACCTGCTTGAGCGCCTGGAGAGACCAGGCTCACTGTGAAGGGCATGTAAAGCTTTAGATCTGCTGGACATGTGCATGGACTATTTATCTTTCAAACCCTTTTTCTTTAAGTGATTTTCATCTCTTTGACATCTATTTTCTTTAAGTGCTTTTCATCTAAAGCTAAAATCAACTTGACTGTAAGACAGCTTCATAACCACTGGCCATCCCCAGACACAGCCCCTGGCGGGGGAAGCTGCAGTTCTGAATGCAGCTGAGTCAGGGGCACTGTGCTCCCACCTGCCTCAGCCCATGGCATGTGTCTTTGTGCATCCTGGGGAAGAGCTCTATGCTTCCGTTCCTTTGCCAAATAGTGCTGAAATGTGAGGAATTTCCCATCTTGTGCACATGAAATACAGTTTAGAAGGAGAATTTGTTCTGCTTGACCTAGGATACAGCATAGGAAGGGAAGACCTGAAGAAAGATAACAGTACCCAACAGAGTACAAGATGAGGGTACGCCATCTAAGCACCAAACTTTTACAGTTGGCATTTTCCATTTTTAAAATACTTCACACATATATCCTGCTCCTGGGGATGCGTCTGTCCTCTACCCTTCCGAATTTTGACATTTAATGCTAAAATCTATAGTACAGAAGGGCCTACAAGTATTGCAGTAGCTATCCTCAGGTCAGTTGTTATTGAGTTTGGTCTGATGGCTGACACACCACAAATCCCTAGAAAACAAGTAACTTGATCCACAAACAGCTTGGCAGAGCAAGAGACAGTTTGGGTTTTTGTAGTGGTCAATGATGAAGTGCTGGAGAAATAGAATCATTAAAAATGTCGATTCTGGGAAGTCAGCTGGGCCTACATAAACTCCATCTGAGCAAAAGCAATTTATAAGCACCAGTAATGAGGCTGTCAGTTTTACAGTCCATCAGCTGACTCTCTAACCAGCAATATGTAGATTAAAAGTAAAGGAGAAGGTTGATATCTGTGCCTTTGTAAAATAAAACTTGATCCAAAAGCTGGTTTATGGCCTGTAGCTCTGGAGAAGGGACGTAGACCCATTGGAGCAAGTCCAGAGGAGGGCCATGAAGATGCTCAGAGGGCTGGAGCGCCTCTCCTATGGAGACGGTCTGAGAGAGCTGGGCTTGTTCAGCCTGGAGATGTCTCTGGGGAGATCTTAGGGCAGCCTTCCAGTGCCTAAAGGGGCCGACAAGAAAGCTGGAGAGGGACTTTTGGCAAAGGCATGTAGGGAGAAGACAAGGGGGAACGGCTTTAAGATGAAAGAGGGTAGATTTAGATTAGATATTAGGAAGAAGTTCTTCCCTGTGATAGTGATGAGGCCCTGGCACCGGTTGCCCAGGGAAGCTGTGGCTGCCCCATCCCTGGCAGTGTTCAAGGCCAGGTTGGAAGGGGCTTGGAGCAACCTGGTCTAGTGGAAGGTGTCCTTTCCCATGGCAGGGGAGTTGGAACTAGATGACCCTTAAGGTCCCTTCCAACCCAAACCATTGTATGATTCTATGACTTTGACCTTTCTCTATTTGTTTCTTGATTTGTATGTAAGTTGTGTGTGGTAGGCAAACTCTAACTGTTCAGAGGGCATCAGAGGGGCAGGAAACTTGGGATTTCTGGGAATGAACAAAAATAGTTTTTCCCTGCTACCTCTTTTGTGATTAAGTGTTTATGCATTACAGGAGAGCTGCAGTTGTTTAAATGGGTTCAAACCTAGTGAACAGTTTCTGGGTGCTTTAGTTATTCGTTGTGATTGTTAAAGTAGATAGTCTTTGTTGTACACTTCCATGGAGAGCAAACCTCTCTACTTCTGTTCTGGCAGTGGCTGCTGTGACTCTAGCCCCCTTCTTAAGAGTAATTAAGCGTCTGTGAGAATTCTTAATTTACCAACCGTGAGCCAAGACATAGCAACATAGCTTAAATTGCGAGAACTTTGCTATACAGTGTAAAAATGTCCCCAGGCTTCCGAACTATTTGTTAATTCCATAGTGCTTGCCTATTGTCTATGTCCCAAGCTGAAGAACTCTTGCTATCCATAGTAAGAAAGCAGCAGGAGGTCTAGGGCAATTTAGTAAGCCTTTAATTTTGGTGCTTTGGGGCATGCAGTAGTTTTCTTTGTGCGTTCAAAACATGGAGTTGTTTGCAGTGACAGTGACGTTTTCATCTTGAGTCATATAGGGTTGTGACATTTTGAAAGTATGGTTCAAGTTGTCTAAGTAGAGTTTGTTATGGTGAACTTCGATTCTTTAAGATGTTGACTGAAACTACCAGTTGTTTATTCTAGGCCACCATTAATATGAGATAACAGCAGCAAACAGGAGAGGCTGATTTGAACCATAAACCTTAACAGAGGAAACTCCATTGTTATGCTCAAAATCTTGTTTTATGAGCAAAGAAGAGGCACACCTCATGTATATGTTGCTAAACCACTGTCCATCATATTCGAAAAATCCTGGCAGTCAGGTGAAGTTCCTGTTGACTGGAAGAAGGGTAATATAACCCCCATTTTCAAGAACGGGAAGCTGGAAGACCCAGGAAACTACAGACCAGTCAGCCTCACCTCTGTGCCTGGCAAAATCTTGGAACAGTTTCTCCTGGAAAACATGCTAAGGCACATGAAAAACAACGAGGTGGTTGGTGACAGCCAACATGGCTTCACTAAGGGGAAATCCTGCCTGACCAATTTGGTGGCCTTCTATGATGGAGCCACGGAACTGATGGACAGGGGCAGAGCAGTTGACGTCATCTACCTGGACTTGGGCAAAGCGTTCGACACTGTCCCGCACGACATCCTTGTCTCTAAATTGGAGAGACATCGATTTGATAGATGGACCACTCGGTGGATAAAGAACTGGCTCGATGGCCGCACGCAAAGAGTTGTGGTAAATGGCTCGATGTCCAGTTGGAAACCTGTAACGAGTGGTGTCCCTCAGGGATCGGTGTTGGGACCGGTCCTGTTCAACATCTTTGTCGGCGACATGGACAGTGGGATTGAGTGCGCCCTCAGCAAGTTTGCCGACGACACCAAGCTGTGTGGTTCGGTTGATACGCTGGAGGGAAGGGATGCCATCCAGAGGGACCTTGACATGCTTGTGAGGTGGGCCGATGCCAACCTTATGAAGTTTAACCAAGCCAAGTGTAAGGTCCTACACCTGGGTCGGGGCAATCCCAGGCACTGCTACAGGTTGGGCAGAGAAGAGATTCAGAGCAGCCCTGCAGAGAAGGACTTGGGGGTGTTGGTTGACGAGAAGCTTAACATGAGCCAGCAGTGTGCGCTTGCAGCCCAGAAAGCCAACCGTATCCTGGGCTGCATCAAAAGAAGCGTGACCAGCAGATCAAAGGAGGTGATCCTGCCCCTCTACTCTGCTCTCGTGAGACCTCACTTGGAGTACTGCGTACAGTTCTGGTGTCCTCAACATAAAAAGGACATGGAGCTGTTGGAGCGGGTCCAGAGGAGGGCCACGATGATGATGAGAGGGCTGGAGCACCTCCCGTATGAAGACAGGCTGAGAGAGTTGGGGCTGTTCAGCCTGGAGAAGAGAAGGCTGCATGGAGACCTCATAGCAGCCTTCCAGTATCTGAAGGGAGTCTATAAGGATGCTGGGGAGGGACTCTTCCTTAGGGACTGTAGTGGTAGGACAAGGGGTAATGGGTTCAAACTTAAACAGGGGAAGTTTAGATTAGGTATAAGGAAGAAGTTCTTTACAGTGAGGGTGGTGAAGCACTGGAATGGGTTGCCCAGGGAGGTTGTGGATGCTCCATCCCTGGTGGTGTTCAAGGCCAGGTAGGACAGAGGCTTGGACCACATGGTTTAGTGCAAGGTGTCCCTGCCCATGGCAGGGGGGTTGGAACTAGATGATCTTAAGGTCCTTTCCAACCCTTTCTATTCTATGATTCTATGATATATAAACCCAAGAATTTATTGCTAATATAACTGAAATCTTAAGACTCTAATAATCATTAGTCCAGATCTAATTATAACAGGAAAAGGAATACTAATGCAGTTAGGATTGTTACACACACACTCCTTAGTTTCTGTGCTTTATCCTGGTGTTACGCTTGTCCTTGCTTCTGTGGGTCCTAAGGCATTATGCCGGTGTTTATAGGGGGTCATCAATATTTGCAGTCTTTTGCCAGGAGAGACACAATGTTCACATTGATGGTTTCTTCTTTCTTACTTTAGGTTCCACTTGAAGTAATTTTTGTATATTTGCTATCATGCTTTTGCAACTTACTCTTTCTTCATTGATCTGCAGTTCCATATTACATCTGAATTTACTATATATGGTGGCTTTTATGTGTGGTAGGTACTATTTTTTGTTCTCTTGTTTACCCTAAACCCATTTTTGTCCAGGTCTACATTTCTTTAAGTGATCATTGGTGTGTTGTTTATATCCACCTGTTTATGGAAATGGTAATACCATGTTACAGGGCTAAGTGTTTTTGTGGTAGCTTGTGAAAAGTCACCTGAATTTCCTGATTTCACAGCATTTGTTATATGTTTCTATCAACTCATGGAGGTACTCTACACAGTGGAGCTTGGACCATACCTATAAATGAGAGTTAAAGATTAAAAAAAATAAAATGGCAGTTTAGGAAGAAGTTACAAAGTGTGACAATGTAATTTTCAACAAGTAGTTTCCAAAATATATGTACCATGTCTGCGTTTCATGTATTTTTGTGTGTACGATCTTAGTTGTTACAATAATGGAAGGTCATATAACTCCCATACTTAAGTAATGACAAGGCACTTGCATAATAAGCACACTTTTTGAGTGTGATTTTTTTTTTTTTTTAATGGATATTTGCAGCTGTGAGTAGTTACAGAGAAAATAGCTCTAGCTGTATTGCAGATCTGTGGTTGCAAATTATACTGCATAAACCATATAACGGATGCCACTGGTTAATGATTGTAAGGCAGAGTAGCAGAAGCAGAGTAATGGAAGATGATGAATATTTGAAATGTCATTTTTACAGGAAAATGGGATTAATGCTTTTATGGGCACAAATAGCCAGCATTAGGAAGACAGAAGCTGAGACTTACAAGTTAGTAGTATGTTCTTTAATTGCTGCCCAAAATGGATCTGGTTTAAGTACTGTTATAGCTCGTGTTACTGGAACATCAGACTGCCTTTTAATCTTTAGTGCATTTATCTTCTTGATTACTCTGGAAAGGGTATCCATGTTTTAAAGGTGGTAAGCAAAAACACCAAGAGGCCAAGTGACACCACTGGTTTCATGAGGGAGCCTTTAGCAGAGTAGGGATTTAAGCTAGGAGAATTAAAATAGCGCTTGGGCATTTCATGGACATGAGTACCTGCATTTCTCCCTGGGAAGGGAGCAAAGGATCACATAGAAAGTCACCATCCCAGCAGAAGAGACTGAGTCCATAGAAATCCCAGGTGAGACAGGCTGGCAAGAGCCAGGATCAGGAGTGGAGCCAGAAAATGGGACCTTCCAGGAGATGCAAAACTTGGACAAGTCTGAGCCCCGTGGTCCTGTCCTACCACCCTACTCTTACCTTTTTCCATCCAGCACAAGACTACTGTGCCCTCATGAACAAGGGCCATGCATTTTAAATGGGAGAAGCTGACAGTGTGTCTGTTCTGCTGTGAATTGGGATGAGGAGTTTCAAGCCACAGAGCATGAACCACTAATGCATGGGATCACATCCTTTCTCTTGGAAGCACCTCAACTCTTTTCCTTGAAGCAGAAATCAAGACTAAGGGAAGGGAATAGAGATGAGTAAAGCAAAATATTGGAGGGTGTTTTAGTGATTTACAGCTCTGAAAGCAAGCAGCTATTGGAAATAGGTGAAATAAAGCTGTTACAGTAAAAAAAAAAGAATTGTATGTGCTTGCAATTTATCATAAGAGAAAAACAGCAGGAGCCTTTCTATATGGAAACCTCCAGCAGGAAACTTGGGCTGATATTTTAGCCTGATGTTTTTGGTGGAGTATGTTGAGAAACAGCAGCACTATAACATCCTCAGATACATTACTTTGAAATAGCAGCGTTTCCACAAGGTTTATGCATCTAGTTAAACCTTTGTCAGAGGAAGACTGGCTAAGCCCATTTGTTAAGAGCCCTTAAGTGCTGCCTCCAGGAGTTGCTCGGATTTGGCTTTGCCTTCCCTCTCTCTGCCTGTGAAGAAGATGGGATCCCATCAGACAAGGTGTTATACCGGAGTTACTGACTATCCCTGGGAGGAGAAGAAGAGGTTCTGTCCATTCACAGCATTTCTGCCCCTTTTTCTTCAGTTTGGAGTGAGGTGGTGTGAAGCCAAGGAGGAATCAACTGTCAGTTTGTGGGAGGAGAGGGGGGACATTGGTCACCATGGTTGGCATTGGTTGGTATGAGAGGCCCTAGCTGAGGTCTGGCTGATGGGGGGGCATTTCTAATGAATGGTGGGAGGCACGGAGGGTTGCTGTCACTCCTGCATGCCCTAGTCCTTGCTACCCTGCCACGCAAAAATATCCTGAAATACCTGCAAGGAGGGAGCAACAGCTTCTGTGGTGGAAATGGCTGTCTTCCCAGTTTGGGACAGGGGAGCCTTTGGTGATGTTTGTGTGTGGAGAGCGTTAGGGAAGCTGCGCTGAATGGAAGTCTGCACCATTGGTTACCTACGATTTGCCTGGCAGAACATATTCATGGTATACCATGGCTGAGCAAATTCACCCTTCTCAGATTGCTGGGGAACATGGAAAGACAGCCTACAGCTGCACCAAATTCCTGGGCTTTCCAGCATAGGAGGACTCTTACTAAGAGGCTTTCTGCCTGCACCTCCAGTTGCTCTTGTTGGCCCAAGAAAGCAAAGTTAGAAAATTCAAGCACATGGCTGAGTGCTTTTGACCTTCTCCAGCTGTCTGGTTCTATTAATCCATTTTCTACAGCCTTTAGATTTAGGATGTGTCTACCTTGGAGCGTGGCTTGGCATTTGCTGCTCCAAGTAATTTATCTTGTTTTTTCACCTTTATTAAAGGATAGGGTCCATTAGCTTGTGCAGAACTCTGTGCTGCGAAGGCTGGACTGCATCTGCTAACCAAGCACCATCTGGGTTTCTGCACAGTGCAGTGAGGCAGGCATCCTTCTAGACTGTCAGTTGCTTTGGTACTGTCTGTCTGTCCCCTCGTCCATCAGCCCTACTGTAATACAAATTGTAGTGATTTTGCTCTTTTTAATCTGCGGTAATCCTTCTTTTCCTCATGTCTGCAACTTCAGTGTATACATGTATCACATCTCAGTGTGTTTTGCCTCTTCTTCTGTCCTTCAGTTTATACATGTCAGAAAACTTGGCTCCATTTAGACAGAGGAGATGGTTTTCAGCCCTCTCTCCCTTTGCATTTTAGTAATCATTTAGCTTGATTGAAGAACACAGGCAGGGCAATAGCTTTCCCTGGGTGAGTTATTAGTTTTTCTTTTATGTGCTTGTCTGGGTGGCTTTTGCCATATAAAAAGAGACTTGTCTTTATGTTGGAGAAATCACATTTATTTTCTAATAGCGATCTATACTATGGTGCAAAAGATAGGTCTGTTTTAATGGCATTTCAGTCCTCAAAAAAAAAGACAAGAGTGAGAGAAAGTAAAGGTTCATTGTCCTTGAATTGCCCCTGTCTTTCTGGGGATTTGTGTCACAGGCTGATCTTTTGGGTTAACATGTTGGCTCCATTGCAGAGCTGGTAAGAGAAAAATACAGGAAAAGAGCTCATTGCGACAAGAGCAGGGAGAGAGAATTTATTGAGAAGATAGTTTTAAACTATTCTTTTCTAATGAGAATGTGGATATGCTTTCTCTCTGCTTGGATAGTGCAAACCACAGATGACTGATGCTAAGCCTTCCTTCCCTCTGGTGTTTGCTCAAATTAAGGCCACTTGAGGATCAAAGGAGATCAGGGTTCCTTCCTTGAAGGATGGTCTGTCGATATGTATACAAGTCCAGTTCTGCATGAGAGTAAGTTAAGAACATATATTGGAAATAAGTAAATTGCTCAGATTTTGACTGACAATAAAATAATTACCTCAAACCTCCAGCAATTGTTGTTTTGCAAAAATGCTGGGTATCAGCATTAATCATAGACAGGAGTTGATACAGCAAAAATTACTAGAGGCTTCTGCTTGCCTCTTTTCCCCTTTTTACTTTTTTTTCCCCTTGTTTTTGAATAACTCTAATCGCCCAGCCTCATCCAAGCCTGGGATGTAATAAAGAGTTTCAGCAAGGCTGTTTCCTGATCACCTATAATTTATTTTAGTACACTGGCAATGCCATCTGTGCTTGAAGCTTTATTAATGTGAAGTGAGGCTAAGAGTTTCTCCAGTTTTATTCCTTTTCTGGGTTGCTTTCCCCACATCCCCTGTTGCCCTCTGACTGTTCAGACTGGATTTCTCACTCAGGTATTTGCACGGTCTGGTTTTGCAGGAGTGGATGCTCAGCTTCCTGCTTGTTTTTAGCAAGGGACTTAATGCAATCACTGGGGCTGAGCTCTGTCCTCCTTGCTACCCATTCTGAAGCCACGATATGTTTCCCTGGGGGACCCCCTGTTTTGTTTAGCAGTGTCACATGCTGCGCTCCTGTCACTGTCCCTGTAAGTTGGACATGGTGTTGCATCCATCATACCAGCTTATGGATGTCCATGCCAAGGCAGTCCAGATGCTGCTCCAAGCTCCCTGTCAGGAACCCAGCCCTTGCACGCTTGACATTGCAATGGCCCTTCTGCTGTGCATGTGAGTATGCTGGCATTTCTCTTTGCACACTTGAGGACAGGTCTTACACCAGTGGAGGATTTCAAAGGCCCCTCAATGGCTTCACCATACCATCCCATGCTCACCCTTGAGTTGCCCTGATTTTGTTCCCTTTCACACAGCTGTCCCAAAACCCAGGCTTGAGCACATGCTTTTGGTTTAGGTTTGAGGAGAGATCTTTGTGTCTGCCCTTCCAGTCTAGGCAGAAGCTGTTTTTCTCTTGTGCAAGTGGGGATTGCTTTGCCCTGCTCAGTTCTGGCTTTCCTTCCAAGTGTCAGTAAGCAAGTTCTGGAAAGCAGTGAGGTAGGATTCAGTATGAATATTCTGTCAGGAAAATATCTTCTTCTTGGGTTTTGTTATTTTCTGTATCTGTAAGAACTGGTTAAATATAGTCTTTTCTATTTTTTCTTGGGTAGAAGATCAAATATAGTATTAGATCAAATGAATAGCCTCAGTGAAGCAATGCTTTCTGGATATATGTGCTCTGTAGGCAGAACATGTTCCTGTGAGTGCTATTTATGTAGGCTAGATTTTATTAAGTCAAATAACATCTTGATTTAGAAGATGTTTTGGAGTTTAGTGCACAAGGATATAGTCCTCCAATAGACATCTACTGCCTTTAAATATGTACAGCTGTGTAATATCTAGGCTGGAGGTGGGTTTGTTTGCCAAACAGAATGCAGATGCATACTTTTGTACCTTTTGCTATCTTTATTGTAGCCAGCAAATGCGTTCCTGATTGCAGCCTTCCTGAGTGACTCGTGTGGACTTGTGCCTCAGGCTTACATCAAGTTACGGTGTGTTAGATGAAGCACAGTAGCTGCTTGTGCATGTAGGCTTGATCTGCAGTGACGTCAAGGTGACATGCAGTTGCCTGGCCACAGCAACACAAGCTAAGCTAGGTCAGAGCACTTTTAAGTTTCTCATCTGTTTGGAATGTTCCTGTGGCTTGTCTGTTTGGCTCAGGTATATTGCAGTGACCTCTTAAGTCACAGTTCGCAGTGACTCTATGGTGAGTGAACCCTGCTCAGCCACACGTTGCATGCTCCAGTACAATTGCTATATGGAGCAGGAGAAGCAGGTCGTTAATTTAACTTTTACTAGACAGAGGCAAGCCAGAAGCATTTTTTGCTAAGGTGCATGTCTTAATGGAGCAGATCAAGTCAAAATCTGAACTAGCAAAACCAAGCATTGTTCTGGTGACTGCTCTGGTGGAGGCTCTGGTTCCACAGCCTTGGAGCTGCTATGAGGTCTGTGAAGACACTTCTCTGGGACTGTGTACCATTTTACTTCATGCTTAGCAGGACTGCATCACTGGCCCCCTGTGTTTGGTTTTAAACTGCTGCAGTTGGGCTCTGGCACCATCAAAGAGACAGAAATGCCTTCAGAGGCAGCACAGGGCTTGGGATGTAGTTGCATGGCTCCTTCCCAGGGTGCTGCAGGGCATCCTGTCCCTGGGGATGTCTCCTGGAGCTGCCACTGCAGCTGGTGGGAGCTCCTGGGACAGTGCATGAACAGGGACTGGCACCAGTGCTGCAACACCATCCCTCCAAACCAGAGCTGGCATATCCGAATCAGAATCATCTGCTGTAGAGAAAGCACATTTAATGGTACTAATTGACAGCAGCAATGATTAGTTATTAAAGTTTGATTAGTCACTACTGTTTGGGCTCTGAAGTTGAGTATGAGAGTTTAAAAAACAGTGGGGCTCTTAATATACGCTGAATTTGCTTTAAGTTCCTGCCAGCAGTGACACTGGATATATTACATAGTGTCGGTGGGCAGAAGAGTCCTCTTGTCCTCATCTACCTGTGATGAACCAGGAAAAGACCTGAGGGTGCTGGAGTCCCTCTTCATGGCCTAACGACTCAGTTGCTTCCTTCCTCTGTTCTGCACTGCTTAAAACCAGCCTTTACTAATAGGGTTCCCAGGTAATGAGTACTGGACCCATCCTACCCTGTCCCAGGCCCTGGGTAGTGATGCAGAGGTTTTCTTCACAGTCACTCTGAGCTCGGGATGGCTGGGTGTTAATGCTTACAGTAAATATCGCTGCTGAGTCATGGAAGAAAACAGGACTTACTTATGCCTGGGTGAGTAGGAAAGCATAGATAATGTTTCTGAAGGAGATCCTGGAGAAAATCTTAGGTACAGTCAAGTTCTAGGGGGAAATTTAGGCTGAGAATTATTTTTATGGTTAGTCCTAGAATGTTTGGGTGGTGAACTGGGGACTCTTGGCAAAGTGCTGAATTTAAAGCAAGTCTTCTGCTCCAATTTCTTATGAGAGGAAGGGAAGGATGATACAGTAGGAACACTGGCCTGGTGGGATGCAGGAGAACAAAGGAACAGAGAAAAAAATAACCATAATTTTGAACCTAAACACTTGGTGCCATTCTACCCCTCTGCTCATCTGGAAAAGGATACAGCAGAGCTGGAAAAGGTATGTGGAAGAAGAGGGATAACCAAAGAGTAACCAAAAGGATAAAATAACGAGAATAACCAGAGGATAAATGTGATTCTGTGCGAGGAATGACTATACAGACCTTGACCAAGGCTGGTAAAATCACAAGGGGTGTTGAGCAGCAGAACAGTGAGTGATTGTCCCCTGATACCTGACCTGGGGAGCATCATGTGAAACAGGCAGGATGAGGCAGGTTCATAACAAATTACACGAGACTGCTCAGTACGTCGCTAACCGTGGGAGAACGCCTAACCAGAGGTTGGTGAGAATGCTTGCAGTTTGTGTGTTTGATTTTCCATTTGGGTAGGCAATTTCACAGAGGAAAAATCTGTATTTATCAAATGCAGAAATCCTTTGTCTGGCTCTGCAGGTCTCTGAGCCACAAAGCATCAGGTGCCAGGAGGGTGTTGTAAGGGGAGTGTTGCTGTATGATCGTCATGTTCATAAGCTTTTCTTAGATGAATGCTGTTGGCCACTGTTGGCCTTCCTAAGCCAACCAGACCTTGGGTCTGACCTAGACTTGCTGTAAGCTGAGCCTGGTCTCCTCATCTGTTTAATTACTTTCAGTGCTGCTTTTTTGTGTCCTTGAACAAATCATGCATTCTATGCCCGAGTTCTGGTGTTCACAGACCAGACAATATCAATGCTTCTGTGGTAGTTTGTTTGTTTAGGTTCTTTTGTTCAGATACTTTCTCTCTTTGCATGCTTATAGAGCATTTATCGCATGAGTGTGTCATCTTAGATGGGCTTTCAGCTGTCACAATAATAGAAATAATTAACCAGAAATTCCATCTCTTTCTCCTTGTATTACATTTTGCTCATGAACAAAATGTTGGGAGTTGCTGAGACAAAAGTATGTATAGAAGCCTGCCAGAAGAGGAAAGCTGTGACCCCTGGATCAGCAGTGAATTGCTGCAGGCTGGAGAGTGAGACAGGGAAGTAGCAACTGTGTGTTTGCCCTGCATTTAGGCTTTTCTGTGAGCATCCACCTTCAGAGATGGGATGCAGGGCTAAGCTGATCTAGTACAGCTATTCTTACATTCTCCTTTGGCACGAGCTTCCTCCTGCAGCCCTTAACCATATGCCAGTGATAGAATCCTCAGAAACTGTCTGGTTTGCACACCGGCAGTGAGATGTGACTCAGAAAGTAAAGGTACCTTCCAAGGTGCTTATCTGCTCAGTGTTGTCCAGATTCGCCAGGCTCCACTAAAATGTTTTTGTACTGAAATCAAGAGGTGTGACCTTGTTGATAATTTAACTTAGGAACCAAACACATGCAGCTGAGTACAGACATCAGTGTCTGTCATGCCCTTCCCTTGCTGAGGACTTTCCATCTTTTCTTTTGTAACTGGTCTGCCCAGCAGTTATTGTTGCTGTTGAGCTGAGTTAATTTCTCACTTCCAGCAGGCAGGATCTTGCCTCAAGTCTTCAATGCAGAAAAGCTGGTGCAATAGCATAGAAAGTAATGGCATTTTCAGCAAGGCACCAAATAGGTTTGCTTTGCTCTGTTTTGCAGGGTCTTCTTTGCTGTTCACATACTGGAGTGGAAATTTTCTTGTATACATGAATTACCTGTGGATTCCTAAAGCTGGTTATGTGTCCAACAGCTCATATGGGAAATGATACTTAAAATCCTGTATCCCTTTGAGTTGACGTAAACGTGGACAAATAGCATTTCTTAGTCAAGGGACAGATTTATAAATCATGGTTTAAGTCGACAGTTCTGGGCTGTTGATCAAACTCCTAACTAGGCTTGATCAGTAATTCTCTAAATCTGTCAACACGTTCACAACATTATAGGATAAGGCCAGCAATTTATCTTTTGTGTTTATGGCTAAATTTCAAATGTGCTCTGCAGTTTCATTGTTTTCTGTACCTACACAGAATTGCAGACTTTAGGTAGCCTGTAGAGTTTTTGTTTGTGCTTTGGAAAAGGCAGCCTTTTCCCAGGGAATTATCTGTGCAGAATATTTGCAGTTATAAACTAAAAAATTGCAGCTTATGCAGGCACAGCGCTCTCCTGACTAATGGACTGTGATACTTTTGAAACAGCCAAAAGAAATTTGTGATTCCCAACCTTTTCTTTTTCTTGGCTTTGTGTGTTTCTGAAATATGCTGTTGGATAACTATTTCCTTCTCAGGGAAGGCTATTAACATTGCCTTTGAGATTAGAGCTTGCTCACTGACTTGTTTGTGAGATTTTGCAAGATGTGTTGGAAGATAAGTGACCAGCCTCCTGCTTGAAGTCTGATGAGATGCCTGTGACTTTCTCCAGGTTGATTACTTTTAGCATGTACTGTGGAGATTTATCTGTACACTGGGAGATATAAAATCCTGTCAAAGGTCTCCAAATATTTCATAGTGCTTTCTCCTGCTGCTGCTTCTTGTCTTTTTTGGCCTTTGTTGCATCATCTTACCTTGCAGGTGACGCCAGGTCCTACAATCCTTCCAGACTGGAGGTGAGAGTCGCACCTAGTCAGTTTGGAGAAAGATCTCCCATCTCCCCATTTTCTTGGGGAGTCTCTGTGGGAGGGATTATGTAGCCTGATGCATCCCATCATCCAACGAGAACCTGGAGGTCCTAGGAGGAGTGGCTGCTGCATGACTGGGCATGGGCCACCTCCCTCTGACCTGTGACTCTGTTTCGTGTCCCACCTGGTGGGCATGAAGCAGCTGGTCAATACGGGGTGAATGGCTCCTGCCTGGAGCGTGGAGCCACGGAAGAGGAGAGAGCCTGCAGCACTGATCTGCAGGCATGTTATAAGAATGGAGTCATGTTGGGGAGGTGGTCATCAGGAAGAAACCAGGTTGCATGTGGTTGGGGCTTGTCATTGCCTTCTTTATGTGGCTGTCTCTGCCAAGTTTGTCTTCCTAGAGGACCTGATACACCACTTGTCAAGTCAACAGAAAACTCTGTCCTATTTTGTCTGCTTTGGAAACTGAGCAGTACAGAGTGGCCATCAGCATTTAGATAATAAATATTTGCTGCTACTTTGAAAGTGGATTAAGATCTGAAGCTTTATCTAGATAATTTTGTGAAGGTTCTCACACATCAAATCATTTCTTCATTATTTGAACAGATGATGGCAGCAAAATCAGGAGTTCATTCAGAGATATTAATATTCCAAAATGTCTTCTTAGAGCCGCATCATATCACTGTCCTAATCAGAAAGTGGTCTCTGTCCAGTTCCAATCAGGGTAATGCCCTTTTAGTGTAAGTAAATTGTTACGGATTATCTTAGTCTGCTTGGAGAAACACCAGATCCACTAATTTCTGAGCAGAAGGACTGGGATGGAGAATGCCACAGCACTGGGTGCAGGTGTTTGGTGGCAGCAGCGAACCCCACAGAGACTGAAGTCACGCAGACATTAATCTAGCAGGAACGGTGGCGTATGTTAAATAAATTGAAAATGCAGATAACAGATGATCTGAAGATAAATTAACCCTTTCACTTGCAGGGCTGTGCAGAGCTGTCTGGGAGTCAATGATGATTTTATAAGGTTCAGTGAATGGGAGCACACTTCACCAAGATTTTGGGATATTAACTTCTCTGGAAATCCTCACCCATAACTGTTAATAGGTGCCGCAGAGAAAAGAGGTTTTACTTCTCTGCAGCCACTGGAACAGCTACTCCACAGCAATTAATATATGAGGACCTAGGTTGAAGGTACAAGCCCAGAGGGATGTGGAGGTAGGGCTGGTGCTTGGTTTGGAGTTTATTCTCTCAAGCCAGGGCACCTCTCCAGGGTGTGTATGAAATCTGAGGAGGAATCAGGAGTTGCTGGGTCTAAGTGATGGCCATGTACTGTACCAGTTTGCTACACAGTACTGAGTCCTACCAGTATGGTTTTACACACCATTAGACCCATGAAACCAGGCTTGCTTGTCTGGGGATTGAATTTGGTGTCATGCCGTTTTGAAAAGCAGAACAAAAAATAGCTAGGTCCTACCATGACGCGTACCTTGAAGCTGCCAATCTAGCTGGTAAATGAAATTGCTCCTCTCCTTCAAAGCATTTCCCTTCAGTTTTTTCAGTGTTGATGTTTAAGATCAGCTGTTTCCCTTTGTGCCAGCTAAAAAAGGAGCTGCCTTCTCCACCTTTTGTCTACCAAATATATTTGCGGCTCTTTCATTTGGACAGTCCAGCATCAGACTCTCATGTCCTGCCTCCTAGGAGAATTTTTGTCTGTCAAACTTGCCTTCTCCTCAGCCAGTACAGACTCAGTACCATTTTGGCTTGATTGCCATCAGGTGTCTGAGCCATCATTACTGAGGACTACCCACTGGCTTTGAATGCTCACTGCCTCATGGCCCAACTTTCATTAAGAAGCTTTGCTATTAACTGAATAGGAAGTGTCATTGAGATATTTTTTGTTATCACAGTAAAATAGGATGTTGGGTGAGGCTGGCAGAAGAACTTGTTGCTGGTCTGAACCTCTGTGTGACGAAATGCAAATTCCTTTTCTCAGCTGGAACAGAATTTTATCTGTGCTGAAGATACTTGAAGATTTTGCCCCTGCTTTCTTCACTGGCTTTAGGTCTTCCTGCCTCCATTTGGCTGTAAATACATCCCGTTAGTGCTTTCAGGTTTGGATTCTCATTCAAAAGAAGATGTCACTGCTTGCTTATATTAAAGAACTGTTGTGAGTGCAATTAATAAAGCTGCAAAACCGAAAAGTAAGTGGGAGAGCTAAATATCATTACATAATGAGACCTCATTCACAGTAAATGATGTGAAAAATGATTTCTTGCAAAGAATAACAAATTGCCATGGCTTTTTAGCCTAATTGTAGATGCTTGATTCTAATTTGTTGTTTGTCATTTTCATGTTAATGAGAGGTTTAGATATAATTACTGCATTTATGGTAAACAACACATTATAATTTTCCAATGCTTGTGACTGCTTCCTTCTTTAGAAGTAGAAGAGCTGCATAATTATCCTCGTCGTGCCCCTCCAAGGAGGCCTCTACAAGTAATAGTGTCCAGCTCGCCCTTCAGAACAGGTCTTGTGCAAGATGCTTTTCAAAGGTGGTTGATCTCATTAACCTTCTTCTGCATTTGGGGAGCTGAGACTCAGAGATGTGAAATAACTTCCTGAGGGCACTTGGCAGTGCTTCTGCTTCTGGATAGCGTCTTCTCTTCATCACTCTCACAATGCAAAAGATGGCCAGAGCCACCATTCCAGTTGGCACTTAGTTTCCCAGTTTGTCCAAGTTATCATGGTTAGGGAGATGATTCTCATGCCCTATTCATTGGCATATTGCAGAGATTTTGCTTGGTCAAGGCTGGGTTTGGCTCCCATTGGTGGTGATGTGAGGCTTTTATGGGTTTCTGAGAGAATCTCATCTAAGGTTTGGAAAGTCCAGGTATGATAGGAAGCCTGTAACTGCTGTTCTGGAAAAAACCTGTAATATTTGTGAGTTCCCCTGCCCACTGTGATTGTGAATTTCTATTGCACTGATAGATGTGATAGCTCCTGATCCTGCATTTTAGCTACGGATTAACCTGCGCTTCTCTCCGTGGGGTGGCAAAAGGCAATTTTGAGAAGCTCTGATGCCTAGCAGTAGGAGGGATAGGTCCTAGTGCATTGACTTGAGATGCTGTTGAACATGTCACTTCTTTCCAACCCTAACTATTCTATGATTCTATGATGGGCAGCTGTACCATACCATCCTCTTCCACCGGCAAGCTTCATCTCAGAGCTACTTTGAGGTTTGGCCAACGTTATGAGAGGAGCAACAAGCTCTGATAATGAGAAGCCTTTGGCTTTGCAGTCTCAGCTGTCTATGGCCTCTTTGTCCCTGGAGCATGATTATTTAGCTTAACTACCTCCTCTTTGTAGCTCTTCTTCTTGTCCTGGTTTTACTGGGATTGACTAGGATTTCAGTAGGATTTGCTTATAGAGTACAATGCTGCTCCCTTTCAGCCTTTGCTGAAGCTGAATGAGCCAAGCTGTCTTTTGCTTTTCCTTTTAAGATAGTTTCTGCTTTTGCATCTTAGCACTGAGACGGTCTGAGCACATCTGTAACAAAAATCTCCTGTATGTGGCTTTTTATAACTCTCTAGGGAAGGTGAATGTAACTCAGAGAATGTCCTGGGTTCAGCTATAGCAGTCATTTTTCTCCTGCTTAGTAGCTGGTGCAGTGCTGTGTTTTTTAACTTTCAGCCTGGGAACAACGCTGATAACACCGATGTTTTTAGTTGTTGCTAAGTAATGTTTATTCCAACCAAGGACTTTCTCAGTCTCATGCTTTGCCAGGGAGGAGGGGAAGCCGGGAGGAAACAGAGACAGGACACCTGACCCAAACTGGCCAAAGGGGTATTCCATACCACAGCACGTCATGCCCAGTATATAAACCAGGGGGAGTTACCCGGAAGGCCCAGATCACTGCTCGGGTCGGGCTGGGTATCGGTCGGTGGGTGGTGAGCAATTGTATCCTCTCCCCTTGTTATTTCACTAATCATTATTATCATTGGTGGTAGCAGTAGTGGTTTGTATTATACCTTAGTTGTGGGACTGTTCTTATCTCAACCCGTGGGAGTTACATTCTTCCGATTCTCCTCCCCATCCCTCCGGGAGCAGGGGGAGGAAGAAATGGGGGAGTGAGCGAGCGGCTGTGTGGTTCTGAGTTACTGGCTGGGCTCAAACCACGACAGAGAAAGATTTTGGGACACCAGCAACGGGGAGATGCTTTACAAGTATTTTAAATGTCTGGGGAGTAGTGTGGGCTAGAGGCATGTGCGAAGCTTTGGGGACAGACAGATGTTCCAGCGCCAAGTACAAGACTATGATTCTCTGTGTTAGGATATATCACAAATTAGAGATTCAGTTCCCTCCAACTCCTCAAAATGGGGCAAACTGTTTCTTTTTCACTCCTCTTCATACTCTGAGTTCCTCCCTTTTGTAGACCAGGCTCAGGGCCCACGAGATGGCATGTAATGTGTTTGAAGTGGAATAAATCGGTGGGCACCGCTTTCAATTATCTCAACCCAAGCTTGTTCACCACGCAAGGCAGCCTGTGAAATATAGCAGGACTGACAAGGCGTGAGTGCTGCCAGAGCATTAACGCTAATCTGCAGACAGACATCAGCCCAGTGCCTACCATAAGCAGCAATCACTGCTTGCTTGCACTGCCTGTGCCAGCTCCAGCTACCCTGATTTGGAGAGTCTGAGTGCAGAGGAGGGAGCTGGAGGGAGAGCAATGGCTGGTATGCTGTTGCTGAAATCTTTGAGCAGCTTTGGCAGTTAATGCTTAGAACCACTTCAACCTTTTCAGTCAAACATGACATGTCCTGGGTGGCTACTTTCAAGTTGGCAAAATTGAAAGCATTGCCAATCGTCTCACTCTGGTGAGAAAAAAGCTTCCCTATGGTAATAATGCCATTACTGAGGCTCACAAACACAAAATGGGATAGAAGACCTCACTCCTGCCCACATTCCAGCCCTGCCTGGTTGGTGGCTCTCAGTCACGTCTCCGTGGCATCCATGATTTTCCCTGTCTGTCTTGCAGACCTAGATAGCCAAGGTAGGATTGAGCAAGGTGATGTGGGTATTTATAGGGTGGGCTAGTGGGAAGCAATGCATGCAGCAGTTCGCACTGGCCAAATCTTAGGCAGTTGTTGTTTGTTAATACATGCAAGCTCCTGGAGGAAGAGGGTGAAGAGGGCTGAGAATAAACTTCTGTACTATGAAAGGGTCCCTAAGAGCAGCGTGACTTTGTGACAGCAATAGAGAAGAAAATGCTCTCTTTGTTCTGTTCCTACAGAGACATTCTCTTGTCACTACGTTATGAGTCCTCAGCTTCTTGTAACAAAATCATCAGGGAAAATTCATTCATTAAATTCACAATGGCCCACAGAGGTGTGAAGCACTGGAGCAGGAGAGGCTTGGTTGACTTGAGCCTAGCTCAGCTGTTTCGTTTGGTATCAGATGGGAGCAAATCACTGCCATTCAAATGATGTGGTGATTTCTGCTCAGCTTATATTGGTATAAGTGTGTATTTGCTGTGCCAGAACAATTGCAAATTCTCTCATAAATGAACCTAGAAAGACTGTGTTTAGGGCTTTTCAGCTTTTCTGGGACCACATCTTTTCTTAAATCCACCTAGTGTTGGACAAGAACATTCCTAAGCACCTCGGTAAACTTGACTGCTGAGGATACTTGTCCTGTGGCCAGCCCAGCCTGGAGGAGAACAGGAAGAAGTCTTCTCCCTTGTTACTCTTTGGCAGTATGGTAGCACCTAGGAGCCAGCTGAGAGCGCAACCATTATACAAGTGCTTGGGGACAATCAGAGCATCCTCTTTCCTCTCTGCACCATGTCCCTGTAAACTCCTGTGCTGTCACTGGCAGCATTTTCTCCCCATTGCACGTTCTTCTTCCTTGCATCAGGGTGCTGGCAAACAAAACTGCTTTAATTGCAGTGGACGACCTATTCTGGATATGTGTTGGGGTTTCCTGAATATGTGCATCCCCAGAGAGACTCTCCATCCAGTGGCTGTCTGAGGTCTGGTGGGGTGGACCAGCCAGACAGCTGGACACGCATCTCCCCATGCACACTGGGGTATGCCCAGGGCAATTCCTCAAGAGTGTGGTGTCTGTGACTCTTCTCCAGCCCAAAGACACCATCTAAAAGGGAAGTAGTGATAGGACATGAATGGTTCAAACATTTTTGGGCTGAATGAGGCTGCTAGAGTTGGCTCCTATGACAGCTCAGCCAGCCTTCAGCATCCTCCCATGATACTGTTCTATGCCTTGGCCAGTTGGAGTGGCGATGTGATTTCCGTTATAATGTTGTGGCACTTTATAAATGTACCCCACTGCTGCCAAGACTGAGTCTCCAAGTAAGTCAGGCCTCTGCTGTCCCAGGAGCTGCCTTTTCCTTGGCACAATTTCCAAGGTCTGGAGTTACAAATCAGAGGACAGAGGTTTCTAACCTGGGTGGGCTGCACAGCATCTAATTGACACCATATCACTGGCATGGGATAAGACCACATTCATGTGAAGGTCATGTTGTGACAAAAGATCAAACAGCATAGAATCCTGTGGAGATAGCAGTCCCCAGTCAAAAAACAGCTACAAGATGCCACAATGTCAAAAAAAAAAAAGAAAAAAAAAGGACTTGTAGTGCTGACCTTCATTCCAACCCAGGCGCTCTGCT
Organism: Strigops habroptila; assembly: GCF_004027225.2. NCBI lineage: Eukaryota > Metazoa > Chordata > Aves > Psittaciformes > Psittacidae > Strigops > Strigops habroptila. The sequence goes on from NC_046358.1 coordinate 9,644,319, forward strand.
CCTGTGGCATTCAAGCTGCTGCAGTGTTGGGCACAGCATACAATGAGGCACAAAGCCTTTATCTGGGAGGTGACTGTTCAACTCTGAAATCGCCTCAAAATGTTCCTTAACCTGAGCCCCTTCCGCTGGGAAATCATTATAAGAAAACTGCCAGACTCTGCATGAGGCTTGCCAGCAGCAGGGAGCAGAGCATGTTTCCATTTGAGGGACAGATTTCTGCTGCAAATGGATCCATCACCCTGGTTCAAGTGGACAGATGATTGTCCACGGTCACTCTGGTTCCTGTAGGCATCAAGCAGCCTGGTATGATGAGAACTGTGTTTCTGATTTATATTTTGTTTTAGTCAGTGTTGTAGTAACACTTCATGACGCATCAGATCCTGTCGCTTGGCTTCTAGTTTAGCCTGGTCTTACATGACTTCAAGGGATGCACACAGAGGACTTCCCTCCCCCACTTCATATGCTATAAAGTTAGGGTGGCAGTGTTCATTCAAAATGCATTACAATGAGTAGAAGGCATCATTCATGCTGCCTTGGCATGATGCTGCATGCCATTACCTCCCTGTCTGCCTCACTTCCAGGCATGAAATATTTTTGTGCCATCGATTTCCTGGAGCCTAGAGTCTACTCAGCAGTCTCATGGTACCTGGCTCTCCCATGACCTTCTCAGTGACCTGGTCTCTGAAGGGTGTCATAATTTCTGGAGTTTTTCCAGTTTTTAGGGGATAAAAGCTGCCAGTGACAGAGGGCATTTGTAGACAGCAGGAATAAATTAAGCACACTGGAAAATCACTGTACTACTAGTAACATCCTACTATCTCCATTTCTTTCCACAGTGGTCTGCTTTGTTCTTTGCTCATTTTCTTTCTTCTCCCTGTGGTCTCCCTTGGGCCCATTCCCATAGGTCTATGGTGAACATTACAGGTAGCTGGGAGAGGTTTGGGGGAAGCCATTCACTTTCTTCACCTGCCTAATGAAACTATTTAATTTTTCTTCTCTTCTTCCCTGGTTGGACAAGGATCCTTTGCTCAACCTTCACCGTTGTGAATTTCACCATAAGTGGAAATGGGAATTGACCATTTTGGGCTTAATATATAGTGTGTTTGAGTCTTCGGTCAGGTTCATGTTGACCTTAGCAGACAGTAGGTAAGGCCTTATCTGAATTAAATGGAACAACATCTTTTCATGGGCCCTTCATTAGCACCAATTATGAAGTCCAGGCAGGCACAGATTGATGAGTAGCAGTTTGGTATCACCTCCTCCCTGGAGCTGGGCTTCTCCTGACAGCATGCAGAGATTTCCTTATGCTATGGAAGGTATCAGTGGGCACTACAGGTGTGTAAAGTGACCACAGCCCTGGGCAGGGCATGTCCTCTGGTGGTGCAGCTCTTCTGAAGTTAGTGAGTTTCACCACATAGGGAAAAGCTGCATTTGGTCTGTTGTCCCACGTTTCATGTTTCTTCCTGGAGCAGGAGTGAGATCAGGTTCAATTTCTGTCACAAATACATGCTCAGAGTAGCTTTCTGAGCAGCAGAATTCTTCCCTTTTTGGTCCTATATTTATTTGTCAATTTGCTTCTCCTTTCAAACATTCATTAAAAACTTTTCTGCATGTTCTGTCTTCAAGAATAGGTAATGCAGTCTGAGTGGATGCTAATGAGAGCAGAGAAAGGAGAATATATTTATTTTTCCTTAGCATCCTACATACTTTGATACTTAAGATAATGGCCTCCTAAAGAACATTTGTTTTTTAATAAGGCCGTTTTACTGTGATTTAATATTTATACTGTATTAGCTTCTAGAACATCACATCCAGATGGAGGTCTTACAGTAGGGGCTATTAAAGTATGTAGGAAGCAGCTCTGACACAAGCAACTTGCAACAGAAAAGACCTACTAAAAATATATATATTATACCCTTAATATTCCCATGGTAAGGATGGGAAATGGAATAACAGAGATTAATTTGCTTGCCTGTGGTTATCCAAGAAGTCAATTGCAAGGCTATTGAACTGGTGTCAGGAACCCTAAGTCCCCATTTGATGTTTCATCACAAGAGCATCGAATAACAGTGGGAATCGATGTTCAGTTCTTGATGCAAGAGGAAGGTGGGATCAGACTTTTTCTGTTAGCAAATATAAGTGAGTGCATTTTCCCTTTACAATTAACACTGGACAGTGCTCATGTTCCTATGTATTTGTATAAGAATAAGTCTCTGAGATAATCAGATTTTATTTCTACCATCTCATCGATGCTCAGAGCTTTGCGGTTTAATTACTAGAATATTTGTTTGCTGAAAACTTAGTTCAATATATATTTTTTCCTTTAAAGGTCAACTCCATCATTTTAATTTCCAACCATTTGGTACTTTATTGATCTTTATGTCATTTTATGATGAGTGCTACATCAGGCCATCCATAATAAAGGCCAAAACTTGAAATAAGGAAAATATATTATTTTGGAAAATGCCCTATTTCAGCCTTGCTGTAGGCAAATCCTTCATGCGGTGTCCCCAGGAAAAATGAATCTGAAAATAACATTTGCTCTGTATGGAAGGAAAAAAGCAAACCAAGAATCTTGTGAACCTGATTAATATCCATCATATTTGAAAAATCCTGGTAGTCAGGTGAAGTTCCTGATGACTGGAAGAAGGGTAATATAACCCCCATTTTCAAGAACGGGAAGCTGGAAGACCCAGGAAACTATGGACCAGTCAGTCTCACCTCTGTGCCTGGCAAAATCTTGGAACAGTTTCTCCTGGAAAACATGCTAAGGCACATGAAAAACAACGAGGTGGTTGGTGACAGCCAACATGGCTTCACTAAGAGGAAATCCTCATTGACCGATTTGATGGCCTTCTATGATGGAGCCACGGAACTGATGGACAGGGGCAGAGCAGTTGACGTCATCTACCTGGACTTGGGCAAAGCGTTCGACACTGTCCCGCACGACATCCTTGTCTCTAAATTGGAGAGACATCGATTTGATAGATGGACCACTCGGTGGATAAAGAACTGGCTCGATGGCCGCACGCAAAGAGTTGTGGTAAATGGCTCGATGTCCAGTTGGAAACCTGTAACGAGTGGTGTCCCTCAGGGATCGGTGTTGGGACCGGTCCTGTTCAACATCTTTGTCGGCGACATGGACAGTGGGATTGAGTGCGCCCTCAGCAAGTTTGCCGACGACACCAAGCTGTGTGGTTCGGTTGATACGCTGGAGGGAAGGGATGCCATCCAGAGGGACCTTGACATGCTTGTGAGGTGGGCCGATGCCAACCTTATGAAGTTTAACCAAGCCAAGTGTAAGGTCCTACACCTGGGTCGGGGCAATCCCAGGCACTGCTACAGATTGGGCAGAGAAGGACTTGGGGGTGTTGATTGACGAGAAGCTTAACATGAGCCAGCAGTCTGCGCTTGCAGCCCAGAAAGCCAACCGTATCCTGGGCTGCATCAAAAGAAGCGTGACCAGCAGGTCAAAGGAGGTGATCCTGCCCCTCTACTCTGCTCTCATGAGACCTCACTTGGAGTACTGCGTACAGTTCTGGTGTCCTCAACATAAAAAGGACATGGAGCTGTTGGAGCGGGTCCAGAGGAGGGCCACGATGATGATAAGAGGGCTGGAGCACCTCCCGTATGAAGACAGGCTGAGAGAGTTGGGGCTGTTCAGCCTGGAGAAGAGAAGGCTGCGTGGAGACCTCATAGCAGCCTTCCAGTATCTGAAGGGAGTCTATAAGGATGCTGGGGAGGGACTCTTCCTTAGGGACTGTAGTGGTAGGACAAGGGGTAATGGGTTCAAACTTAAACAGGGGAAGTTTAGATTAGGTATAAGGAAGAAGTTCTTTACAGTGAGGGTGGTGAAGCACTGGAATGGGTTGCCCAGGGAGGTTGTGGATGCTCCATCCCTGGCAGTGTTCAAGGCCAGGTAGGACAGAGCCTTGGACCACATGGTTTAGTGCAAGATGTCCCTGCCCATGGCAGAGGGGTTGGAACTAGATGATCTTAAGGTCCTTTCCAACCCTTACGATTCTGTGATTCTGTGATAAGGGTTCAGGGAAGGGGAGGACAAGGAGTTGAGTCAATCATCCTTATGGGTCTCTTCCAACTCAAGATATTCTATATTTTGTGATTCTAATATTGGTACATGGGGATTAACTTTTCTCCATGGTGGGGGTGCATGGTAGCCATTGGAGTTACTGTGTGAGCTTTTTCCAGATCTTTGCCCTCAGTTAATATCCCCCTCTCCTTTCAGGTGAGTTGTCTGTAGCGAGACTTTGCAGGGCTGTAAGCTGAGGGTGCTGTGAGATCCCTGATCCCTGACCAAGAGGTCAGATGCTTCCCTAGGAGGAAAGTGTCAGACTGTGGTTTAGACGTGCAGTGAATAGGGTCTGTCATGCTACCTTAATTTCACTTTCTTTGGTTAGAAGTGGCAAATACTGGATTTCCCCTGATGCAAATCATGCAAATGCTTCATTGTCAGAGGATCTTTCCAGCTGAACTTGGAGGCAGCTTCCAAACCCCTTCTGCTTTGATTCTCCATTGTAAATTATATCTGATCTCCCCCTTTGTAAAGAGGAGCCCTGCAAAAACCAAATTAACAACTTGGGTAAACTGGCTGATTTCTTATAAGGGATGTAAAGCTATAGGACACAGTGGAAAGGAGAGGGTTGGTTTGGATATATAGCATTGAAGAGTTCAGTCATGAAAGGAGATGTTGGGCCATCCAGTGCTACATACCGCAGATGCTCAAACATCACCTATTGTCCCTCTCCTGAGCCCTCAGCCTGCATCTGTCGAAACCCAAACTTTCAGAAGGGTTTTGCTTCTGAGGGTTTTTGACTGTCCCTTTGGACCTGGTTCCTCCAAAGAAGGGCCAAGAAGGCATTGCAGGCTGGTGCTTACCTGTCCAAATCAGCCTAACTTCTTTAGTTGGCACTGTAGCTTCTTAACAGCTGGCTGCACGTTTTGAAAGAGAAGGCTGGATAAAAATGACTAAAAATAGCACAGTGCATCTGTAACTGCCTGAATTCATCCTGGGCTGTTCTGATGCCAATGCCAGAAAACCATGCTCCTCCTCTGTGCTCCTGACCTGCTTAATCTTAAGCTATATGTTATTTAAAATTAATTTGCCAAGATGCAGACATTATATAAATCATTGAGGAAATGTTGGATTATATGTAATTTTCATAAGTGCTCCACACCCATCTAATTTAGCTTCCCATGAAACCAAGGGATGAAAATCAAGCTAAGGCAGAGAGTTTGGATGAGTTGCCAACCTTAAAATGCCATGGAGTACAAGCCAACACTGCAGACACTTGTTAGTAATTTCTCACCCAGAGACTGTTGTCATTTGTTCAGGACATTCCGTGATGAGGGAAGGAAGAAAGGTGGATAATGAAAAGGAAATGAACTAGAGTATTTGTTACTAATTATTTGCTTGGCCTCATTGCAAGTCACCTAGTATTCACAGAGAGTGTTGCATTTTTATGGGAAAGTGCCATCCACAATGTTCCTCTTCCAAGACCATGTTCAGAATATTAATTATGGATAATGATGCATAATTAGAGTCTGAAGTCCAGAATTAATTGATGGTAGCCATTTAGCACAGTTATCAATTCTAACTTGAAAAAGTGCTTTATCTCCTACCCACACCCCTTAGTGTCCGCATATGGATAAATAATTGAAGTAGTAAGTGTTTGGTTTTAATGACACATTGGCTTGTTATTTCCTCAAAAGCGTTAAACCAGTTTTGTGCATTAGTGACAAGTGTTTGTAATTCATGGTAATCCAATGCTCCTTGACTTGTCATAGCCCCAGCTCGACTGGCTGTGGAGCCAGGGGGGGACAGGCCATGGCTGTGGCTGCTCTGCACTTTCCACTCCTGCCTAGGAGAGCTGGAACTGCTGCTGCTGCACACCAGTGCAGTCCTGCCAGGACATTGAAGGGCCAGCCAGGTTTTTGACCTCCTGCTGTCTTAATCTCATGAATTTGGGACCATTCTTTTCCTCTAGCAAAGAGCAGAGGCTATCACGAGCAGCATCTGTCAGAGAGGCACCCAGACTGGGAGAAAGCGTATTGTGTTGTTTTCCTGTGGCTTGGGTTGATTCATGAAAGCATCTGACGTGCTCTACATGGCTGAAAACAAGGTTGGTTTTAATAACAGGCAATTGTATAAATAACAAATAAAGATTTGTCGATAGAGTCTGTGGGTTCCAACAAACATGCTGCTGTTGTTTTGTGGAGCAGACAGGAATGAAGCCAGAATTTGTGTTTGTTGAAAATAGGTACTAGACTATTATTAGATCAGCCCCTGCCTCTGACTTGACAGAAATACTGCAGAGTTAACTGTTGCTTTTCAGGCACTGTTGTTCAGTGGCAAGAAAGTGGGTCAACTATTGACGAGATCAGCAATCCAATATAATTACTGAGAAAGACATGTAAAAATACGCTTTGTGCTTAGCTTGAGTTAGGGCGAATTGGACACCTGTAGCTGTCTGGCTGTGCATGGAGGACATCAGTCCAAAGCTTCAAAACGTGCACTATGGTTTTGAAGCTGTGGCTGTTGCTGTCTGACTGTGACTCACTGTCACCACTCCTCCTGGCAGCCTGGAGTAAAACACAATAGCATCATTGAACATGGAGTCATGAGAAGGTTCTTTGGCAAGAATTTTGGGATTAATTCCTTTGATTTGCAGTAGTTGTATTTTTAAGCAGTATTTTCCTGTTTGGTCTCTCTCATGCCTGTCAACAGGTAGCAGCATAGGGTCTCTCCCTGAAAGTCTAAGTGAAACTTATACCCAGTGTTTGTTGTAGTGTTACACCTAGAAACCTAGCCCAGGGGAGCCATGCATTTCCTTCCTGTCTGATATTCCACTGGAGTGATATTCCAGGCATACAGGCTTGGACTGGCAGAGGATGCTGATCATGGCCCTTCGTAAATTGAGTTTACTATGGCTTAGTCCATGTGCATCAGGACTAATGGTGGGAAGAGTCGATAAAAGTAGACCTCTTTTCCTAGTGCTGTGGGTGTCTGTCTCCTAGATAACTCATTTTTTTTCTTAGCTACCTGTCAGAAATTAAGTGGATTTGTGTGTATGCACCCATACTTGTTTCACACTTTTTCACCTCTAGACAATTTGGGGTCCTTCTGTTTGGAAATTGTTATGTTACTAGTAGTTAAGAAGGGAGTATTCAAATCACTTTGAACTTGTTAGAATGATGCAGTTTAATTCAGTGATGCTGAATTCTGGGCTGAGTCGTATTACTTCCTAGATGCTGTGCTTCTCTGTATTGTATTTGAGACATAAAACCACCATTTACTGATGGCCCTACTGCTGCACCCTCACAGTAAGGCTCTCATTTCAGAAGAGCGGTTACCCTGAGTCATGTATGTGCATGTGCAGACTCTAATACTGCTAATGCAAGCTTTGAACAGACCTTCTTTAAGAAAGCAGGCTTGGGGTCTCTGTAAACAGTGTGTTACATTTGGGATCTAGTGCATCCTGGGAGAAGTATGCCTCAGAAGGACATTGGTGCATCTAGGAGTCTCCTTGTGCTTGTAGCATTGTCCTCTTGGAGAAATGGGGGTCCTCGACCAGGGCTTAAAACACAGCTGCCGAACCCTGAAAAAACTCCTGATATTTAACTGTTTACTTGCCTCTTGCTTATGAGCAGGAAATTGTTAAAATACTAGTGGATCTCTCAAAGACTGAGTGTTTTGTCTTTGTTGTGCTACAGACAAATCCAGTCGCCTGTGGAGTTAATGAGTTGTGTACCTGCTGCTAAGCACTTGCAGTTCTTTGAGATCAGCTGAATATTTAATCCTAAAGTACATTCCATTAAAGACTTTTAATTCTTGGGTATCATATTTCATGGGACTTATATTAGCTGTTAGGAAAATAAAGTCTCTGTGATAGAAGCATGAATTTACTTGGTTTAGTAATTTAGCACCTCCAGTGCTACCCCAGTCCTCTGGTGGCTTCCCTGAGCAGGCAGTGGGCTGCTTCCAGAAAAGCAGGGGAATAAAAGACAAGGAATAATACTTTTTAAGGCATCATTACAGGCTATGCCTCATAGAGGGGAGAATATCTATGTGGAGGAGGCCAGTGGAAGGGAATAGCCAAGCTTTAAGGTTTCTTGTCATACATCCCAGTGTGTGTAAGAGAGCTGCTGGTTAAAACCCCACAACCTGAAATACTGGTTTTCATCATCCTTTTTTAATCCCTGTGAAGATGTGAATTGCACAGGCAAAAGCAAGCTTCTTGCCTGCCAATTCACTTGAAGAATTTCTCTGTTGATTTGCTGTATTTGCTCTTTTCTTGAATGAGAAGAGAGGAAATCTAATCAAAAGTGTTATCAGCTTGTCAAGTTAATTAGTGTCTATTTTAATACTATCATTATCATTTGTTACTAATTACTATAACATAAGTAACATGATTACAGCTTTTTTGTCTTATTTTTCAGTGAGAAGCTGGATGGAGAAGCTGAAAGATAAGGTAGGAGGCTCAGAGTTTCAATCACTTTAAAAGCAAAAGCATGTTTACTTGCAGGAATAAATAAACTCTTGTCAGTGCAGTTCTTTATCTTTACAAAGACAATTGAGAAAGGGCTTAGATTTTTCTCTGGAAGGCAAATGAACCACATGTTGGTGTTGTATATAGCGGTGTATATCCGCAATACACCCCTGATGAGTAGTAACTAAGAGCGGAAGGAGGAACAGGGGTATTTGATAGCCTTCTCTGCACTAGAAAATGACCTTCTCTTCAGGCTGCCAGAATTACTTTTTTAACTGCCCTCTAACTTACCTCCACCCCTTTTTTTCTAAGTCTTAAGCTTTGTTGTGGATCCAAATCAAGATGATCTGGTGATCCTCTCTGGTGAGAGGCTACGTGCCACATCACCAGTTCTGGATGAGACCTTTACTGCCTCCACGTGCAAGAAGAGCTGCAAATTCCTGGAAGGAAAAAGGGCAAACACAGGAAGACTGAAAAAATAACAGAGCCTGATCTTTTCTTGCTGGTGTTACAGGGTGGTGGTACATGGAATCAGGGGTTGTGCCAGCCACAGGCTCTGCTGCCCTAGAGCAAATAGCATTTTGAAATGGTTGTGAAGCCTTACAAATCTTGTGTTGATGGCAAAGCCATGAAGCTAGAAATGAGGTGACAGTAGTGTTTTAGAACAAGAACACTTTGTCACTCAAAAGGGCTTGGAAACTTTTGAACATGATCAGAATCAATAGATGAAAAAAACACCACTAGGAATAATGATTCAATAGGAAACTCCAGCCCCTGAAAATATATCTCTAAGCTCTGAACAGATTCTAACCCAGTGAACGCAGCCTTCCCTCATGATCCCCACCAAAGTTCAGCAGCACCTTATGATGAAGTCTGAACAGAGAGATGGGGTCTGCATATCTGTTTTCCAGGATTGGGAGTGGAAGGATTTAAGGTGGGTTCCTGCCCAGCCCTTGTTGAGTTGCTTTTGTGCCTACAATAGGAAGGAGGCATGTCTAGCATGATCTATGCTCGTAGCAGAGCACCTTGGCCTGGGATTCAGCCAGAGCGAATGCTGAAAGAACAGAAAATGGTTTTCCCAATGAAGATAAAAAGCAGACACCAAGACTAGTGAATGTGGCATGCATGTGTCACCTGCTCATGCCAGACCTACCCCAGACAGCACAACACAAGCTTGTGGGCATTAGGTACCTTCTCACTGAAGCTGTAGCTTTCACTTCTTTCATCTTGGCACCTTGTTGGCTACCTCTGTCCTTCCTTGTTGCAGCGGTGTGTCTGTATGTTGCGGTCTCCAACACAGTTGCTCTGTAGAGCAGGTAGATGTGGCAGTGCCCAGCACAAGCATTGGTATAACTGAGGCTCTGCTACTGTCCACTTAAAAGGGAGACTTGGTCCTAAGCCATCTCCCTCCTCTGTGGAATAGCACATGTGTAGAGGCAGATCTTCCACCTTGCTCACATTTTCCCTAAAAAAAGTCCAACAAAAAACCACTCCCCCTCCCCAAATGCAGGTGTAGCAAATCACTTGCAAATAAGCCTGCTCACCCCATTTCTTCCTCTTCCTGTGGAGTTCAGCAGCACCAGCCATATGTGCCCTTCTTATTTGCTGTTGGTCTTGTCTCTATTGTAAAATAGAGCCCTGTCTATTTTACAGTCCCTCCATCCAGAAGAGTATCCTGGCACATGATGGACCCATCCCTGAGAGATGAGTCCTCATATGTCCGTCAGGGCTGCCCTGCTGGGAAGAGAAAAGGGTGTGGGGAGCGAGGGACTAGCAGCATGGGTCAGTGACAGATTTATGTCTGGTCTCCTGCAATCACTGTTCAAATGTTGCATTTTGTATCCCGAATAATGGACATGAGGTTCCTCTGAAGTCCTCTGAGCTATTATCTCAAAGTCCAGGAGAACCAGGAAGGTCATGGATTGAGTGTATTAAAAGCATCCCTAGGATCTGCAAAGAAGTTGCATCTTCCCCATGGATAAGGGGTAAAAACGTGGCTTCAGAGCTGCCTGTGAAATGGGGTTTTCTATCAAGCAAGTGCAGAAGCCCTCATGAGTTGGGCTGCTGTGTTCCACTGTGTGTTCTGACTGACACAGAAGGGCTGGGAGAAAAGGTCCTGGATCTGCTTCACCTTGCAGGCTTTTGGGGTGTAAATTGTTGGTCTGGGTGTTGGGGTAAGCCTGTAAAAGGGTATGGGCTGGCCAGGCAGAATAAGGGCTCACAGGCAGTCTAGGGAGTTCATCATATTAAAACTAGTGATTTCTAATATAGCAACTCAACAAAGCAGCAGTTAAAAAGCCGTTTCCAATTTCCCCTCACTGCCTGCGCCAGCAGCAAAGTTCCAGAAATAGAAAAACCAATGCTGCAGTAATTAGGTCACCCAATTAAGGCACCTTAATTGCCTTGCAGAGGTATAGTCTTTTAGCTGTGTTCTCACTAACCTCCTTTTTCAGGAACTGGGGTGCAGGCATGTAGCCCCCTCCAAGCACTTGTGCTGACCAGGGCTGGTTTTTCTGTGAGGGTGCTCAGGAAACGTGCACAATGCAGCTGAGGATACCTCAAGTCTTGGGATCCAGACACAAATGTGTTACTATTTAAAGCTCCGAAAAGGATCTGGAGGGGTTTGAGAGAGCAAAACAGCCCTTGTTATCATTGTATCTGCTCTAGATGAAAGCAGTTATTTTCATTATCCAGGTAAGCGTACAAAGCCAAGGCAGTGTGCACTGAATAGCGTTTCCCCCCCACACACTCAAAGGATTATGGAGAAAAGCAATTATGGTCTAAGCGTATATAGTTAAGCTGTGTTGCAGTTTGGGAATGCAGATGAAGATGAGTGGTTGTAAGCAATGGACTGAGGCTTGCTAAGAGCTGTCTGATAGTCATCTGAATGGTGCCTGTGTCCCTTGGTAGGTGTAAAATCTATTTTGAGGGGTGTAGATGGTGAAGAGTAAAGCTGTAGTGCCACAGCAGAGGACTCTTGCTGCAGTGTGAACAAAGGCAGTGCTAATCAGGGAATAAGCCATTGCCTGCCTCCCTTACTCCATTGAGCCCCCCCGCCTGAATTAGGTGAGGATGCTGAAGCAATCTGGCACTTTAAGATTTCAGTTAATTTTCATTTAAATCAGTAAAATATAAAATAATAAGCACTTGGGAATATTTTCCAAAGGATTTTAAATGTTTAAATGTGCAATTTTAAATTAGTCATGCTATCTATATATTTTTTTTAATGGGCAATGCAAACATATGGATCGCAGCAATTGAGTTAGAGCTGATTTACATTTACTGTGCTTCCCTTAAGGCCAGCTGAAGGTGTGTGTGCTCACCCTCTGTGTCACTGTCCTGCTCAGGCATGTGACCCCTTACCATGCAAAGCAAAAGCATTTCTTTTAAAGATTTTGAGGATGAAGCCGAGGAGGCTGAGGCTGGGCTGAGCAAACTGCTGCTTCTCTCTGAAAAGTGAGCGCAGCCTGGCTTTGCATTTTAGCTCCTTCAGAGACCCAGCTGTGGGTTCTGGGAGCAGCTTCTGCCATTGCCATGCTGAGATATGACATTAGTGTCCCTGAGCATTTGCTTTCCCATGCCAACATGTCTCTGGGAAGCATGGGAGCTGTGTATACCTTTACTGGAGGTATATTAGCAGTTTGGCCATAGTAAGACATGCTCCAGCAATCAGAGCTGGCCAGGAGGATGCTGGGTCCCTTTCCTATCCACCTCCCATGATGGAGGTTAGTATCCCTGCTTCACAGAGCAGCCATTCTCTGAGAACACCTCCTTGTCCGTTCTTCCTGCTCCCTGGCTGATGCCTGCTGTCTCGCCAGGTGGCTCTTACACACTGTTTTTTCTGCCTGCTCTTGCCATCCCGAGGGCTGTGGTGCAGGGGCATGTGGGCAGCAGCGTGCTGAGGCACACGTCACTACAACACTCGGTGCTGTGCTGCTAGTCCAGATTTATGCAGAAAAGCATAAGAGCATCTCTCAGGTCTACGGATTGAGCTCTGCTGAACATGGTCAGGCATATACTTGTGCCTTGATTTATGCTGGCAGTACCTGGGGAGCTCAGAGAAGCACTCAGCCTACTTTACACAGCTTGTAGTAAAGCTGTTTTGGTGGTCATGGGTCTTTGTTGTGGCTCAAGGTTGCCTGCTTTTGGCAGTTGAGGTTTTCCTTCACATGTGCACCTGTATTAACAGATGCTTCACCCCAACACTTGCAACTCTGCACCAAAATTGTTTCCTTTCCTAAAGATGGATAAGTGCTGCAATGTCTCAGCTATCATGAGGAAGTATCTGTAGTAAAAACTGACAGCGAGTGAGCTGTGGTGGTTACCAGCTTGGGCCTGGAGTGGGGACTTGTTGGGCTTAGCAATCCTGCAGCAGGGCTCATCCTATGCAGATAGGTGATAGGGACTTAAATACAATAAACTGTAATGAAAGCAGTCCTAGACTGATGAAAAACAACTCTGAAAGGACGGTCTTGTGAGTGCTGCTCTGCTTGTTTCTTTTCCATGTAGGCAGGATACATGTCGGGGATGCTGGTTCCTGTAGGAGTTGGAATAGCTGGAGCCCTCTTTATCCTAGGAGCACTCTACAGCATTAAGATTATGAATCGCCGAAGGAGAAATGGCTCAAAGAGACATAAAAGAAAGGTATGGCAACTGCAAAGGAAAACCCACATCCCACCCACTTCTCTGTTGTCCATTTTTTCTGTAAAGTGAGTGCAGCCTGGTTATGGTTTGTTTGGGTTGAAGTGGCCGGGACCTCTCAGTTAGAGTATAGGGGGGATTTGAATGCTCTTCATTTCCTTTTTGCATGCGGAGCTCTTTCATGTTTCTTTTCTTCCTCTAGCAGAGGGAATTTAACAGCATGCAAGACCGAGTCATGCTCTTAGCTGACAGCTCTGAAGATGAATTTTGAATCGAACTGCAGTGCCCTTGTGATAGCCTGTGACTTTTAAAAGAAGGGAGGGGAGAAAAGGAACAAGCGACTTTCTGCTGCGTTGCTGCTCTCTGCCGTCCTGAGCCACCGAGCAGTGGTCAGTACACCCCGGCAAAACAGCATGCTATGCTCTACGTGTACTCCACAGTGATGTTTGTTTTGATACAGTAGTGAGATTTCACATTCGCATCCGGCGCCTCATTCAGATCCACAGTGCGTCTTGTTACAGCTGGAGCTGATCCATATGGATGATTATTTTCCTGTTACCATGGTGTACTGTTTTGGTCCTGGCTGGCAGTAATCTAATCATAACAACAGCTCTCACCTAACCCAGGAATGGAAATCTTTACTGTGAATGACTTCTGTCCATTGATTTTAAATGTTACATTACCTGAGCTAGAGTTCATTAGTGCTAATATTAGCTGCTCTGCTTAATTAATGAGTTACACACTTGTATCCCTTGCCACCTGAGAAGTGCCCGTGTACAGTGTTCTTGATACAGTTTGAAGCACATTTCTGCACTCGGGTCCCTCAACTTTCACCCCTTCTTTCTTCCTTCAGCTCTGCTCCATGCTTCTTGGAGACACACAGGAATGGCCTCAACACTTGATTCACTGCAAAAATCCTAGTCCATTTTCAACCAGCACTGTCTGTTACAGCACAATAAATACCAGTGCTCACCTACTGATGGATAGTCTTGCATGGATCTCTTAGCTTTTGTTCTGTGTGCAAGTAGGCAAGAGAAGGGCAGGTCAGAGCTTTCTTCAGGTTCTGTCTCCTGCTTGAAGGACACTAGTTATTGGTTTATCTCTCACAAGGCTGCATTCACATAGAGATGAAAGTAGAGCATCTGTTGCCTTTACCCACTGTAAAGTGCATGAATGACAGCACCTTTGGGTGCATTCAGATCTGGATGGATCTGAATGCAGAAAGGCACAAAAGGTTGCAGAGTGGCTGACTGTCAGTGTTGAGAGATTAGTGGCTAATAGTTGGAAAGCAGCGGCAGCCACAGCTGGGGAGGTGTTTGCTATGGAGAGGTGCATGGTCACACTGGGAACCCTTGGCCATGGGAGAAAGGTGAAGCTGTAGAACAGATGGCTGCAGAGGGTTGTGGAGGAGCAGCCCAAGGGTGGCACAGGGTAACGGCAAGCTCACCGGGTTGCACAGTCAGTGTCTGAGGTGTCACAGGAACCCCAGCAAGGGAAACTAGGGAAACTAGTGTTGCTTTGCACAGAAATGCCATCAAAATAACTAGAAAAGGGGCTGTGTTACTTTAGCTCTGCTTCTGGTTGTGAAATTGCTTCAGTCTGGCAGTTATGCAAGACATACATGTTTCTGAGGTGGGAATCATCCTTCATACAAGGAACAGCGACTGTTGCCGGAGTAGATCTGATTAGAAAAATAAGGCCAGACCACACATCTTCTGAAATTAATTCCCACTGAGTCTTCAAAGAAGTGGAAGGGAGGAGAGTTTGAGGAGGGACAGATGCAGGATTTCAGTCCTTGTAAAGGTGGAAAGGTCTGTCAGATTGTAAACGGTAGATGTCGATGATAGTAAGCAAATGTCTTGTGGACATGTGAGTAGGTTTGCAAGGTAGAGAGGACATTCAGAAGACCCTTCTGAAGCAGAGTTCTCTCTTGAGAGAGTCAGGGCCTCCTCTGGGTGTTAAGTCATCAGATGTGATGTTTAGCTCTGAACAAGCAGTGCTTTTCAGAGCCCAGGTACTTTCCTATAGGCTTTACCCATGTGCCTACTGAGTCATCTGGAGAAGGACAGGCAGGTCAACCTGGTATCAAAATGCTGCTACTAATGCTGGTCTTCCAGTTGAAGTGTGTGGTCCCTCACACACTCATCCTGCTTAATGTGTGGTAAAACCCACATCAGCGTCTTCGGGAGTCTTCATACCCTAATCCCTCTAGGACAGGCTTTCTCAGCCAGGACTCCACAGTGCCTGCATCTCTCCCTTTTCGTTCCTGAAACTACGACTAGGAGAATTTTGCCTTGCTAAAAGCAGCTCTATGTCATTAATAGGCACTGACTGGCAGTTAAGTTCACCTGCCCCTACCCAAAATCAAAGCCTCTTTCTTCTATAATAGGTGATCAGTCCACGCTGAGAAGTTTTCCTTCCAGACTGATCTCTCCCTATTTATTTCTCATTCCTAAGTCTCTTGGAGCTTGGAGGTGGTCAGGAGGTGCTAACAATCCAGTGGTGCATTGCTGGCTGTCTTGCAGTTTTGAAAATCAGGAAATGTTGTCCCTTGCTCTTTGATAGTTTGTTCCTGGCAAGGCATGATGGGGGATGCAAGGTTGGAATGACTTCTCCTCCATTCCAGTTTCCCAGAGATTATCTCCAGAAAGGCTTGTCTTTTAGGTACAGTGCCAGGCAGGCTGGAAACAAGACTACATAGGCAGCTTCAAGACGTTCATGAAATACTTTACCCTGGTCCAGCCAGGGAGGTATGGAGAATAGGCAGTGACAAAGGGCACTGACCTCTCTGAGAGAGGGTATGTGTCTTGGAGCAGAAAGGATGGGAGCTGGGCATGAGTCCTTTGTACACAACTCTAGCCTGAAAGAGAGATCCAAAATAACACTGGAAAAGAGGAGCTACCAGCAACACTGCAGAAGAGAGCAGGTGTACCAGCAAGACCCAAGCAGCTGGAGATCAGCAGGGTTTTCTGCAATAATAGCCTGTGAAGGACAGTCTCCTCTTGCTTTCCTGTTAATGGTGCTGTGCCTGCACAGTGTGTGATAAGAGCACAAGTTGCATTAAGTAACTGAGAAAATGCAGAGCTCCTGGGCCAGTCTAAGTATCCCTGCTCTGGCAGCACAGGAGGAGCTTTATGGATGGGTTGTCAATCTGATAGATTGTGAAGACTGGTAGGGAGGAGCCGTGGCCTTTTGTTGTGCTAATAAATTCATAGTTTGGGAAACACTGACTTTCTACAGTGGCAGTTTCACTGTCTCTCTTCTTCTCCCTCCCCAGTCATAGAATCAACTAGGTTGGAAAAGACAGTTGTAGCCAAAAGGGAGGTCCAGCTGCATGCACAGTTTGGTGTTGGCTCTCTGGTCTGTGCTGGACCCAGACTTATGTGCTAGAAGGGCTGCCCAAATATTTTGCCTGTGGTCCATCTTCGCTCCCCATTCTGTGTCTGGTTCTGAACACTATCAGCTGAGGTGCCTTGTTGGGAGATGCTCGTTGGAAGAAGCCCTACTTTCTGCGTCACTCAGCAGTGCAGAGAGATCACGACCAGTGTCCATTTGGAGGTGTTTGTTGAATAGCTGTTTTTGGTCAGGCACCTGTCCCAGAACCTGGAGGCTCCCCATGTCTTCAGCTCACCTATTTTTAATGTGGAGGCAAGATGGACAGTCAAAACCAGCCTTGGGTCCCAGTGAAGCTTGTAGGAGCCTTTGGAGCACAGGACAGGGTTTTCTGCAGTGCCCCTGAAATCAGTGCAATTTCTGCAGCACGTTAAAGCACAAGCATTATTCAGCTCCACCCCTTCTTATCCAAGGCCAGTAGACTTTAGATTAGGCTCTTAAAAATATTCTTTATACAATTTCTGGAGTTTTATTCATTTGCTTGAAATTATCAGATTGCAGATAGGGAGAGGAGGAGGGTTTCAGGTGGGAGCTGAAACCTCCACTCTCTTAACACTCTACTGATTTAATCTATACCTCTGCAGTACCAAATAAGCAGATTCTTTTGAAAGAGGCAGGACAAAAAAAAAAAAACCAAAACCAACAGAAAACAGGCCAAGAAGAGCCCTCCTTATCTGTGCTGGGTGAACTGCAAAGCCACTGAATGTAGAGGTGGGTCATGACACTGCTAATGCAGCCTTGGCCCCATGCAAAGGCACAGCTGCAATGGCAACTTTTCTGCAGCAATAATAATCTCTCAACTCGGCACGAGTCACTCGCCTCTGTTTTGGGTTTTCCTGATAGCACAAGCCAGAATTTATTGTAGGCATCACATAACCGCTTCAGCATCCTCAGCGCCATTTCCAACAGGAGAACAAGCCTGCCTGATGTGCAGCTCTTGCCCTGATGAAATGCGCCTACACTATACAGCTGCTGGTTTTTAAAGGTGTCTCTAATGCCAGATATTCACCTAGGTGAGGTTTCTCTGGACTGCACTGCTTCCATAGAATGATATTAGCAGTCCTCGTGCTTTCTTGTGGTTTTATATTTTGGACAAGAACAACTCCTCATACTGTAACTATGGAATGTAGCACTTTGTTAAATTAAAACATTGGGAAATAAAGAGCTGTCCATCATACCCGACTTGAAGCACCTCGTCTCCCTGATCTGTGGTTCATGGCATTCACTGTCTCTCGGGTAAAGCTGTGAAGTAATTGCTTGGAAGATTTGAGTGTTGCGCCTTTTTCTTCCTGCTGCATGGTTGGTGCAAGGACTCAGGCTGGGCTTGCAGGGGTGGTACAAGCAGCAGGAATCCTCAGCCTGGGACTTTTTGGGTAAGGTTTACCTGGAGGTAGGTGTTGGGTGTAGGGTGTGATGAGTAACATGCCAAATTCCCTCAGCTGGGTTTCCAGTAGCTGTAATGAGTCCAAACACTGACATGCTTACACCACTGTTCTTTACATACAGCCAGGCATCTCTTTGTCCATACCAGGATATTTGTCCTTTACTTTTGCCCTGTGAGGAGGGTTTGTGCCCCTGTGCCCTGTCATCTTTCAAGACCCCAGTAATATGGCACAGGTGATCCTTGAGTCTTAGTTGTAGGTGCTGCAAATGTTTCATAAAAGAACAGCTTTATTGCAGGCGAATGTCACTGCACACACCTCTATGGACCTGCGATCCAAGCAGAAGAATCAGAAAGACTTAAGAGGTATACAGACTGGGTTTGTAATTGCCTTCACAGTCCTGTTTGCAGATGTTCTTACATTGTGTTATTGCCTGCAAGTACATGGGCTGGGTATGCTTCCTTTTGCCATACTGTGTAAAGGTGTATCCCGCTGTCCCAGGGTGAGAATGTGGGCCAGCGGGATACAAAGCCAGCCTGCGGTAGTGACTGCCTGCCCCTCTCCACTCTTCTACTACTAAGAACCAACAAGAACTATTTGTTCAACTATGTGTATTTTCTCTAATGAAAAATGGCTTGTTCAAACCAAGAAATTCTCAGGGAAATAGTCATTTGGGGATTGCATGAACACATTCTTTGCTCATTGGTAGTTGCCAAAAACAATCTGTATATTCATGAAGCTGTTTGCTGCATTGCTGACTTCTTCCACTGAAAAACAAAACCTGCTGAAAGAAGATAAACAAACAACAACGTTTTTTTTCCACAGGTTTATTTCCTAAGGAAATTACTGTCTCTGATCATGCTGCCTCACTATGAGTCTCTGTCCATCAGCCAGTATCCTCCTAATGTCCCTGACTCTGCCAGCCAAGCCATACGTTTGTGATAACAGGGGAGAGAAGGGAGACCATATTAAAACTCCCACATGAAAAGCATGTGTGGAGCCATTCTGAGGCTGCAGAAAACCTGCACAGAGATGGTTATATGTGCGCTGATGGAGGGGATAAGCTGGTTGCCCGTGATGCCCATTGGGGCTGCTGCCCTGTGTGGGTTCCCTGGGGCTGAGCAAAGCACAAGATCATCCTGGCACAGGGCTCAGCCTAATGAAACTGCAAGCAGGCCATCGACCATAAGGCACCCATTCATGCAGAGCAGCACAGACAGCCCAGCTTGGGCTTGTTTTCATCAATGTATTCTGGAAGGATAAACCAAAATGCATTCCCTGCTTGCTCTGGTGGTAAAGCCACCCCATGGGTGGTCATTGCTGCTGGACTTGAGCCCACTAGGGTCTGTGCTGGGGTTGAGGGCCTGGGGCCAGACACGAAAACCTTTACTTTGAGATAAATCTCATCTTCCACCTGAAAAACCCCCAGTGCATGTTGGGGTTATAAGCACTTTAAGGTTGGACCTCTATGGGCAAAAATGTAGTGCACAAGAATGTTGATTGTCAGCTTACTCAAGGCTTGTAGTGACAGTGTTTTTCCCCTTTTTTTTCCCCGATGGTGATGCTCTCCCAAGGGCTCAGGAGCGGGACAGTCCCTGCCTGCAAGGAAAGGGCTTGAGTCTCAGCCAGCAGCAGGGAGTCAGCAGAGATGATGGTGGCATTTCTCAGTGGAAACATTTCCATTAGTCCCTTAATGGTGACTGCTGATGGATGGTGGAGAGTGGCTTAGCAAGCTCTTCTGTCAGCTCCTTCCGCACTCTTGGGTGTAACCCGTCCGGCCTCCTAGACTTGTATACGTCTAAGTGGAGCAGGAGGTCACTAACCATTTCTTCCTGAATTATAGGGACTTCAATCAGCTTCCTATCTCTGCCATCCAACTCAGGGAACTGAATACTCTGAGGATGGCTGGTGTGACTAGTAAAGGCTGAGGCAAAGGCAGCATTAAGTGCCTCAGCCTTTTCCTCATCCTCAGTCACTAGGTTTCCCTTAGTATCCAGTAGAGGATGGACGTTCTCCTTGGCCCTCCTTCTATTGCTAATATATTTTTAAAATACTTTTTATTATCTTTTATGACAGTGGTCAGATTTAGTTCCACCTGTGCCTTTACCTTTCTAACTTTCTCTCTACATAACCTAACAACAGCCTTGTACTTTCCATGGGGTGACAGTCCTGTCTTCCACAGGTAATAAATTCTCTTTTTTTTTCCTGAGTTCAAGCAGTATCTCCTGTTCAGCCGGGCTGGTCTCTTCCCTGCAAGTTAGATTTTCAGCACGTAGGGACCACCTGCTCCTGCACCTTAAGGATTTCATTCTTGAAGAGTGTCCAGCCTTCCTGGACCCCTTTGTCTTTCAGTAATATTTCCCAAGGAATTCTGCCAACCAGCATCCTAAAAAGGCCAAAGTCAGCCCTCCAGAAGTCTAAGGTGGAGGTTTTTCTGATCTTCTTCCTGACTTCTCCAAGGATGGAAAATTCAGTCATTTCATGATCACTTTGCCCAAGGCAGCCTCCAACCATCACATCACCCACTAGTCCTTCTCTGTTTGTGAACAGCAAATCTAGCCAGGCATCTGCCCTAGTTGGCTCACTAACCAGCTGGGTCAGGAAGTTATCTTCCACACACTCCAAGAACCTCCTGAATTCTTTCTTCTCTGCTGTGTTGTACTTCCAGCAGGCATCTGGTAGGTTGAAGTACCCCATGAGGACAAGGGCAAGTGATAATAAAATGCCTCCCAGTTGTCTGAAGAACACTTTATTTGTAGCTTCATCCTGGCTGGGTGGTCTAGAACAGACTTCTACCAGCATATCAGCTTGGTTGGCCTTCCCCCTGGTTTTCACCCACAATCATTCAGCCTTCTCACTCAACATTGAGTTCAAGGCAGTCAATGCACTCGTTGACATACAGTGCAACCCCACCACCTTTTTTTCCTTGCCTATCCCTCCTGAAGAGCCTGTAGCCATCCATTGCAGCACTCCAATCATGCGAATCATTCCACCATGTGATGGCAATTATGTCATGATTTCTGTGCTATGCAATGGCTTCCAGCTCCTCCTGTTTGTTGCCCATGCTGCGGTCATTGGCATAAATACATTGAAGTTGCCCTGTGGATCTGGACTCCAACAGTGACATGCTACCCCATGGCTCATTTCTAGTGAGCCTGGTGTTATCCCCTTCCCCCTTCGAACCTAGTTTAAAGCCTTCTCTGTAAGCCCTGCTAGCTCCTGGGCTAGAATCCTTTTGCCCCTCTGGAACAGATGTACCCCATCTGCCACCAGCAGGCCTGGTGCCGTGTAGCCTGACCCATGGTCAAAACCCCAAAACTCTGGTGCTGACACCAGTCCTGCAGCCAGGAATTAAGTAGTGTCATTCTTCTGATGTAACCATTATTGCTAATGGTGACTGGCAGGAAGGACAAGAACACTACTTGGGCTCCTGAAGCCCTGAACCAGTCATCCCAAGGCCCCAAAGTCCTTCTTAAGTCCCCTCGGGCTTCTTGAAGAGATTTCCTCATTGCCCACCTGGAAGACTAAAAAAGGACAGTAGTCTCAGGGCCGTACGAGATGAGTGAGTTTTCTGGTGAAGTCTCTTACCCTGACCCCAGGGAGGCAGCAGACTTCCCTGAGTCTGGTCAGGCCGACCTATGGTGCCCTCTGTTCCCCTCAGAGTGCAGTCACCAGTCACCACCACTCTTTTTATTCTAATAGAGCTGGTTGTAATATGAGGTGTTCTCTAACTTTTCTGTGGGAACTCCTCTAACCTGGATGATCCCTTACCATCATCTTCCTCACTTGCCTGATCCTGGAGTACCAGGGCCTTAAATCTGTTGTAAAGGAGCACTTGGGAAGGTGACATGAGCTGGGGGCTAATACACCATCTACTCTGAGGAGTAACCTGTTTCCAACCTCCCCTGTCTCCTAGGTCACTTACATCTGCCTGATGGCAAGAAGGTATGGGATCCTGAAGTTCTTTAGTTTTGGGTGGCTGGCTTGTTTCTCTCAGGGATGGTAGAGCGTGGGTCCACCAGTCAATCTCCTCCTCAGATTCCCTTATGCTCCTTAGCCATTCCACCTCTTCCCCTAGCTCTGCCACCATGCAGAGCAAATCATCAACCTGATGACATCTTGTACAGTACACAGCCACCATCTAACATCTCCCACAGACTCTGGCACTCACAACAACCAGATGCCTGGACAGCTATGAGTTTATGAGGGACCTCTGTCTAGGTCACCATGTCCTTCCTGGCCAGCAGAGAGGACTTAGTTTGCTTTGCTTTCTGTTGAGAGGATGCCATGCTAGAGCACTTTCTCAATGACCGCTGGCTGAGCTCACCTCTAAAGTCTGCCGGGCTACTGGACCCTTTCCACTCACCCTGCCCGTGCAAACTGCCCATGTGTTTTTTCCTTGCCATAACTTACTCTGCACTTGCGTGTGCTTATTTAAACAATTTCAGGGCTTCTGACGTGTTTTTGTCAGGTTTTTTACATTTTGCATTTTTAATATTAAAAACCAGCAAATAACATCCTTCCAATTCACTGGCTAATTGATTTTCTGTTACACTCCAGTGTGGTTAAATTTCACTTGGATACCGACATTTCAGTACACTCATGAATGAGCTCTGCTCCCCACTTAATGCTCTGGCGATACAGTGACCACCTGGTCTCTGTGCAGGGATCTTTGGGCTGAGCTCATGGGGCAGAACAGAAAGCTGGATCTGTCTACAACAATGCCCTGGGAGGTGTCATCACATAAGTGTCACCTTCACTATCTCTGTAACCTTCATGGAATTGGCAGTGGAGCATCAGTGAGGTCTTCGAGTGGGGGACCTGGCGGTGGCCGTAATGCTACATGGATGAAGGCTGGCTCATGCATGAAGACTGTGTGTTCTTAGCAGCACAGATGTTGCTGTGCTTTTAACTTCTCCAGATGGTTTGACAAAATAACTCTGGGGTGTGCAGGGGTGACTTTGCATGTCTAGCTCAAAGGCAACAGTGACTTTTATGATTTAAAATTGAATTTGTCTTCTGTAACAAAAATAGCGAACAGAAATAACCCAAGTCCATCCTTATTTCCAGCAAAGCAGGGGAGAGGGCAGTGAATTGTTAAAGGCTCAATAGATGTGGATGAGCTGGTGAGCATATGGTAGAGAAGACAGTCCTTTAAAATCGAAACTGAAGAATGTGGTTTAATAGCATTAAAAATAAAAGTCTAATGAAGGGATTTGGCTGCATGCAAGCTGTACAGCATCTATTAAAAATGAGTATTTAATTGGATATTTGTTTTGCAGTCAGCCTACTGGGCTTAAAAATAACATGCTATTGTCCTGAAACATTTAAATGACCATA
This sequence comes from Strigops habroptila, assembly GCF_004027225.2. Lineage (NCBI taxonomy): Eukaryota > Metazoa > Chordata > Aves > Psittaciformes > Psittacidae > Strigops > Strigops habroptila. Next base: position 9,667,582 of record NC_046358.1, read on the forward strand.
CCTGGGTGTAGAAAGGAAATGAGTCTGTGGAAACATTAAGCCAGAAGGTACATGGTTTTTTTGGATGGCAGAGTACAGACTTTGAGGAGCCAGGAAACATGAAAAACATTGTATTATTTAACATTTACCTTATAACAAAGCAAAGTGTTCTGAGCCATACTGGGGCTTTTAGTGCTAGATAACATCTACAGGCATGTGATGGCTCAGAAATGTAGCGTCAAATCTACAAATGTGCCATGGTTTAGAGAAGGCTTTAAGCATATATGGTTTGGGAAATTCATATTGGTTAAGCACTGTTAGAACCTGAGAGTGTGCACAGAGACTCTCTTCTAGAAACCCTAGTCTGACAGAAGTCTTGAGTTAAAATCTTAAAGTGAATTGCTTGCAAGCTCCACTGCCATGGCAAACCCTTCTGGTGCTCACAGAGCTGCACATGGGAAAACCACATTTTTTGAATTTTCTGCAGAAGGAGGATCTCAGCTGACACAATGGAAATAAAATAAAATTTTAGTGATGTTTTATGGACTGAAGAGTTGATCTGAAGAATGGTAAAGTTGAAGGAAGGGCTCTTGCCTGACCCTTCTTGAGGTGAAACAAACTTGTAAGGCAAACTTGAAGCAATATACGTAATTTTGGATCTAGTCAACAATAAACAAGTATATATGTAATCAAGAATTGGTATAATTGGAGAAAGGAAGTTGTCCAGTAGACAGCCTAGATTTTGGAAGTGAACCTAAGCACTGGAAATACTGCCAGTCCCACCAATTAATTAATTAAAGTCTGCATCCAGCAAAACTCAGGACATCATAATGTAGCTGGCTGGACCTGCAGCATTTTAGGCAGTGATGAAAGCATTTGCATGACCATGTAACTACAAGGGGCACCAGAAGTGTGAAGTGCTTGAAGCACAACAGAACATAGCAGACTGTTATCACGTGGCCATATAAGCGTGTGGTGGAGCCAACACTTGGCTTGGCCAAGCCAGCCTGTGCCCAAATTCATTGTATGTTGATTTAATGGATGGGAAGAATGTGTCCTTGATAGCACAAGTGCTTAACAGTGATTTGCTTCATGGCTGAGTGTCCTGGCAGGTGTTGCACTGTGTGGGAGGAGGGAAACGCATCTCAGGACACAGAGTTGGCAAAGGGATGTCTCTGCTTCTAGGAGAGTAGCAGGCTGTGAGGGACCAAGCCCTGGCTGGGACACGGGAGACTGAAGTTCACATGCTGCAAGGTTGCTGGGTGATCCACTAGCAAATTAATTTAATCAGCCTCAGTTTCCCCTTTTCAAATGGCTCTATTGAAGTGTACATGGACATCTGCCTATGACAGTCACTGTTGCAGGGGCAGGTGTTTTTCCTGAGTGGAAGCACAGCATTGGAAGACAAGGAGGTTCTTCTCTGAGATTGATTCTTCCTCCCTGATGTATTGAAGTGTCCAGTGAAGAAACTGAGCAGAGATTTATTTATTTTTATTTTATTTTTTTCCCCTAAAGCTAATAATCAGCTCATCACAGAGAGTGTGAGGTGTAGAAAGCAGCAACTTTGTCCCACACCTTTCATACTGCACTTCCTCCCCTGGAAGGAGCTAAAGAAATGGATGAGACCTGGGCACAGCAGAGCTCATGATAATTTCTCCAAGTCCCTTTGCCCATCTGGCTTCACTCTGCGCATCATTTAGCACAAAGAAATCAATTTTTATCTTTGATACTGAAAGCAGTGAGGAGGGTAATTGGAGCCTGGAAGGAGCAGTAGCTATCGGGCAATCTCAGCCCTCACAGACCTCTGATGTACTGTAAAACTCCAAGGGGAGTTACAATTGCTGCCCATTGCCCTGGACGATGATTTATCTTGTAGCAACATGAAAGAAAAATATCTCTGATCTGTTGTTCCTCTTCCCCACCCTCCTCCCTGTACCTGATCAGGATGTGTCATATCTCAGATTAAAGGGACTTTCTTTTCAAATGCTGCAAGGAAAACGTGTATGTGACGTTCAATTATTTTGCCCTTTAAAATAATATCCCCGATGAGAAGGGAGTTGTTGCAGTGCTGGTGTCCTGAGAAATTGTATGCTGAAGCGGAAACTTGGGAGTATCTAATAAAGGACCACAAAGCAAATGGTTTAATGGAACTTTTTAAAGCTCCTTCTGAGGCAGAATGATGATTCAGTAGCTAAGGAGTGACCTGGGACACAGGAAATGAGGCTTCAGTTCTTTGTGTTGCTGCAGATGCAACACGAAGAGGTTAATAAAGGAGAACAATTTCAGTAGCTTGGGTAGCAGCATGAGTTGCAAAAAAACCCTGGGAGCAGGCTCTCAGGAAGGGTGCCACATGCATGACAGCTCAGTGATCAAATGCACCTACCTCCGAAATGGCACCGTGCGGGCAGTGTGAACAAGTGGGAAGCTGCTGTCAGGATCATTTGGCTGAAAGGGCTTCACAGAGTTTCAGTGGGAGCTGCTCAGGTCACAGGAAGAAGGCTGCCATATGGCATGTTGTGTTTGGGATGCCATAGTGTGGGAACCATCACACAAGGTCAGAGCCCTTCACCATCCCTTCCTGGTCCATACAGCCCAAGGTGTGCTCTGATCACACTGACTGGCACTTCAAGGTGAGATCTGGGGAGTCCTGATGGATGAAATGAGCCAAATGGGGAACTTCTGCCTTAGTCTGGGATTGGTTTTGTTTTGGCTCAGATGACACCTCAAAGAGCAGGCAGCAGACTCCATCGCATGTCATCTCAGAGCTGTAATAGCATTAATCCTTTGGAAATAGCAGGGGTACTTTAAACTTGTCATTTTCCCTTCTTCTCATAAAATATAATAGCACATCACAGGTGTAGGCTGCATGAGAAACCCTCCTGGCAAGTGGCAGTTCCACTGATAGGGAGGGTCATGCTTGTGATGTCTCTTTGTCTGATGCTCCCCTCCAACTCCTCTCTAAGAAGCATCAACAGATGCTTCTCAAGGGAAAAAGAGGGGCTGTGTATAACCCAAACTCCCACCGCTTCAAGGTAAGCAAGACCCCTTTCTTTGCTCAGCAGTGCGTTGGAAGTGCAAATCGCAGACTTGCTGAGTCTCACATGTGTAGTGGGGAGAGCAGATCTGCCTCCTGCTTCTCCACCTGGCTCATTGGGTATCCCCCACTCTGCTGCATATGAGGCCTATCTGAGATCCACTGCAGTGTCGATGCAGTGGGAAGGTGGTGGCCACAGGTGCTTGATGGGTTTCCTTCATGAACAGTTTTGGGTAGTGACATGGTATCCCCCAGGGTGCATCAGGGGAGAGGAGAAACTGGAGAGGTCTTGGCTGAATGCAGGTGAAAACCATCTAGATCTGTGTGGGTAAACTGGTGGATAAATCCACCAGACTCAGTGAATAAACTGAACCTCAATTGGCTCAGCTCCACCATGTACTTGAAGCCCATCAGCTTCAAACCCATTTTAGAACCTTTTGCTGGTAAACAGCATTCAGCAGGGAGACACCCCTGAAATTGGGTCCTTTGCTCAGCACATGGAAGCTGGTCAGTCAGTTGATTTCCATCTGTGTACATATGTGTGTAGCAGTTAGAGCACTTCCCCAGATGTAAGAGTCATTGTCTCAGTGGCTTCCTCCAAGCTGACCACTTAAGATACAAGACTTTGGACATTATGAAGATACCTGCTTATCTGTATTTAATTCTTCTTCCTTTTTAAGGCCCAATTTGGGGAAAAAAAAAGTAGAAGTTGCTTGTTCTGCTGGACTTTCCAGGCTTTTTGGTATCTGATTATGGATCGGCAAAGGAGGACTGCAGATATCCAGAAGATGAGTTTGAGCAAGGGAATGCAAAAATTGGATAACAGCATTGCTCAGGTTATCAGGTGGTCTATAGCTCTGAGCACCAATAGCATGCCTTGAATATCGATCTGTTCCCTTCCCTGTGTGTCGAGCTGTATCTCTTAAATATCCAGTGTATTTCTGCTTGAACAAAATTGCTGCTATCGTGTCTGGGAATGCTTCAGTTCACTTTGGCCCAGGTTCTATATCATCTGCACAGCTTCCAGGGTCTTGTTTCTCCTGAGAACAGAGGAACCTCTCTGACACTGACACATTTCTTATCCAAGGTCTGTGCCTTCCCCTATTGCTCTTGCCACTGGTCTGTGCCATACTGCTGGTGCTGAGAGTATGCGTTGGATGGTCACCCACAGTGGCTCTGCTCACTGTGTGCCCTGGATTGGGGCACAAGCAACCCCTGGTCTCTGTGGGTGAAATGATAGCTCTGTTTTGTGCTGAGAGCTCAGTCAACATGGGCGTTTTCCAAATGCACAGTACATGGAAACTACAAACATTTGGTGCTAGAAGAGCAACTGGTGTAGACTTTCTCTCTGAATAAGGTTTTGTAATACCAATGGCTAGTGGGATGTGGTAACATTTTTTCTGGATGATTGCTGAATAGACCTAGAGAGGAAACTGTGGGGAGGTGTACCTTTGATCAATACTTCCAAAGAAAATGCAGTGCCGGAATCAGAACATCTCAAGCAAACACTTTCACTCCAGCTCCTTAAATTCTCATCACACAATTCTCAAAGGTTAGCCTGTCTGCTCAGTGATTAACAACTCCTCTCCGTAATTGCCTTGGGTGGAGACTGTCTGAGTTTAAAATGCTCCTACTGTGGCAATTTTTGCTTTAGTACTTTCCCTGATTTATGAATGGAGATGGGAACGGAAAGAAGTCCAAGCCTGCTCTCTCAGACCTCAGCTGCCTCTCAGGGCTGGCTGTGCAGCAGGGCCTCATCCTGGCCCTCCCCAGCCCTGCCCTGGGCATGGCGAGAGGCTGCTGTGTCGTTGTCCTCGGAGTCTCCTCTCACTCTGCATTGGACACATCGCTGCTCCCTGCGACAGAGAGGCATCTGGTGCTGAGAGCCTGGGAAGCTGCCAGGGAGATGGCAGTGTTGGCCTCAGTATACTTGCCTGTAACAAGAGCTGTTGCTTGTCTACCTTTCATGGGGAACAATGAATTATTTCAGAGAGCTACATGTGAAACATAGTCCTTGCCCTCACTGCATCGGCTAGCACTGATTTGACTCCAGCTGGAGGTAGCATTCATTTTTGTTGGGGAGGAAGGTAGTGGCAGCTTTTCAGACACGGCTTGCACTGAGTAAGCTGTCTGTAAGATACCAGCTTTTCACTGGCTGGTATCTTAAACCAGTGTTCTGCTTTAAAGTGAATGCTTTTGCTTTCTGTCATTTTGCAGGTCCTGGTTCATAACAAGTCTCCACACCCTTGTATGATTTCCTGGTAAATGCAGTTTCTCTGTACTTCCTTGGGGCAAGGGAACCAGTGTACACCAGGGCTACACACCCCAGGAGGGCTTTGGAAGTACAGGGCAATCTTATGAATGGTCGCCAGTGTCTCAGTATCTTTGAGATTTCCACTTAAAGACACTTCTGACTACCTGGAATAATGTGATCTTGAACAGAAAGAAGAAGAGAGGATTCTATTTTTCCAGGGCAGCTTAAGGAGAAATTCAGTTTAGCCAGGGTTGTGAATGGTTGGGCTGGCAGGAGTATCAGAGTGCTCACGTACTAACACTCTTGTCAGTGGAGCAAATTGGTCCTTGGCTGTAAAGGGCACTTAAATTAGTTGAACTGTGCTTTGAGATTGCCTTGAAGTCGCTGTCACTGTTGGAGGTGTGCTGGGAGTAGGGTCCTCCTTGCAGGGCCGAGACAGGGTGTGTTTTTCTGTCCCTATGATGGAGAAGGGAGTCTGCAGAAAGTGACAATTTGAATAAACATGTTGTAATTTCAAATCACTGCTGCAGAGCCTAAACTTGATCATCCTAGTGAGGCAGAGCAGGCAGCAATTTTTTATGCAGGATTGTTTTCTGTAAACAGCAATAATATTATTGATGTTTTATTTCTTTAGAATGATGGGAGATGCAGTCTTCTCTTGTGCTGGGATTTTTACCATAACAACTTCACCAAGTTTGCAGCCTTACTCATGATTACTTTAAGTTAGATAAAAAGAGAGGAGGCTGCAGCACTACCAACACATTTCCATTAAGCAGCCTTAGGTCTCCAGTCAATTCATAATGGAAAGAAATGTCATTATACACATTTTATAGATGGAGAAAGTGAGTCACATTTTGGTGGGAATCTTGCCAAAGATCATTTGGCAGGGCTGAAAATAACTTGGCAATCTAGCTACAACACTGAAACAGTTAATATGTGTATAAAAATTAAGAAAATCCAAATGTCAGACAAGTGTGAAGTAGTATTTCAGTACTGAAATTCAAGGAGCTACAGCAGTTGAAGTCAGTCAAAGATCAGTTTTATTCATATAGTAACTGGAACAGACATAAAATTACAAACAGTTTTTTAGAAACGTTGTCCAGGGGTGGTTACGTGCTGTGATGATTGATGGATTGAATTCTTAATACTCCCTTTGGGTTTACTATAAGCTGCTTACACTTATTATAGCTCTACTATATTTAATTTTGTTACCAAGTTAATTGTATTTTCCCTAAGAGCTCCAACAGCCTGCTGTGTATTGCTGAGTCTTTGCCAATGAACTGCTCCACTTATTGGCTAATAACTGACTGTAAGAATTTTCTTTATAAATGCAGTTTCCTTAAATGTTTCTGATAACATGGTCTGCATAAGTATTCTTCTGGCTTCTCTTTCTGTTTGCCTTACTCTGAGAAATATTTTGAGTTACTTAAAGGTTTAGTGCCCTTTTTGTCATATTTACTGTCAGTATCTGAACTGTAAATATAAAAATTACTAGTTTGTGAAAGCCACTCTAATTGGTCCCAAATCTCCCTCAGCACAAGTGAATCTTGAAGCAAAGGCTTAGAAAGATTGGCTTTGTCAAACTGTGCAGTGTAGCTTGGGAATAAGTGTGAAACTTTTTTTTTTAATTATTATTTTTATTTTTAGGCCTCTATTAGACTGTCAGCAGTGTTTTTTCTGACATTTCAGGATGTCTGAATGTTTTATTCACAACTTCAATGTAGTGTTTATACCAAGCACTCCTGATCTATAAATAACAAACAGTACATATGCTGTGACTAGTTTGATACAATGGTAGCGTGCTCGCTGGCATAGCGAAGAGTACACAATTGCTGGGTAAGAAGAGAGTGTTGGGGTCCCACTTGGGGTGCGGTACTAGGTTTGCATCACAAGGTTTTGGTAGTGGGGGGGGCTACATGGGTGGCTTCTGTGAGAAGCTGCCAGAAGTTTCCCCATGTCCAATAGAGCAAAGGCCAGCTGGCTCCAAGGTGGACCTTCTGCTGCCAAGGCTGAGCCCATCAGTGGTGGTGGAAAGGGGAAAAACTACTGCACAGGAGCAATTGCAGCTGGGAGAGAGGAGTGAGAATATGTGAGAGAAACAGCCCTGCAGACACCCAGGTCAGTGAAGAAGGAGAGGAGGTGCTCCAGGCACTGTTGTAGAGATTCTCCTGCATTCCCCTGCATTCTGTGGTGCAGACCATGGTGAGGCAGGCTGTCCCTCTGCAGCCCATGGACATCCATGGTGGAGCAGATACCCACCTGCAGCCCGGGAAGGACCCCACGCTGGAGCAGGGGGATGCCTAAAGGAGGCTGTGACCCCACTGGGAAGCCTGTGCTGGAGCAGGCTCCTGGCAGGACCTGTGGAGAGAAAAACACACGCTGGAGCAGGTTTGCTGCAGGACTTGTGACCCCATGGGGCACCCACACTGGAGCAGCCTGTTCCTGAAGGATGCACCCCATTGACGAGACCCTCTCTGGAGCAGTGTGTTCCTGAAGGATGCACCCTGTGGAAGGGACCCATGCTGGAGCAGTCTGTTCCTGAAGGATGCACCCCGTGGAAGGGACCCATGCTGGAGCAGTCTGTTCCTGAAGGATGCACTCCATGGAAGGGATCCATGCTGGAGCAGTTCATGAAGAACTGCAGCCTGTGGGAGGGACTCAGGTTGGAGAAATTCATGGAGGACTGTCTCCTGTGGGAGGGACCCCATGCTGGAGCAGGGAAAGAGCATGAGGAGTCCTCCCCTGGGGAGGGAGGAGCAGCAGAGACAAAGTGTAATGAACTGACCACAACCCCCATTCCCCATTACCTTGCACTGTTAGGAGAGAGCAGGTAATGAATTCACGAGTGAAGTTAAGCCTGGGAAGAAAGGGGGGACGGGGAGGGGGATGGGAAGGTGTTTTAAAGATTTGGGTTTATTTCTCATCTTACTCTCATTTGATTGGTAATAAATTAAACTAGTTTCCCCATGTCAAGTCTGTTTTGCCAATGACAGTAATAGGTAAGTGATTTCTCCCTGTTCTTATCTCAACCCATGAGCCTTCGTTATGTTTTCTCTTTGCTGTCCAGCTGACGAGGGGAGTGACAGACTGGTTTTGGTGGGTACTTGGTGTCCAGCCAGGGTCAACCCACCACAGGTGTCTAGCCTGTTGCCTCAAGTACCTCATTCAACTATGACAAAATTTTTCTGTGTAAGTTTGTTTTCTTGTGCTGGTAGAAATTTTGATGCTGATTGCAGAGAGACTCACAAACTCCCTCCATTTATAAAGCATATAGCACTTTGCTATAATATAGCTCTTTCCTTTCTTATTACTTATGTTTTCCATCATTCCCCAAACAGTGCTGGAATGTTTTCTTGTGGTTATATGCTAAACTCTTTAACTCTGCAGAGACAGTTTCTATGGTGGATTTCATTTGGCAGAGTCACATTTGGAGAAGCAAGAGGAGCAATTAACTGGTGGTGCTGGCCACCCTCTATACAGAATTATTCTTCCTTTCTATTAAAAGAAGTAGTTGTCATTTTTATGTCTATTTGCAAACAATTTCTCTATAAAGTCTTCTAGTTGAGATCAGAAACACACCAAAGTTCGGGTCCTGTAAACCGTTACTAATTTGTACAGAATGGCTCCAAGAGAAGAGACTGGTCGAGAGTCACTGTCCTGGTGGTCAGGATGCTTTGGACATGGGAGATATAAGTGTCAGTCCCCACACCACATCTCAGGGGAGATTATTTTCATGTCCGAGATCACTTGATTAGCCTGTTGCCTGCTCTTGGTTTGGAGTTTATTCTCTGTCAGGAGCAACAGATTAACCCCAGGCATGGAAAGGTCATGTCCTAATATCCTACATGGATTGTGGTTTATCTTTGAATAGATTAGTTGCTTAATTCCTTTAATTCAATCTGTTATTTCTCTTTTCACTTAGGACTGGTCGAGGTCCTTTGATTTTTCTCCATTCATGAAGTATACTGCAAAGGCATTAAGTGAAGCTTGCACGTACACTGGGTGCAGCCATATGATAAATTGGGCTAATTAAGGTGGGCAAAGCACTGAACTAATGTGTCTGGTCTGCTTCCAAGGCCCAGGCTCACTCAGTCTCTGCACAGCCTTGCACCATACATCTGGTTTCTGAGCATCCATCTCTTGGCATCAGCTCTTCCTATGCGCTCTGTAGTGACCCTTGGAGCTCCATACCGTAATGAGGATTTTGTATGGTGGCAGCATGGCCAGGAGTGAGTTACTGACGAGTCTTTTTGGATCCAGCCCCTCACATGCAGTCCAGGAAGCTGCTGAAGCAGAGGCAAGACTCACTGTTTTGGTGTAGCAAAGAAACTGTCTGGTTCTGTCACAGCTCTCTGGGTTCCACTTTCTGTCATGATCCTGTGATCACCCCGCTTCTTGTTACACCATCTTTCAGGTAAGAAGCATAGCCTCACATCTGTGCCTAGCTGTCTGCATATCACCTGATGCAGACAAAACAGAGCACAGCTGCTGCTTGCAGAATGACAAGGAAGCTTTGATCACTCAGACAAAATCAGGGTTCAGATGGAGCTCAAAGGCTCAAAGGCCTTTTCTCCTCGCCTTGTACAGAGATACTGTATTCACTAGAGCAGTTGCTGTCTAGTATTTGAGTCTGTATTTGTGCTTTTGGCTGCTGGTTTTGATCACCTTATGCTGCCATTCATCTGCTGCTTGCAGGGCACATCCTGTGGCCAGCAGACTGGCACTGACAGTGTCTGGCTGCTGACGCTAATGCTGCTTCATGGATCGGCTGCTAGGAGCCTTGGTGGTGGTTGGCACAAGTAGATTTCTTACTGAGCAATACCAAGTGTCAGGTAGACAAGGATCTGGCCTGGAGATCCAGTGGTCTCTTCTACCTTCACATCTCCTGTTCATGTAGCATCACCCTTGCTGTCCAGGCTGCTGGAGTAGGTAGCTTACCCCTTGTAGATCTCAAATGAAAACCTATAGTGAGTATAAATTATCATCTGCCCATGCCGCTAGCAATCTCCGCTTTCTAACAGCCCAAAATAAACAGTTCTAAATGTAGTGGGGTGGAGTGTCTACTTTGCTTTATTGTAGGACCTAGCTATGAATGAAGGGTTCACAAATGATGGGATACCTCTTGAAGAGGCTCTGTATAAAAAATATTGGACATGTTTGTAGAGGAAATGTGGAATTATTATTTTATTCCAGGTAGCTAGCAGTGATGTTTTGTACTTGCACCATGTGTAACACATTGGGGATCAGGCTGGAGGGAGTATTTGGCTTGAAGGAAAGCTAATTAACCTTCACTGTACCATGCTTCAAACCATTTAAAAGGATTTGCAGACCTACAAGCTACTCACAAAGGAGAATAAACTTTTAAGGTAGTTAATAAATTGAGTATTTATATAAAGATTTTAATTTTTTTTCCACCATGGTGAGAGCATCTATTTGAACAAGTCACTTTGGTATTCTCATCAGGAGAAATCTCAGGGTATCATCCGAAGAATATGCATGAACTCCGGCAGCCTGTGAGGCAGAAGGTGGAAATGGCTAGGGGAAGTTTTCTGGCCTCTGCCATGCAGTATAAATGCATATTTGTTTTACAGCTGAGGAAGCCTGAGGCAAGAGGAGCTAAAATTTGGCCTAAAGTCACACTCGCAGCCAGATGTTTCCCCTGAGTCACAAGTCATGGAAAGTATCGTCTTGCTTTCAGAGATTTTTCCTTGGAAAGTTTTTTGCTTTATCTTCCTTTAAGTGTCTATTAGGATATGATCCTAAAAGGTAGGCATCTATTAAGGGTGTCATCAAGGCATGATGGGTGGTAAAAATGCAGAGCAAGTGCAAATGGTAGATAAAGGATCTTTAGATACTAATGAGGTGGCAAAATGCTGGCTGGCATTCAAAGGTAGTAAATACAGAGGAATATATTGTTACAAAACATTCATAAGGAGATGCTTTAAGTTAGCTGCTACCATCCAGAAAAGACATCTTCAAACTGTGGCAACATCTTTGAAAACACTTTCAGACTCAGCAGTGCTCAAAAGGGCAAACAGCATGGGAGGGATTATTATGTAGGAATAAGTGACAAACCAGAAAAAAATAAGGGAGCAGTTAAACATTGTTTCTCATAATGAAGAGACTAAGGGGCTAAGTGGGAGATTTTAAGGTAACAAAACAGATTTCCTTTCACAATGTGCATTTTAATGGAAGGAACTTCTTGTTGTTCATAGAAAAGCCTATACGCACTCAAAATATCAGGGAAGAAAAGTCCTTTTAAATACAGCTTAGCAGTCACATGGAAAAATGTCATGCCACCTGTCTGAGGCGTTTGGACTAGGATGACATGAAGCACCCTCTGGAACTCATTATCCTTCTCCATTAATTACAGTGGGAATGTGAAGGTTTGGTTTAGGGTAAGTGGGTATGTTTTGGACAGCTAAAGGAAGGTGAGGTAATTCTTCTCACCCTTTCTGACAAGTTTTCCTTGGAACTGACTTGCACAAGGATTGTCGGAAGATAAATTCTTTCAGGTACAAGGCGATGAGCACAACTTGTGATCAAGTCAGCAAAAAGCTGGATTCTCTGGTTCAATGTTGGAAAAGCACAGGAACAGCAGTCAGTGTCCTGAAAAGATAAGCAGATCCAGAAGGGAGCAGAGCAACACAGGGTGGCTCAGAGTGGAAAAGGGGCAGGAAAAGAGACAGTCCAGACCTTTGGTACACAACTGGCATTGATCATTGCTTACACTGCAAGGGAATTGAAAGTGCTGAAAGCCAGGAGTGTTCCCTCAGCTACTATAATAATTTTGCATATTACAGATTCAGCTGGGTTGGGTTTGATATTTTTGTAATCTCTTAAGCAGCATTTTGAGGCTGCTTCCAAAGTGATTGCTTGTATTTGTGTTTTGTGCTGGTTTTGTTGTTGTTGTTGGAGTTTTTTAACACAGTCATGATGCATCTTTGTCTGTAGCATATTGTTTTGCCTCTGGTTTTCCTCCTTTATCTCATCAAGCAAATGCTCTCCCAGGTGAACAGGACAGTACATGCACTAAGCAGTGGGCTGCAGTTCTGTTTATGCAGTTGAGATTTGCTCTAAGAATGAAAAACCTTTTGTTAGTGTTTCATTGCCAAGCGTGCCATGGCAAGGCAACCAAAGCAGGAGGAGGAATGATGGGCAAGGTTCTTATCCCACATTTTCCTATGTGGTTAATGATCATCACTGATTTATTTTGTGAGGTCCACTCAAACACCTGCTAGGCCTGATTTGCAGATATCTTGAGCTCCCCAAGCTGCAACTGAAGCCATTGGGAGCTGTGCTTTGAATATATAGAGTGGTAAACCACAGCTAAATATCCAGAAAATTGGTGCCTTTGTCTCTGTGTCTACTTCCCTGCAAGCAAAATGAGGGCAGTGAGGTCTTTTGATGTTGACAGTGTGTTGTGAAGATGAAGTCAAAAAAGTGACTTTTGCACTTTGTTTGCAAAACTCCCAGTTTCTCCTGTGATGAGTGTCCCAGAAAAGTCCCACAAGGAATTATTCATGTTCTATTCAGTGCAGAGGTTTGGTGCTGTGCAGAAAATAAGGGCTCAGCTCTTATACAGGCTAATGAGTGTTGAAAAATAGTGATTTGGTGTCTTGTCCCCACTGTGTCAACACCTCCAGGAGGAAAGAGACTTGCAGGAGAAATAATATGCAGTCATGGAATATGGCCGTGAATTCAGGGAGATACATAAAAGCTAGCTTTGAGGTTGCAATACTTAGTAAGTCCTAGACATGTCAAAGGGTATGTGTGTGGTAGGAAGAATGGGGATGGCTTTCTGTCCAAGTCGTGGGGTAAGGACAGGGTGAGGAGGAAGAGCCATCATTTGAACTAAGGATAAATAATACAGCTTTCAGAAGTGGGGCAGCTGCACAGGGAAGGGGAGCTTGCCAGAGCCATTTCATAACAGCCAGTTTGGGTATGGGGCATGATTTCAACAGCTGGTTAAAACCCACCCAGCGCAGTCCTGACGGCACAGACAACCTGTAGTCTGGTGTTTCTGACCTTTTTAGTGCTTGACTTTGTAACCTCAACGTTAATGGCCTCTGTTTTCAATGTAATAAATTGAAAGGTAGCAACAGAAGTATCAGATACACATGGCATCTCTTTGAAATTGAAACATTTGATTTATACCACAATCAAATAGCTAGCAGGGAGGTAATTTATTACAAACAAAGGAAAATGACTGGAAGGTCTTATTCTTCACACCAAATGATAGGAAATGTTTATTATTGCTCTAAATTTCAACAGTGAAATAGTCACAGCCCTGGGATTAGCAAATTTATTTCTTTTATAAATTATGCTACTTCCATGTTACCCCTCAGATGGAAACCCAGCACCATCCTGGCTGTGACTGGAGAAGGTTTCCTGTCGTGCAGTGTGACTTCTGCCAAATAGCATTGGGCTGTAAAATAAAATAAAATAAAATAAAATAAAATAAAATAAAATAAAATAAAATAAAATAAAATATCCCTCTACAGAGACAGTGCTGTGTGTATCTTTAAAGTAGATATCAGTGCCACCCTAAGTACTATTTTTGTCACTGAAAACTGATGCTGCCAGCAGTGTTTGATATGAATTGAGCATTTCTTATTTTTAAGTAAAGAAAAATGCTTTGTTCTTGTAAAGGTAAAGATTCAAATAGTGCAAAAGGGAGCAGCAGAAAATTAATCACCACCAGACACTGAAACAATTGTTCATGTCAACTTGCAGTAGTTTGGAAAACAGAGAAAAGTACTACAATTTCAAAATAATATATTTAGCTAAATATATTAACAGCTGGCTCTGCTCCTGATGAAAGATTTAATAATATATGTGATGAATGGCAAATAGTTTTGATGTTATCTATCTGGGTCAGTATTTCAATATAACAGCTTGTTCTGGCTGCAGAATACGTTGGTCTGTGCTGATATTTGACAAGCCACTTTAGATACAGAAGCCAAACTCTGAAAATGTAAACATGAAGACCATACTTAAATTACTTCAATGGAATAGGTGGGATCGATAAAACGAAGAACCATATTGCCGTTTTCCTTTTGGCCCTATAGACCACATTCAATTCTATCTTGCATAACAAAACTGAAGTAACTAGAATTGGAAAGGGGCATTGTGGAAAAGAGGGAGAATGTAAATTTTTTTTTAACAACACAGGATCTAGGATTGATTCCCTGGTGCTCCGAGTTGGATGGACTCTCTGTTGTGGGACTCTTTTGGTACAGGCTACAAGTGTCCAACCCATGAGGATGACTTGGCTGCAATGACCTCTTGAGATGCTGTTTCAGGTGCAGCTTTCAATGGTTTTATGATCCCTGGGGTTCTTGAGGATGGGAGTAATCCTCTGGCACACTAGTATCTGGGCCAAGTCTCTGGAAGAGACATCCCTACTTGTATTTAGTGGTAACAGGGAATGTACCTCATTTTCTACCTGATTTTAAACAGATGTGTGGCATTTGATGAACGTGGGATGAAAGGCTTTATTATAAATAAGAATGCCAGACTGAAAGGATTGCCCAGTGCTTGTTAGTAGTCTGAAAAGCTCTTTAAATACAATGTCAATGAGAAGGGGAGAATGAGATGTGCACACTGGGATCCCACTTCTAACGGGCTGAAGCACTAAAATAAAACAAACAGCAGGCTGGGTGATCTTGAAAGAAGACATGTGGTGATACATATGAATTTTGAAATGCTTATGGAAGCAGGAAAAATACCAGCAGAAAAGTTTTGGTAGCAGCAGGTCTCTCTATGGACACAGAAATGAATCTCCAAATAGCAGAGCTCAAGCAGGAAGCTCAGAGGCAGCCATAAAACATGCAATGCCATCTGGGAACAACACGAATTTAATTAGAAAACTGTTTGCAGAAGATACCTGCTGTCCCTCCAAGCTTTCTCCTTGGATGCAGTGATAGATCTTCAAATAGCAGAGCCAGGTTAGGCGTTGGAAAACTTGAACTAGGTAGCCTTTGGTACAAAGTAATGGTTAAAAAATTGTACCAGCAGAGGGAGCGGGACACCAGCTATCTTTTTCCCACATATATATCTAATCCAAGGGGTTTCCAGAAAGAAACCAGATGTTAAAAAACAGATTTCACCCACTGATCCTTTAGAGAAAGTGTTAGTTGATGTAAGTTTTCTCCTATGGTTATGAAAGGCAGAAAACCAAAGTCTCCAAATATGCATTGCAGCAAATACTATGGAAAAAGCTCCCAATGTTTTTAGGGTATTGGCCAGACCCTTCCAGTTTTGTTTTTAATGTCCTGTCATGAAAGATCCAAGATTTGAGGCATATGACAGAAACAGGACTGAATACTCTGGGTAACGGGGCTGCAATATGTGGTGAGACCTAGATAAGGAGGCTGGGTCAATTTCATCGCAGTCTGGGGGAAAGTGGCTGGGCTCCTTTAGCAGGCTCTTTGGATGTGAGGCAGTGCTGCTGCAGGGACTACATATGCAGCATCAAGCAGCAGATTATAAGTCCTATATGTCCACTTGTGGGGCAGAAGAGTTCACACTGCTGGGCTATAAACGTGCCAGGTATGAGCCCAAAGAGGAGGGTGTGTGGAGCTCTAGCCAGATCTGTCCATGACAAAGGTGCAAAAACATGACAAACCTGACTGCAGAAAATCCAGGGAATCTGAATTCCTGAGGTCCTTCTGGAGAGGGGTCAAGGATGTCAACACTGCTTGGTGATATGGCAAAGTCAGTGTGCTATGGGCAGGGAACACCAATTACAATCTGCTTGACTTAGCCCTGCACAGTAAACAGATGGAAAGAAAACGACAAAAATCAACCTCACCTTCACAGACAGTTCACACCATAAAAACCTCATTCCCAAAAGTAAAAAGGCTCAGTTTGCAGTTGTACTCCTCCAAAAGGTGATGTTCTCAGCCTCCTGAGGCTAGCAGGGAAAGCAGAGCACAGCTAAAGGTACTGTCCTAAGCCTGGGAGACCCTACTTTATCCACATAATTTATCTTTCTGACTGGCCAGCAAGGGACATATGCTCACACACGGGCACTTACTCGGCTAATCTGAGTGCTTGCAGTTGGTTTCTGTTAAGTTGTGCTGCCCTACACCCACCCAGGTGAAATTCAGATAATTCAGAGCATGCAGTGAGCAAATCCATCAGCCTTGAGACAATGCAACAGTCTGCTCTTCTGCCTCCTGGAAGTATACATGACTCAGGATGAAATATTCCTGCTTTTAGAAGCATCAGTATGACTTTTTTTCCCAAGTCAAGTCACACAGTTATTTAGTGGTGTCACTGAGGGCTTGATGTGTGCAGAACTTCAGAGCCATTTGGGATGTGCTATGAAATACTTCACAGCCTCCAGCTGCTGGCGCAGAAATACACCACCTCCTTAGATCTGCTGTTATACCTGCCAGTGCTCTGCAGTTTTCTCAGATGCACCATGGCAAACTAAATGACACCAAATGTTGCTGATGTAAGGTCAATGAATTGAGCCCTGACTTGCCCTAAGAAGTGGAGAGGACTCACATTAGGAAGCCTTCTGGAGTGAAAGCACAATCTGTGTGATGGGAGACTGGGCACAAAGGGTCCTTGGCGTGTAGCTGCGAGCTCTTCTCTTGGGAGCTGGGACTGGAGAATCCGAACGGCACACACAGCTGTATCATCCAGTTGCTCACTCCTGAGCAGGAGATGATCAGTAAGGCTACTCCTCTCTTTAGGCACCAGGTACATATTCAGCCTAGGACATCAGAAGGAGCTGAACCTCCATCCTTCTATAGCATATTGATCTGAAGGACAAGTGAAGGCCAGGGGACAGGACTACTTTTATTGCTTGGGCTTAGTCACATTGCTTGTTTCAATGTCCATGCTTTTGGGACTGAGTCTGCTGCTTTCTCTAGCAGCACGAAATATGTCAAAAGGAAGGAAGTAGAGGAGGAATTTTTGCCTTGGCTTAACTGGCCAAAGTGTGAAGCAGCTTAAAGGAATTGATGCAATGTAGGCAGGGAGAAGTGTGGGGAAGCTAAGGATAGACTGGACACCTGCTGCTCAGGTAATACCTTATGTAACCCTGCGAGTTTTAAGGGGTTATAGAACAGATCTGAAGACAGCAAAATCTTTACAGTGATGTCAGATGATCAGGCCTCATTCCACCAGCATCTTTTCTGTGTGCAAGGAGAGCAAATCTCTGCCACCAGGAGGTAGTAGAGATTTTTGTGGAGTTTATGCCACTTTTCATGAACTTTGAGTTTTCTCTCCTCAAAACACCATCTGGGAAACTTGATAGGTGCAGATGTATTGAAAGAGTCTGAACTCTGTTATCAGCAAGAAAGCTGCTTTGTAAAACTGTGTTGCAGTGCTGCAGATTTCTTTTGTGTGTTACACATAATGGTGCTCATTGTGAGTCCTGCTGTGCTGATGTCAAAAGTAACTGAAAAACTAAAACAAGCGATCACAGGGCAGAGGAGATTTCTGACGCCACATCGTGAGCTCAGTATTGTCGCAACTGCCAGACATCTGGACACTTCCATGTCAGTGGATCAGCCTGTTCACTTTTTAATGACACCAGTCTCCACATCCAGGAACAGGGAGAAGTACACAAAATGTTACCAGATGTTCAAAAAATTAGTCTGGGTCTCATCGTGGCTGGGTCCTGAGTCACAGTGTAGAACTCCAATTCCTCCACACCTCCTGCATGCTGAAGACTGTTCAGAAATCAAATCCTGGTTTGAATAGGAAGGACAGGCTCTGGCAGGAAAGTGATTCTTGGAACCATCATGGATTTATTGCAAAAATACCTTGTTTTCTCTACAAATAATGATTTCCTTTCACTATTAGTCCAACTGCAATGAAACTGGAATCTACAAGTCCAGTCAGACTTTGTCCACCCCAAATCTCACTGCTCCTAAAAAAGATCTGCTGGTATACATGGAAGGTCATAGCTCTACTGAAAACAGCATGAAGAACCTAGTTGTGGCCATTTATCATTCTCAGACCTTGCTGAACAAGTGGGAGTTGAAAAAGTAGAGCAATGGGTATAGACCAGTCTGTCAGCTGAACTATAGCCATCAAAGAAAAAAGGCAAAAGGCATGGTTCGTAAAAAAGGGTCTCAGCCTGTCTTAACTGATGCAGAACACAGGAGCCACGTGCTATTTGCATTCGTATGGAGTTCTGTAACTCACTCTTTTTTTTGTCATTGGAGCTGAGCAAAGGTGCCTTAAATGACCTGTAGGGAACACATACTTACAAATTACAGTTTGGACTGAGTCTCTTCTCTGTCTGTTTCCCCTCTCTTTGAAGCAGGCATCAATAAATTGGCAGTGCTACTGCTAAACAAACATTTCCAGCAAGCGTTTGAGAGCATGGGCTCAGAGGAATAACCTCCTCTCTTCGCTATTTGGAAACAAAAATGATGAATGCTCTGAAAGCTCCTTTTTTGCTAGCTTTAGTTAGAATAAACGTACAGAGCTGGAGGCTTGCATTTTTATGCATCCTGGGGGCAAATGCTAACTACCCCTTGTCTTCTAGTGCCCCAAGCGGCTCAGAGCATGGACATATTCATACATACTGCTTTGTAGCATGGCGACAGTTTAAAGCTGTGCTGCTGTCTGGACTACAGGTGCACAGTAAGAAAAAATGTGCCTAAGCCATTTCTTCAGGCACTGCCTGTGGAATGGGTGCATTGAGCCCTGGCGGTGTCTCCTCTTGCCCCCTGCCCCGCTGCAGGCTCAGAGCACGGGTGAGCTCAAAGGGCTGGAAGTAAGCTGTTCCCCTTCCAGGAGTAAAAACCACAGCCTGGTTTGAGATCAGGAAGGCATTTTTTTCTAGCTCAGACTGTAACTGTGTCTGCATGGGCACACCTTGCTTGACAGCCTTCTCGTTTTTCAAAATTCTGTTTATTTCTCTTCTTTCCTTTCCCACTCATTCCCATTTCTCTTTCTTCAACATTCCTTTTGTTATTTTTCTGGCAGCTTTCTTCTCCATCCTTAATACCATCTTTGTGTCTTAGTTTCAGAAAGAATTGATTGTTGTTCTGCCTCCCATCAATGAAATCAACTGGCATTAAAAAAGCTGCCTAGCTCATTGCCAAATCAAAACCTTTTAATATCTGGTGAAGCTCTGAAATATTTTGGAACTGGACTTCAAATTTTGTTCCAAGCTGGAATCTCCCCAGTTTTCAAACATAGGGGAAAAGCTCTTAAAACCAAGCTGCCAGGTTCAGACATTTTTACACTAAATGGTTTCATATTGCCAATGAGTCCTTTCTGACCTTGATGTCAGCAGAGAGACTGGTCCATCTTTCATCCCTGCTGTGTGTGAGGCAAAGTGAGCAGGAACTGGTTACACTCCAGTGACTTTCACAGGTGGCACTTAAGGGGACAATTAGAGGAACTTCAAATGCTACAGACCTTCTTTTCCCTGTCTATGGGTCCATCTTCTTCATGTTTATGCTAGTTTTATACCAGCATGACTTGTCTGAGAGAACTGGGCCCATAACATGCAGAATAATTTTCTCCAAATGACATGAGAGAAGTCCTACTTGCCATGACTTTTTAAAGATTCTTGCTCAGTTGCTGTCCAAGCCAAAGTGACTGTTTTTTAAAACAAACAAACACAACCAAAACGAACCCAACCCAACCCAAAACAAACACCACCCCTCTCCCCCCCTCCAATTGGAATTAAAACACTTAATTTGGAATGAACAACTTCTAATTACTTTTTCACTTAAAAGAGTCACTTGGCATTAAACATTCCTTGCTGGGGCAGGATTTTTTTCTTTTTTCATATGTTCAGAGACTCATAGGTAAGTTGCATTCAGAAAGTAATGGGCACTGGCAGACCAAAGCTGCCTGTAAATAAGGAGCTGAAAAGGAGGAAATGGTGCTTTGCCTCATGGAGAAAGAACCAGCGTCAATGTGGTCAGAAACAGGCAGGTAAGGAAAGTTCTGCTGCTTCAGGCTCTACTCGTGAGGATACTCACTGTTTCATGACTGCACTATTCAGTGGGATTTGAAAGGCAGCTGTGAAATACACCCAGACTCTTGTTCCTTTCTATTTGAGGCTGTATGGGAAAGCTGTGAGCAGCAAAAAAGACACTGGGACTGTCAGTCTGCAGAATCAGCAAGATGATCAGGAGACATTTATATTGCTCTCACTTGAGAGGTTACTTTTGCAAACATATGGTCTGGAGTTAAATAGGGTTTTTTGAAAAACTGTAGCCAAATTCTGTGGCCATTAATGGTGTCAGTCTCTTCCTTTCTCTAGAGAAAGATACCCATTTGTAGAGCCTAGGAGAAATTCAAGCTGCACAACAAGCTCAATCAATGCTTAAATCAATGCTTTTAGAGCTCTTTTCTGTATCAACCCTTAGAATTTAGTCACCGAGTGGTAAATATGACGATTCTTTCTGCAAAATCACGTTAGCATATTTATGCAACTAGTGACTTTGATGGGCCTGTTAACTTGAAAAGATGAAACAAATAAGTTCCCATGTGCCCCTAATCATCTAAGTGGGTATTTTTTGGTAATAAATGGTAGTTCATACATCTTACTTGGCTAGGTTTCCTCTGCACTTCTTTAACCACAACTTGCAAGAAGACTAATTGCAGAAAAAACAATCTGCTTGATTTTTCTTAAGAGAAAATTTGTCAGCGTAATAAGAATTCAGAAACAATACATTCAATTCATTATAAGCCTTCAAAGAGACAGAAGGTACCACTGTACATCAATTGCATAGAGGAATGTTGGAAGGGAACCATAGTCAGGAGCAATATCAAGAATAGCTTTGCTTGTATTATCGTCTAGTGATGTTTAAACATGCACAGCATGTCCTTGAAAGCCTAGGGATAAAAGGAAGAGAAGAGATGAAAAATTAAGCCAGAACTAAGGTCTTTGGAAAGAATTTGAGGCTTAGAGTTGTTTCTGGGCACATTAGTTTAACCTTCAAATGAACCACTCATTTCTTTCCTTCTCTTCAAAGTAACACTTTTAAGTCCCAGAATTTGACTTTGAAGCTGAGATCAATGGTGGTAACATTCTCATAACACCAACTCCCACTGGAGGTGAAATTGGGAAGGAGGGTGGACTTGTGGTTTATTCAGAGATTCCAAACAACACACCAGGCAAGTGATTTTTGCATCAACTGTGCTTCCCTAACTAGGACAGAGAATTTTAATCTTGCAGAAGGGGTTAGAGCTTTACCAGCTCCTACTGACCCAGCACCTCTCAAAGCACCAACCAATGCATGGTCTGCCTCACAGCTGCTTCTGTCCCACGGTCTGGGTACAGGCTGCATATAACACTCCACAGATCAGAAGTAGAAAGAAAATGTCTGTTGTCAATTGGTGTAAATTCGCCACGCAGGAGTCTGTGCTTCTGTTGGACAAATACGAAAAAGTCAATACATTGAAAAACATTAAAAGTCACTAATCTTGTTTCATAGCTAGCCAAAAAGGCGATGGAGAAGCTGTGAACTGAGCTATGCCTTGAATTCCTGAATTATAGGTCGTTGATTTGTCACTGATTTGTAACTGCCTTTAGTATGACCTAGCAGCACAGCAGAAAACAAGGTTTCAAGATCAAAAGAGTATTTAATATCTTAAGTTATATGCGCATTTATTACATATGCATTTATACAACAGAAAATGTTGATTTTCAAAGCACTGTCCGAACACTAACCAGCTAATGATTCCCCATGCAAAGCCAAAGCAACAGCTATTTTTATTATATCTATTATTTGTTTGTGCTCATAAAAGGCTATTTTGTGCCATCAGCTAAAGCTAAGCACATAAGGGAGAAATGAGTGTGAACAGAAGAGAATGAAATGTCTTGACCGAATTCCCCATGCACCAGTTAATGGAAACAGCAGGATGAAAAAGGAGTAGGTAAAGATAAGGTATGACAAAGCCACAAAACAATGAAAGGGCTGCGAAAAAGTGAGTTGATTACTAGATAGAAGTACATGTTGGTGGAAAAAAAGGCTTGTTACCCATGGTCTTTTCCATCTAGCAGAGAGAAGTGTAACAAGGACCAGTAGTGGGAAAGGTCAAGTAATTCAACGCCTAATTGTTACCAAAGAGAGTTAGTCTTTGGAATGAGTTACAAAGCCAAATGGTGAATTTCTCACCTTTTTTTTTTTTTTTTTCAAATGCAGGCAAGGATTTAGAGAACATCATATGGAGTGACCTTAGAGCAGGTGGCCAACCTGCCCAGGTGGCAGAGGGCAGCTATCTCTTCATCTTAGAATCATAAAATGGTTTGGGTTGGAAGGGACCCAACCACCTAGTTCCAAACACCTTGCCATGAGCAGGTTGTTGAAAGCCCCATTTAACCTGGCTTTGAACACTGCCAGTGATGGGGCAGCCCCAGCTTCTCTGGGCAGCCTGTGCCAATGTTTCATCACCCTCACAGTGAAGAACTTCCTAATACGCAATCTGAATCTGCCTCATTCAGTTTAAAGCCATTCCCCCTTCTCCTATCACTATTACCAAGCAGGTCTGTGGTTTGCGGACACCTTCCTCACCCATGTCAAGACCCCATCTACCAGTGTGTAGGGAAGTGCTGACCATCCCACAAACTGGACTAACCCCCCTTAAGCTCCACAGACAGCCGCATCCCCTGAGCAGTCACCAGCCCGGGGGACATTTGGGGGCTTGGCACGGACAGGGTGACAGCGACACAGCTCACGGCCACCTCAGCCGGGCCCGCTGCTCTGAGGAGAGAACTCCTCAGCGTGTGAGGGAGCCATCCTTCAGCCCAGAAGGAGCCAGCCAGCCAGCCCGCCCGCCGCCCGCACCTCCTCCGGCCCCCCACACTGCCTTTAAATAACGACTGAGCGGCAGTCCCCCCCCCTCCCCTCCCGCATCACCGCTTCCCGCCCGGGGCTGGGCGGGGGGGAGGCCGGGCTGGGCGCGGGCCGCCGCGCTGCGGAGCCCGTCCTGCACCAGGCGGCGGAGTCAGAGCGAGCGCCCTGGCGGCCCCGCAAGCTGCAGCGGCCGTGCCCGCACCGCACCGCCTTCCTCCTCCTCCTGCCAGCCCGGCTCGGCTCCGCTCGGCGTCCCGCCCGGCCGCCCCGTGCGTGGCTCCCGCCCTCTATGGATGGGAAGGCAGCACCCAACGGCGTGGCCACCATCGAGGACAGGATATTGCGGATCACGGGCTACTATGGATATTACCCGGGCTACTCCAGCCAGAAAAGTAAGGCGCCCTCCCGCCTCTCCCGGCCCTTGGTGGGGGTGTGTGTGGGGGGGAGGATGATGGCAGCAGCCCCCTGAGGGTGCCCGTGGTCCCCCAGAATGCCCTCCCCACCCGTCGGTATTGGGTGGTCAGGGTCTGCTCCCTGCCCGGCTCCCCGCTGAGAGGCCGGGCGAGCCGTAGGCTCTGCGGCCGGGGGCGGCCGACGCGGCCGTGCCGGAGTGCAGTTGTAACGGGGGGCGATGGCGTTACGCCGCGAAACTTCGGCTCCATCCTGCATCCAGCGCTCGGGAGGGGTGCGGGGGACCTTTCGCTGTCATTTTGGGGTTTGTTATTTCCACCCCTCCCTGCGCACCGCTGCGGGGGTGTATGGGGGGTGGGTTTGCTCACCGGGTGCTCCGCGCCGCACCGGGAAAGTTTCGGTCCCGGTGGGTCCCCCCGGGCGGGCGCTTCAGCGTGAAGCTCCTGGGTTATTCATCGTCCTCGCTTAATTAATCTTCATCGTCCTAATTAGATTTTTCCAGAAAAGTGGGGAGTTACCGAGGGGTTTTCCTTCGTGCCATTTTAATAGGAGACCCCTGTGATTTAGGGATTTGGTGTTGGTTTGGTTGGGTTTTTCGGTGGTTGGTTTGTTTGTTTTTCTCCTTTAGCAGCTGCAATTAAAGCAGTTGGTTCTTGCAGAAAGTCACTATTTTTGCTTTTGAAGTTTTTAATTAGGAGCAGCGGTGTTTGCTGAAACTGTGGCTGTCCCAGTGCTCTGTAGAGCTATTTAACAGGGAAAGTTAGGCTAATGAAAGGAATGATTCATTTTTGCCACCGAGGAAATGGATGCATTAGTTTTATTATCTAATAGTTGCTGTGGAGTTTCAAGAGGTATGATATGTCACAACTTACAAAAGGGAAGGGGAATGGAGGCAATCTGGGTGTGTGGGGAGTACAGGGGCAAAACCCCCACCGTAGTGAGGTGAACACTAAGGAGCGGACTTTCTTCTGTGTATTTAAACTCCCCTTGGAATCAGAGGAGGTGAACTGCTTTGCAGAATAGGCAGTGCAGTACTCTCCAGCTCTAACACAACAATAACCCAAACCCAAAATTAAAAAACTGCTAATATCAGACAAATGTGTCTATGGGCCTTTTATGACAGAGGAAAGTCGTGCATTGAAACCACTTAAAAAAAAAAATAAAAAATAATTCCCTTGTGTAATGGTCAGCTGAAGCAGCAAACAGTCAAGCCCGGTGGTTTTACTCAGCTGTTACTCGTAGCACGCTAACAGCATGGCAAGTGTTGTGATCATTTGGTGAGGTTGGTTGGTTTGGCTGGAGTCAGAGGAGTTGGGAAGAAACTCAGAACAATCCGTAGGAATGGCTGCATTACAGTTCATGGACTGTTTAGGTCTGAGCCAGATGGAACCTCTTTCCCAATTCTGCAGTGGCTCGAGAGGATCCTTACAGTGTGATTTACCAGAGAATGGATGAGGATACTGGATTAATACTTTGCTGCAAGTTTGCTTCAGTGGCAGAATGCCATTTTTCAGTCTTCAGCAACACTCCCACTCTCTATCAAAATGTAGACCTGAATTTAGTGTTGTAACTGCATGGGTGCATCAGCGAGGCAGGAGAGCACTGCTGGGACAAAGAAAAGCTTTTTTAGTCCAGGACCAGCTTCTGCAGATGCTACAAATTGCATCTGCTTAAAATTAGATAAAGCATGCGGGGAGAGGCCAAAGCTTTCAAAAGTGCTGACTCTTGGGGTTTTATTTCAAATCTCCTACCCTTTTGTACTTTTGACAACTGTGGCAAAACAAAAAGTAGCTTATGTTTTGCTGTTCAAAGAAAGTAAGCAAAATTTTTGGTCATCATGCTTAAAGAGGAAAACTGGAAGTGCGTAGCCCAGAGGTATCCCAATATGTAAATGCCCTTGGGTACATGAAAAGCACGTGCCTCTTCTAAGCTATGAACACTTTTTAAAGCAGTCTCATAAGTTTTGGAACTATCATCATGATTTTTGGAGTGCTTGCAGTTGGCGAATGACTGCCTTATCCTTGTGGCTGTGTTTTGGATTTATAAAGTGCTTTAATGTGTCACGAAGATGTTCTGCCCCTACCTGCAGAAAAACAGTCATCTTTCAGGCATTTTGAATGTACAGCCTCTTGGCACTGAGGTAGCAAGAGTCACTCTTGAAGATCTTGGCTTGGATTTCTATCTCTGTTTCTGTGTCCATGCTGAAGTATTGTCTTCAAGTGGTGTTGCTTTGAAATGCTGTTGACTGACAGTTCTCTTAGCTAATCCTTGAGTACAGCTACAGTTCTGTCAAAATGTAAACACTCAAGGTGGGAGGCTTGTACAGCTAATTATTAGTGTACTTGATATCTCAGTTTATTTTGGCAAGGGTGTGATTTTTGTCACCACTGTCACAACAGAGTTTTAGTGCAACTGAACAATGCTGGTCAGTGCCTTTTGCTGGAGAGCAGCATGCTGGTGGCATGCAGCATGCTTGAAATGTCAGGTAGGTTGTGTCCCTACTGTACCCAGCGGCAGAGGAGCCATTGTCTTGTCATGTGCAATCATCTGCTTGCACAGTCACCTTGCTCATGCCTGGGTTTGAAGGGTACCTAGGAAAGAGGGCTGCTGAGGGTGAGCTGTTGTCCCCAGGATGGTTTTGTGCTGTCTGCTTCTTGGGTACAGCTTGGGTGTGATCAGAGAGCACCAGAGGGGTGTTATTTGAATGATGATAGCCTGCTGATGGTCACTGCCTTTCTCGAGGCTTGTTTTTGTCCACAGCCTGTGGTGCAAAGCTAGGGGCAGGAAGGATTCCCTTCTTGAGGAAAGGTAAAGGCAAGTGGTGGTGACTGCTGTTCCGCTCACTCTTGCGGGGGCCCAAGGCTCTGTGAATTGTGCTGGTGATTTACATCCCTCCTTCGGTGGATAGGCATGTATTCCATGGTTTCACAGGAGATCATGGCTAGGTGTCTGTGTGTGAAGGAGAAGGACTGGTCACAAATTGTCATGGAATCTTATGTTGGAGACTGTGGTGTTCAAGAGCTGTTATTACAAAGAACTGCAGTATTTTGTAGTGACTTTTGTTTCGTCTTCTGTATTTGTGTGAACTAACCTACTTCAGATGAGAGTGTGCATATGATGAATCTTTTGTTAATTTTAAATCAGCTACTTTTATGATTTTATTTATCCTTAAAAAAAAGAAACAAACATGTGTTAGAGAAGGAAAATACCTCCCCCCCCCCCCCCCAATAATCTGATTAAGCAGAAACATGTATTTTGGGCTGATATTTACATGAATGTATATTGCAAAAAAACCCACATCCTGCATAATAAGTCACAGGAATTAGAGCAGGGTGTCATGGGTTTCTCCACCAATGCCACTTGGTGCGGAGATGGAAAGTGCTCTTCCTGTTCCCAGTCACCCTATACCTTTGGGTGCAAGGCTGGATCCCTCAGTTCCTGCATTTAAAATGTACAAAGTATGTATGAGGCCTCTGGCTTCTGTGGGAAGGAAGAGGGGCTATGTGTCTCTTCCAGTGTGTTTCTTCAAAGTTACTCCGTAATTTCCCGGGGCATGGCGCTGGAGAGGATCAGATGCTCCAGCCTTTGACCTGGGATTGCAGATGTTGCTCCCATATTAGGGACCCCTTGGCTTCATGTTTCAATGTGTGCATTCTGATTTGATCTGTTCTAGCTTTTCCATCGATGTAAACAGTGGGAAACCCTGTTTCCTCTCCTGATATTTGCCGTAACTTCTCCTTCTTCTCTGACTTTTTGCTGGTAATACAATCATGTTTAGCGTCTCCAGTCTTAAGTGTATGTATGGTGGGGTTTTTGTGGTTAGTTTTTTTTTCTCTTTCTTTCTTTTTTCATTCTTCCCAACTGCCACTCCATCTGCCTTTCATCTCAGTACTGAAAGCTTTTTTACTTTCACACTACAAAGTTCCTCTCCTTCAAGTCTGTCCTAACACCTTTTCTATGCCTTCCACTGAATTAAAACTGCTCCAGCCAAAGTTTATCATCTCTGATCTTCACCAGCTTCACCAAGTCCACCACCTCCAAGTCAAGCAGCTTCTGCCTGTGTAATAACTTTATGATGGAGGTCTTTCCACTATCACAGTCTTATGTCTTGTCCTGGCTCTCAGCATTGCAGATCTGCATTTCCGTAATGCTGTTTTCTTAGATCTGGGCGAGCACAGCATAACTACTGAAAATGCAGTGGCTGCACTTGTTCTCCCAGCTCTTCACATAGCCCATCACCACCTCTCTTTGATCATGCTTGGAGAACTTCTCTTAATATGCATTCATGTCTGGAGGGCTTGATTCCCATCACAGCAGATCATGAATGCCAGTCTCCAGCAGGCTCTTGCTAGACTTTTAAACCAGTTCCTTTGTACGTTCTCCCATGCTGCTTCAAGCTCTCTGCTCCTCTCCTTCAGACCTGCCTTGAAACCCTGGAGTTCCATAAGCTCCTATTAGCAAAGGGTGGTGTTTCATTCTGTGCAGCAGCAGCAGCAGGACTGTTGACTGTGATACTGGGCACGTTGCGTTGATGCTGGGTGACCACCCCTCTGGTGCAGCTACATGGTCAGGTGTGTCTGCCAGGGAGCTGGAAAGCCGTTATGCTGCACCATAGTGGTGCTTGGCATCTGGGAAGAAATGTTGAACCTGTCCTTAATGGTATCACACTGTAGAGAATAACCTTTATGCTTTCATACTTCCCTAGAACAGCTCAAGCAACGTTTCATGGTTTAATTTGGCAAGTTAAGCCTCAAGTCAGCAATCTGAACTTAAGCATCTGCTTAAGTCTGAACTTGCACTAAGCCACTGGGCTTTGACAATGTGTTTAAAGTTAAGTCCATGCTTAATTGCTTTGCTTAATAAGACTGGGATTACAGGTATGCTGAGCCAGCATCAGTGGCTTGGCAATTTGACTGCCTTGCTCTCTGAGCAGAGCAAAAGGCTGTGGAGGGGAAATCTAAGTCTGAAACATAGGAGAGAATTTTCTTCTGGTTATTACAGCAGCTGTGCCAATAGCTCTGCTGCAGTACGAATCACATGGCAAACCCAGATCATCTCTGTGCTTACTGAACACCATGCCCTCCTGGTGGCTTGTAAATTCCAGCAAGAGGAACAAAGTCTCCGTCTGTTTCCTGGAGGCACCCAGCTGCTTCTTCAGCAGTTTGCAGAGCCCGCAGTTTCTCCATGCAGAGTACACGCAACAGAAGAGACTGGGAAAGGAGCAGTCGAGGAAAGGTGCTTTGAAATCTTTGGTGAATGAGTCTGGTTTCGGGGAGCTGTGTTTGAGGGGGTCTAGGAGGGAGGCGGTGATGTCTGAATCAACTTCTGTGTGAGTTAAAGTCTTGGGGTGCTTTGGCTTTTACCAGTTGTGGCAGCTGCCCCTGTGCCACCAGATAGTGTTTGGGTTGCAAGGATTCCGGATGCAGGTCTAGGCAGGCTGGAATAAGCTTTATTTTAAAGCCCTTCCATTCCCTACTGGACAGGGATTTTCTGTAGCAGAGTTAGTCCCAGTCCTTCTTTTAGGGGGGTGTGCTGCAGTGGGGGCTGGATCACAAACTGTAGTTTTAACAGTCTTTTTGCCCACCAGCTCTGGGGGCACAAGAGGATGTCATAGCATAGAATGCAGTCCTGTTGTGGTTGCTTCTCCTCGAGGCATGTCGTTCTGTTCAGGCAACCCCCCACAAAGCTATGGCTGTGTATCAGCACAGGTAACAATAACTTGTGAAGTAATTTCTTTCAGCAAAACAGATGTTATAAATACTCCTTTGCCCACTAATTTTGGCAAGATGAGATATGTATTCTTCAAGGGAGTAGGGCCAGGCTTTATGTGGGTTTCTGTTTATGCTGGAAGGGACAATATTGCAGCGCTGCACCTGTAGCTGAAGCGTGGAACCTTCCCTTCACATGGGAATCCAAAGTATTTTGAAAGATGAGGGGTCTCAGTAGCTGGCAGGAGAGGAAACTGGTTCGGTCCTCGGCCTTTTGCCAGGGACTGATTTGGTCTCTTTGGGTTACATCTCTGGGGAGCTGAACTGTGAAACCGCGGTACCTGAGTATGCCATGGCATATGGGTATGATTCTGAACAACTGTGGGCAGGAGGGATGAATTTAAACTGGGAAGGACACCGTGGTGATCACGGCAGTGAGGAGCATACCCTTCCGAGAAGGGGTTGATAGAGCTTGGCTTGTGCAGGCTAGCCAAGATGGGAACGTGGCTGCTGCTCCTAATACATCTTGGGAGAATGAAGGGGAAATGCAGGAAAGAGTTATTTAAACTGAAACAGCATGTTGGCACACAGACAAATGGGTATGAACAGGCCATGAATAAATTAAGGCTGGAAATTAGCAGAAGGCCAAAATTAATGGCCAAAAAGTCTCTCCCAGTCTTATGTATTTAAATAAGAATTATTTCCGAAGCTTTAAAGATGTCTAATAAAGAAGTTTGCCAAGATTTTGAGAAAAATTACTCCTATTTGGCAGGGAAAATTGAGACAGTAAGGTGGGGGGGGACGAATGTTAATTTGCCAGAGATTGCACAGAATAAGCCATAATGTTTGATGGAACTATCTCTTCCTTTGCTGGTGACTGCACAGCAGGTATTGTGCTGAACCTGGCCCGGTGTTCAAGGTTCGTGGGCATGCTTTCAATAACTTGGTAACTTCCTATGTGTGCTTTCTGCCTGCTTTTCAGTTCCTCTGCCCTCCTGTGCTCATTTGCTACAGCCCTACTCACAGAAAGGCTTCCTTTTTCCTAAAAGAATTGCAGCTGCATATAACTTATTAAGAAGTGATCTGGGATGCCATGAGCTCCTGGTGCTCTTCTGGTTAGCACAGAAGAGAGAGCCTGCATTTTGACTGTTGTTCCAGCACTCTTTCCCTTACGCTGTCTTCCCCATCCAGTCAGGCAGGCAGCTGCGTATCTGGTCTTGGTTAAATGGGGTAAAAAGTTCCAAAGTGGCAGATGGTTCTGGCAAACTTTTATCCTTCCAATGCTTGCAGTCCTCTTTTTTTATTAGTGGTTTTTAAAGTTTGCAATTATTTCTTCTGCACGTTTGGAAATTGATGGGCTTTTGCTCAGCTGCCTGCATGGGAATTTACCTGTGAAAGTGAATTTGCAGCTTGACGTTTGCTGAACAACTGGTGGCAGGAATTTTTCCACACAAACCTCCTGTTGGATGATCACGATGATGAATAATGAAAATGCCTGCAAAAAAAGTCAGTGTCTCTTTGTGGCAAATGTGAGAATGGAGGGGGGGGGGAAGTGGAGTGCTTAACTAGTTGGTTAAATTATACATGAAGTGGACCAGCTCTACTTAGTGAGACTGAAAAATCTTTCTTTCTTGCAGGAAGGTAAAGTGGGACTCCCTGGTGGCCTATAATTTGGGCTGGCCCTTGGCAGAATGGCAGATTTCATTGTATAAAGCTAGAATCTGTAACATTATGCCTAGCTAATAACCAGGGTATGGCTCAGTGATGATAGAGCTCTAAGTGAGAGCATCACAGGCACTTTGAGTGGCAACAGTGAATTTATTCAAAGGCTTGAGGCATGTGTTCAAGTCACAGGCTTTTGCTGTATCTGCTACACAAAGACCTTTCTGTTATTACTTTGAAAACATACTAATTCTTCCTAGACTTCCCTTGCAAGTGTTCTTGATAAAATGGACTTGCCCTTTCCTGCATTCAGCTGAGCTGGATCAGGGGTAGCAGGGCAAGGGGAGCAAGAAAGGTGTCTGTCTTCTCCTTATTTAGAGGCAAGGAAGCAGAAGCTGATTTGCTCGTGTTCTGGTTACCTTAAGAGCCTAAGGCAAGGGAGCAGGATTCAGGTCTAGGGTGGCAGATGACATTTCCTGCTGTTTCTGGCAATTTTAAAGCTGTTCCTTGTCTCAAAGCTGTCCAGTCTATTTTGTCTGATGTAAGAAGAGCTTCCATACCTGCTTTGATTCTCATTTAAGTTTCAATCACATCTTTTAGGGGGAGGAAGAGAGGGGCAAGCCCCAGCAGGGTAGTTCATGGGTCAGTATGACCCCACCAAAATAATTCCACCAAATCCACTACTAGACCAGTCATAGACCTGGTAGTGACCTCTCCATCCAGGCTGAGAAAGAAATTGTAGCTTGAAGCCAACCTGGCAACTCTTCCGTTTTTATTCCTTCCTGTTTCAGGCATTTTGTGCTTGCATTATGACTGGGAAGTGGCTGTTTATGGCACTAAAGCAGTCGTGCTTGAGCAATTGCCTGCTGAAACAATATACAGTTATCTCTCTTCCTACAGAGGCTTAGTCTTCTGGGGGACGTTTTTGGTGAGGGCTAACACACACCTTTATTATTAATGGGGTAGTTGGAGGTACTTCACTAAAAATAGCTTCCTACTGGGGGCTGCTTTTTCATATGATTCATAGAAACACAACTGTGCAGATCCATTCCAGCTAATGGGCATTGTATACCTGAATGTCTAAGGACAGTACTGACATCACGTGCTGCTGTGCCTGTGTAAGATAAGCATGAAACAGGGCTGGAACACATGTTCTCTGTCGGAGTGCTGTGAGACAGAAAAGTGATTGCATTAGTTTGCACAGTGTTATATACATATTGATCATCTTGAAATAAGGTGGCGCAGTTGTTATAACCCTTTTATATGCCTAAATCCTGGGAGTTTTTAGTCCTTTCCTACACAAAGCTTGCCATGTGGAGTTTGCAGCCCTGGGGTTGTGTGGGTGCAGATTGGGGTTTTTCTCTGCAATGCCAGAAATAACCTGTTGCATGATATTGTACAGGGGTTAGAATTTGTATCAGCTCATGTGCAAGTGGAATGCTTTGCGGTGCTCCGCTAGAGGAAATTCTTCAACACTGACAACATGGATGGTAGGAAGGTAAACTCATTGGGGGGGGTGGGGGTGTTCTGTACCACAGTTTGGACTTCTACCTGAGGAAGATTGGTTCTACATGTGAGAAAGCACTTACCCAATTCTCAGTGCTCAGTGAGGCTGCTAACACAAAGAGCAGATGGAAAATGACTGAACTTAGCATTTTTCTGGGTAAATGGAAAAGAATAACACATCTGATGAAGTTTTCTAATTTTCTATCAGTTCTTGCTTCTTTCCAGGGTGGGATGGGATGGAATGGAATGGAAAAAAATGGGGAATTAGGTAAGAAGAAAATTTTAAACATTTTGAGGACATTTCTTCTGAGGGGAAAAGAAAAAAACCAGACTGGTGAAGTGTCTGGAATGTCACTGAAGTGACACTTTTCACATGCATTGAAAGAAGAACCTTGGAGGAAGGAACAAAAGACATTTTTCAGCTCAAACTTAGTTAAGCTGTTGTTGGTGTGCTGAGCCATATGTGTCCTGTCAAGATGATTCATCCAGTACAAGGCCTGCCTTCTGTCACTCTTCTTGGGTGGACCCTTTGGCAATGGGCATGAATTTATCTGTGCTTGTGTGCCACAAAGCTTGATGCTTGCAGGGTGCATTGGACTGACTTCAGTTTGTAGTTAAGTGCACAACTGCTGTCTAACCTAGTGTCTTCATGGAGGTGTGAGTGCAGGAATATGCCTTCTAAACGCCATCTGCGCTGAGATGCAGACCTTGCTGGTTGTTTGGAGGGTTTACTTAAAAGGCTGAGATTGTACTTCACCTGTAGATGCGCTGCGGCAAGCAAAACAGTGAAGAAGCTGCTTAGCTGGATTTTGTTTGTTTATACAGATTCAGTGTTGGAAAGGAGGTTAATTAGATCAAATTAGGGCAACTCTATTTCTAGCTAGGGTCTGTGTGGTGTCTTTGTGCACATCTGCTTTGAAGTGTATTCAGAGCAACTGTTTTGAGCATCCCTGTGAAGGCAGGCATCGTCAGCTATGGGCTTAGAGAAATCAGTTAGAAGAAAAGATGTCTCTACGTGGGCAGACTCTAGAGAACTTGCTTAAACTTAGGTATTCACACTGTGCACACATGCAGCAGTAGCTTTTCTGAGAGCCAAAGTTTCTAAGGCAGACACCTGGAAATACTACTCTGGTGAGCATCTACATGTGATTTAGCCACAGTGAAATTTTGTGTGAGTAACTTTTAGAGGCACTTCTTCGAAAATGTGCCCCTTAGTTATTATTGGTGTAAAACATCTACACAATGTAGTGAAGTTTCATAGCACTTTGTAGACATAAGACATTCCTTACAGTCTATTGTTTTAAGGAGGCAAACAAAATGGAAGGTACAGCTCTCAGATTTACCCTGTGTAAGGGAATGGAGAGTATCACTATCATTGTGCACATTGTTAACAGATGTGGGGTTTGGTCTCTTATTTTAGCTGGTATCTCAGATTTGCCATACCAAGAATAGTAAGGGACAGACAAACCTCAGTTGTCTGGGTTTAGATTTACTGTAGTTCTGAAGCTGCTCCTGCATGTGGGATGTTTACAGCTGAGGATGTTTGTGGTTTAGTTTTAGACAAAAGTTAAGCTCTTTTTTAGTTTTCTGATGAACAGAGCTTTGGAGAATAATGTTTTTGTTGGTTGTTTTTTTATTTTTTCCTGTGGTGAAGCAGTCCTAGTGATGTGTTACCTGGCTAAAGATCACAGAGCAGGAGAATCCTCTGGTGGTTTAGTGACACTGCACTTCACATCCTCCCTTTAGGTAATGGATGGTGCATGGCTGAGTAAAACAAGTCATCTCATTTTGTTCATGTAGCCCAACTTTTTCAGTTTCCCTGCCTGGGACTTTGGGCAGGTACTGTAGTTTAGAGCAGCCCGAATTGCCAAATATCCCCCCTGCACATAAAGAGAAGATTCATAGGTCTTCATCTGAGGGTTGCGGTCACATTCGGGTATTCAGAAGCAGGTCTCTATGAAAGCCAGCTGGAATAACACAGCACAGTTTGAACTGAGTACGTAGATACTGGGTCTTCTGTTGCATTTATGCTTTCCTCGTGTATTTCAGTGGCTTGAGCTGTTCTCCTTGGTCCTGGCTTTTCCTTTTCATCCCACGTGCTTCCCTTCACTCCCTGTGTGTCTGGCATCAGAGTGGGCTGGTTGAAGGGAAGATCTGAAAGGAAATACGCTTGGTGCTTTTGATGTGCAGAGACTTTTTTTAATAGGCTATGAACAAAAACTGTGTCTGCGTATTTCCCAACTGAAGAATATGTGATTGCTATTCCCAGCTTCCCTCTGAGAACAGGCTTTGATATCGTTCATACTCTGTGGTATTTTTGTAGCAGACTGTTAAGGTCTGGAAGAGAGTAAAAGGGACGATTTAAAAAGGAAAGAATAGCCCTGTACCTTGTGATAGGTCTGTGAGTGAGCAAGTTCCTGCTTTTTGGAATTGCTACTAGGTCTCTCTTTTATCACAGAATCATTTTTTAAAGTCAGCGTTGTTTTGCCTAATGTAAGCACTTGCTCCTTGTCAAACATGTCCTTGTATGCCCTGTTAGAACTTTGCACCTTGTTCCTGGGTGTGCAGATTACAGAATGTCTTGTAACTAATCTGTTGGGGGTTTTTTGGTTTTTTTTGTTTTTTTTTTTTTTTTTTTAACCTCATTTCTTACAGAAAGAAGGCTTATATGAACATCACATCTCTGTCCATACTCCCTCCCTCTGTTTAATTTTTTTTGAGACACTGGAGAATCTGGCCAGAAGACACAATTATGTAGGGAAGTGACTGTCCATTTTGCTGTTGTAGAATTGTTTGTCTCTTGCTGCTGGTTCTTTGGATACAGCTTTTCAGTTGATGAATGAGGGTAACTCCCATGTAGTCTTGGAGTCAGGTGCCCCCATTCTCCCCCCCAGTATATGTGGAGACAGAGGAGGAGGAAGAAAACAAAGTGTTGACTATCATTGACTAGTTCAGTGTGAATAAGCATCCTGTGAAGATAACACATCTTTTATTTTATAATTCTTTCCAGCATGTAGGTGGGATGATAGCCTGAGTAGAGAAATGTTGGCTTCATACTGTTGATTTGCTTCTTCAGGCTGTACCAGGATGCCAGCAGTCTCACAGGGTACACCTCCCTTTGTCTGGGGCTTTGAGATGAGACATGAAAAACATAAAATGTTTCTATTGAAAAACATAAAATGTTTCTATGGGACAGTTTCAGGTTTTGGTCTGAAATTCAATGAAAAAAGATTAATTTCCAGAACCACAGCTATTGATAAAGGTCTGTAGAGCATTGCAGACAATGGTTGTGAACCCTTTGCAGTTTTAAAAAATTGAGAGAATGTAGTTGTTTTATTAAGGCTACAGAAAATGTTATAAAATATTCATGATGATCATTTCCTCTTATTTGAAATAATAAATCCAAGGTTAATTTTGTGCTTGCAAAAAACTGGTGGCTGACTATTGGCCCTCTATTTCCATGCTAGTGTAATGTAGAGATAATACTTAATATTTTATCTACTTTGCAAAGATGTTATTAGGCTCACAAATATGTCATGGTGCCCAGAGAACAAAAAGTAAGTTTCCCTTGCTCTTGCAGGTTAGTGAGATAGAAGCTTCTGCCATCATTTCAGACATTTTGTCTCCTTAAGAGCCTAGGGAAAGAAAACATTGCTGCACAAGAGGACCATATAAAGCATAAAAGTTTGTCTGTTAGCAAATTTAATACTCAGTGTAACTCTTAGCTTTAAAAAAGGCAATAAGGAAATGCCACCGTTTTTTTTTAATTTTAAAGGCCAAGTTCCTAGAAATTATTTTTGTCACCCGTGCCATCCATTGCATTGCCAGTTACAACATTTCTGACCCATGTTGAAAATTAGAATATGACATTGTGGTGACCGCACTGAACAAGGAACAATGCTCCTGGGTTTTATAAACAGGATTTAAAGCAACCTTCCTATGGTTGTGTTTTATTATTCTGCTGTATGTGTTTTTGTTGTTTATTTTTTTCCCAAAGAAGTGAATGCTGGTGTGACAACATGAAGCCTTTTTAGTTACTGCTGCTGCACAAAGTATTGTAAAGTCTGACATCCCTTTGAAGAACTGTTCTTAGCCACTGCTGCTATTTTTATTTTTGAGTTGTTCTCTGCTAGAATATTTTTTTCTATTTTGTCCTTGTATGCCCTGAATTTTGAAACACTTTAGATTAGCTCACAACAAATCAATTGAGCTCTTTCCTCCTTCTGTTTTCTCCCCACTCTTATTAACTTTTACTGGACTTTGCCTGTGAAAATCTAGTTGAAAGATAGTGTGTTTTTTTCCCTTGAACTCAAAACAGAGTCTTCAGAGAAATATCTGCCAGAAGCACTGACCTACAAAATCTATTAGACTTTCCCCACTGGTACGAAATTTATGTAATGTTGCCAGATTGAAGGACTGCTCTGCTTTGGAGGTAAAATACAAAGTTCAGTCTTGCTTTCATAAGTGCGAATAAGTGGCTGATAATGAATGTATGCAAACCTGCGGAAGGTGGTTCGTGAAGTTCTCTCTTGTTTTTACCTTCTGGGTTTGCAGAGATTCCTTGAGGGCAGAGACTGTTTGAGCAGTTTTAACATCCAAGTGCCACAGCAGGTTCTCTGGGCTGGCTCTCGACCACTGGGAGCATGATAGGGAAAAGCAGGTTGAAAGTGCTAATAAGAGAACTCTGAGAATAGAGATGCTGAAATCTATTAGTGAAACAAATTTACTTATCCCATTTCTGTGCAGTTTAAACATAAACTGCATAACAAGGGCACTTGGTAGCTACATGCATGGAGTTGGGTCAAATACTTGCCGTGCTGTTTCACTGTGCTGCTTGCAGTCCTTTCAGTGCCACAGAAGGCTGGATTGGAGCTACCTAGTGATCCTGTGCTGATGGGAACTGGGAATTGACTCTTTCAGCTGGACAGCAAATTAAAGTTGACTTTCTGTGCTTTGCAGAGGCTGCAGAGAAGCCTAGAGAGCTTGAGAAAAAGTAGCCCCAAGGCATTTTGCAGTCACTTCAGCTTTCTCCATTTTCTTGTTCCAAGATCAGATTCTGGAGCAAACTTGTGTTGGAGTCCTAGGGGTTCTGTGATTGATGAGTTTGCTTTGTTGGCAGAACCAAAGGATTTAGCTCTTGCCATGTATGTTTAATCTTTGGGTAGAGGTGGATTTTCTCAGCTTGTGCTGAGCCATGTGGATGTCAGGCAACTCCCGATTAAAACCATGGTGGCATAGCAACTCTGAGCTGTGCTAGCCCTAATAAGCCCTCTTGTGTATGGTGGGCTCTGAATGGGGCCAGAACTTGCTGACAGAAAGAAAAGATTGAGGAGCAGGTGTGTCAGCATTTACTCGTTTCTTGACTGGATTTTGCAAATGTGTCCTTATTACTAGCCAGGAGGAAAAAAGTTGTATGTTAACCGTGATCATGTGTAATTTGTCAGTTGTAGTATGACA
This sequence comes from Strigops habroptila, assembly GCF_004027225.2. Taxonomy (NCBI): domain Eukaryota; kingdom Metazoa; phylum Chordata; class Aves; order Psittaciformes; family Psittacidae; genus Strigops; species Strigops habroptila. The sequence continues at coordinate 9,705,385 of NC_046358.1, forward strand.
GAAGAGTGTTGAGAACAGGGAAAATCATTTGCATGGCATATCCGAGAAAGAAATATTTCTTCCTTCCAATTCTGAACAGAGTAGTAATTTAATGTAAGGACAGTCAGGATGATTAGACTTCTTATAAAGACAGAAATAGAAATAGGTGATGGGACCACATCACTAGTTGACTTTATAGATTTTGTGAGTTACTTGGTGATATTTTGGTTGTTACAGATATAAGTAGCAACTTATTTACGCTCTATATGTTCTTCATAAATGTGCCCATAGTGTGAAGTGTGGCTCATCAGAAGCTTATCTCTTTGGCCTTCAAAGGATCTTCCAGGGGTGGAGTTGCAAAGACATCTATGTCTGCTCAATCAGAGCATAAAAGTGCAAGAAGCAAGGGAAGTAAAATGCTGTGTGCAGAGTGGATCAGATGGGAAGGGCAACTAGCCCAGAAATTTGAACTTGCACTTGCCTGGCATTGGCTTGTGATATGAGCAGAGAAGAAAGCTCTGAATTTCCCTCTTGAAGCAATTTTGGGGATTTGGGCCATGGTGACAGTTCACTCAAACTTTGCCCTGCTAGATGAGTGAAATTAAAGCATAGCAGTGCCTATAATCTTCACTACATAAAGTTATGAAGTGGCTAATATTATATGCAGCTGCTTTTCAGTGCTTGATCTGGGTGAACAAGGAGCTGCTCAGAGCTGGATTAATTGGGAATGACGCCTCTAGCGCAAATCTAGTCCAAGGCTGACCTTTGCCTCTCTGAGTTGGTGAAAAGATGCCTTAATCCTTCTGTTACAGCACCTATTCTTACAGCCATGCATGCCCCCATTTGGTTTTTGGAGGAAAGGTTTCTAATTCCCTTTGACTTCTTCAAAAGTCATCATCTTTTTGAAGAGATCGGAAAGCAGCGTATCTCTTCAGTACTATCCCCCAGAGAGTTTGGGCATTTCTGCAGTGGGCTGGGGGTGTGTTCCAGACATATTGATAAAGCTCCACATCATAAACTATCAGGAGTAGCTAACAATATATTATACCTGCTCTTTCTCTGACCTTCCATAATTGCCTCTGATTATTCTATTACAGCAGAATATTTTAAAGTAATTGTAGAGATTGAATGCAAGTGTAAAACCATAAAGGCAGTCCTAAAAATTTGGAAAATCATGGACAGTCATCCAAATTGTGAGTCAGTCTGCTATGATAATCTTTCACAAGTGGGATGTTAACCAGGCTGAATAATGATTTGTTCTTCAAATGAAGTTACATGGCTAAGAATGGCAGAACCTGACATGGTCTTTGACAATTTTTGTCATTGATCCAAATTCCAGAGTCAGGGAAGTTTTGTCTGACTATGATGTTTAGGATTTGGCCACTTGTAAAAATATTTTGGTGGTGATCTCAGGGGGTTGAGCAGTAATCATCTAATATGAGGATTGCAGAACTGGCAGAGGTATGGATAAATAACTAGTGTCTTAAAGAGCAGGGTCACATATATAACTGTTAATGGATACAATGCAATCCCAGGCACAGCTACAGGCTGGGCAGAGAAGTAATTCAAAGCAGTCCTGCGGAGAAGGACTTGGGGGTATCCGTCAATGAGAAACTGAACATAAGCCGTCAGTGTGTGCTTGCAGCCCAGAAAGCCAACTGTATCCTGGGCTGCATCAAAAGGAGCATGACCAGCAGATTGAAGGAGGTGATCCTGCCCCTCTACTCTGCTCCTGTGAGACCCCACTTGGAGTACTTTGTGTGGTTCTGGCATCCTCAACATAAAAAGGACATGGAGCTGTTGGAGCAAGCCCAGAGGAGGGCCACGAGGATGATAAGGGGGCTGGAGCACCTCCCGTGTGAAGATAGGCTGGGAAAGTTGGGGCTGTTCAGCCTGGAAAAGAGAAGGCTGCATGGAGACCTCACAGCAGCCTTCCAGTATCTGAAGCGCGCCTACAAGGATGCCATAGAGGGACTCTTCATCAGGGACTGTAGTGATAGCACAAGGGGGAATGGGTTTAAACAGGAGAAGTTCAGGTTAGATATAAGGAAGAAGCTCTTTACTGTGAGGGTGGTGAGGCATGGGAACAGGTTGCCCAAAGAAGTGGTGAATGCTCCATCCCTGGCAGTGTTCAAGGCCAGGTTGGACAGAGCCTTGGGCGACATGGTTTAATGTGAGGTATCCTTGCCCATGGCAGGGAGGTTGGGACTAAATGATTTTAAGGTCCTTTCTAACCCTAACTATTCTATGATTCTATGTCTAATCCATTTTTAAAACATTGGTGGTGTGGATTGCCTGCCCTTCAGGCAGTCTGTTTCAGTGCTCCATTTACTGTTGTTTCCTCATGGCTAAATCTTTTTGGTGTAGTTCAGACCCAACACTTGTCTTGGTTACCTTGTGACTGGTCTCCTCTGCAGCAGTACCCTATAGATCTCGGGCCCTTTTCTTCTTGCTTCCTTCATCTTTTCTAAATGAACCAAATTCTTACACTCTTTCTGTGGAGTCATACTTTCTAGAAAATTTTCCTATCTTCTTTTTCTTCTGGACTTTATTCGATGAGCCTGTACCATTCTTAAAATTTGGTTCCCTAAATTGGACATAGGTCTTCAGTTGAGGTCCTACAGCCTGTGCAGAGAAGAATTACTTCACATCCTTAGTGTACAGTGGGTTATCCACCTCACTTCTGCATCTTTTTGTCTACAGTATAACAAGTGATGCAGCTTCAGCTTGGGGTTTCCTCTGAAGTCCTGTCCTCTTCTAGGAAACTGCAGCTGTTCCCTGAAATGTGTCTGTACAGCTGATTCTCCACTTAGGTGCAAATAATTCTTTTTCCAGGTGATTTCTGTTGTTAAAATAATTTTGGTTCTTCCTCCAAGGTACTTGCAGCCTTCCTGTTCAATATAATTTTAGACATAATGATTACGTTCCCTATTATGAAAATAACAAATGGTAGAAGGACCCTCACTGAGCATCCTTCTGTTTGACAGTGAGCTACTGATAGCAGCCCTGGGTTTGGCTCTTGAGCACTTTTCTACCCAGTGAAATAATTTCTGTGACTTGTGATGCTGGGTGGTACCATCAGCCATACTGGCGTTGAGATCTGTACTGTCTCCTGTCATTTGCTAGTCACAAACCTGTTGTTCAGTTGTAGAAAGAAACGACATTAGCCTGATGGAATTTAGTCTTGATGAACTTCTGACTGTCATTTTCCTGGTTTTCTTATGCGTTGCCTGTTTGATTATTTGGTCTGGTATTTTTACGGGAATGGAGGACGTAGGCTGCCTATTATTCCCAGCTGCTCATATTTCTTTTTTATTCAAGTTTGTGCCTTTCTACTCTTCAGAATTTCTTTTGCCTATCAAAAGTCCCTGTAACATTTTTAAACTAAGTACCCAGAACTGAGACCAGTGCTTTTTTCCTGGATATACAAGACCAGATTGTTGATGTGAAATGGATTCCTCTAGATACAGAAGTTCCAGACAGCCCTTAGTTCAGTGCCACCTCATTACTCTTCAGAATTTACTGTTCTGCAGAACAGTGATTGCTGAGGCAAGTTTAAGATGCAGTATTTCATTACTCTATTAACTGAAAATGGATATGTTAAGATGAAATTCTCATTTTCCCCTATGTTTATGAGATGATCAAGACCACAGCTGGGCAGATAATGAGGCAAAATTTTTGGCAAAGTTATCAATGACTTTGAAGTGACCTTTGTAACTTATTTTCTGATTTTTCTCTTCAGTATTTTGCCAGCATTCTGCAAGTGAAGTCATCTTGGTATATTGTTCACAGATGGTGGCATTGTTAAATGTAGTATAGGACATGCAAAAGTTCAGGTACCATTTGGAATTAGATTTAAGTGCTTTGCAGACATCACCCTGACCTTTGCACAGGTTGAAAAATTCACCTACACAACAAATTATAGGAGGCAAAATGAATAGTGAAGCAAAAACTGTTTAAATACCAGAAGAAATGTATTTAATGGTCCTGATAAACTAATGTATTGTAGACGTGTCTAGGAGATTGTCCAATCCAGTGTATCTAGAATCAAAGAATGGTTTGGGTTGGAAAGGACCTTTAAAGATCATCTAGTTCCAACCCCCCTGCCATAGGTAGGGACACCTTCCACTAGACCATGTTGCTCCAAGCCCTGTCCAGCCTGACCTTGAACACTTCCAGAGATGGGACAACCACAGCTTCTCTGGGCAACCTGTTCCAGTGCCTCACCACCCTCATGGCAGCCTACTGCCTTTTGACCTGTGGCCTAGGGAATTCAAGAATATCTGTTAAAATAGCAGCTGGGTCCACCAGCCAAACATTTCCCACTTCATCACTGTGTGAAAAAAAGGCTGTTTAATTGGACCAAGAGTTGCAGCTATATCCATGGGAGGTCTGAAGGGTAACATCTAGCCCATGGCTGAAAAATCTGAAAAATTTGTAAGTGGGCTGTAAAGAACATCTTCTGGACAGGGAGCAGTGACTAGGGTAAGGTTAGAGCAGGCTGCTGGCAGATCTGTCATAGTGTATGTTAGTTCCCACCTTGGGTAGGTGAATCTCCTTTCCAGCCCTACATCATTAGAAATGATATCTGGGAGGAAGTGTCTCCCTATAGACACCCACAGGAAAGGTCCCAACAAGCTACAGTCTTCATCACTTGCCACACAGCAAGCCCTGGCTGAATAGGTCATGACCATATTGGTTCCTGAAAATTCCTGAAAATGATTTTTTGAGCTCATAAATATCAGTGTGTCTCTTGTTAGTGTGAGACTCACTAATATTTTAAAGATTTTTATTTTTTATTTTCTCCCTAGTGTTTTGTATGTCTCCTGTGAAGTGTTGTACTCCCAGTGGCCTAACTTTGGTTTAAACATCAAAATCCTTGTACAACTCATCTGTCTTAAAACTACTGTTCCTGTATCTTTGAAGACTGTAGCACTGGTCTGGTACATGTGATATTTTTTGATCAAACTGTCAGCTATTGTTTAGTAAACAACCCCTCCCCCCCTAGAAATCTGGGGTATTTTTTAAAGCCAAGAGCTTGGTGTAGTTGTGGAGCTCCTGGAACTGGCATCTGAGAAATACTTCTGAATAACTGGGCTCTTAATCTAGTGGGGCAGATAAGAAAATCTTTGTGTTTTAACCAGAAGTCCATTTAGCAAGAGATTCTCTTTTGGCACAGCCAGTAAGAGATGCTGTAGGAAATGAAATAGGACATGCATAAAGTGACCCTTTTCTGTCATCCGTTCCCAATGTCAGGCGGTCGGTCACTTCAACAACTAAAACTTGAAACTTTTTTGCTTTTGGCCTCTGTGACAACCTCTGGCAATGAGTGCCCCAATCTCATTTTGCATTGTATGGAGAAGCTGCCGTAAGTCAGCTACTTGCTGACTGTCTTCTCCAGAACCATCAAGTTTTTCTCTTAGCTTGAGCTGCAAAGCTTGAGTTCTGCATGTCAGAGACAAACCCTTTGTGTCTTTCCCATTGGCTGGAGCTGGTGGCATTCATGGTGTCATGGAGAAATGGAAAGGCAGCTAATGAAAAGAAACATCTTGCTGTCTGTTACATGATTTAGAGAGAAGCACTGATTTGCTGGCAGAGTTATGTGCGAGTTGGTTATTCAGGTGTAATTAAGGTTCTAGATCTGGAGTCCTGACTCAGTCAAAACTATTGAAATTAATGGAATGTTGCCTTCAAGTCAGGGCCTTGGTCTTTTTTTCCCATTGTTGTGTTTTGTCTCACTTGAATCTGTTTTGCAAATGGATTGTATTTACTGGTGCATAAAATGAGTTAATCTTGGCATGTACTTCTTTGCAGGTACTCATCTATCAGCACTATGCCTGTAGTTCTTTCTTTTGCCTTCTTCAGTGATAAATTCTGCAGCTCCTATCTTGCAAACCAGAAAGAATCAAACTGGGAGAGCAGATTGCTTGGGATATGTTCAGGTTTTGTCTGCTGTTTTGTTGAGTATGTTTGAGGTTTTTGTGAAAAAGCAAACAGCTGACTAATAATCTTAACTATTAGATACTGTTCCAAGGTGATAGCAACACTATTAATTTAATGATAACAGGAAGACAGGACTGTTGTATGAAATTGAAGAAGATTGTATCTTTATTTTCTTTTATCTGGAAAAACAAGAAACCCTACTCTGTTAGTTTTTCTAGAGCAGCAATGTGTTCTTATGTTACACATGCCATGTAAAATTAATAACTAATCACAAGGGTTAAAAATAGAGATAAGTATAGGGTAGTAATCTTGTGGCTAGATGAATCCTCTTTCTATTAAAAATAATGTGGCATTACACCAGTGTATACCTTGTGTGAGATTAGATCACTAAATATTTAGGTGCTCTGTCTGTGTTTGACAATTCTCATGTCTTGATGCTTTTCAGGAGACTGCTGGAGTCTATTTATAGCACAGATTTTGAGCATCTGACACACAAGCTCCTGTGGACAGTCAGGGTGGTTTTTAAATGCAGAATACACACAGTTTGCTCAAGTTGAAAATGCTTTTTTTAATACTTCCTTGTTAAGCTGTCACCTTCCCCTCCAAGGTGTGAAATGTGGCCATTTGTGAGTTTGAGTTCAGTCTGAAGTAACTGTTTATGAATAACTCCTTTACAGCATAGGAATTCATTTCAGGTTTTCACTGGTGTAACCAGGATCAGAGTGCTCAGTCCTTGGAGACCACAGAAACACAAATCAGTTTGAGTGCTTTGTGGTAACTCAAATTGCCTTTGAACAAAAGTATAGTCCTCTCTCTGTACTGCCTGACTTTTTGTTGTTGTTTTGCTTAAAAAGGAGCATAATAAAAATCAAATTGGTGTAAATGTTTGCTGGGGGGAAGGGAGGTGTTGAGCGAGTCAAACATAACACAAGTTAGAATAGCACTTGCAATTCTTGTGGACTTACAAGATGAACCTCCTGGGGTGGCTAGTAAGGGGAGATGGAAAGTATTCTGCACTCTTCCAGTTCTGTGGATGGCTGTTAATGATTTTACTCCTCATTAATGTGCCATACACTGAAGAAAAAAAGATAAATTAGTGTTATATTTTCTCCTCTGTGGGATTTCCCTTCTAGCCCATCCAGATCTAATACACCCAGATCTAATGCATCTGAATTTCCGACTGTGTCTTGTTGGAAAGCATGTGTGGGAAGAGGTTTTGGTAATACCTGAAGTGAACAAGTAGTGGAGCCTTCAAAATATCACTGATCCTCTGAGATCTTTTTGAATTTTTTTTGAGGACAGCTGTACCTTGGAACCACTTCTCAGGGAATTCTCTTCTCTAGCATTTTGGCTCCAGAGGCCTCCTTCAGGTGTGTGCTTTGTGGTGAAAAATTAAAATAGTGTGAAAAATGAAAAATGTGTGAAAAACGAAAGTAGAAGTTTAAAATACCTTTGGTGTAAACTGCTTAACTTTACCACTTTTGGTGCTCACTTGCTGCAGGAATCCATGGTACCATGGGAGAAAAGCAGTCCTACTGGGACTGGGAATCTGGCAGAAATGCAAGCTGATAAAGACCTCCAAAGTTGCTGGGTTTCACCCAGCAGTATCATAGGCAAACATATTTATATAATAATTCTTTTGGAGGCAGTCTGTTTGCTGTGAATCATGAGCTTTGGTTGTCTGCTGCCACCAATGGCATCCTTAAATTTCAGAGACGTTTGAACCAGGGAGCTGCTTATTTGGTCAGACTCCCTTGTCTGAGTTTGCCTGGCAGCTGGATCAGCTGGTTCTGTGTATGTGTTCTTAAAGGCTTGTGACTGATAGATATTTTTAAGGCCAGAAGGGACAGTTAAGGTTGCCTAATCTGACCTCCTTTATTTTTGTATTATGTTATATACAAACACGCGTTATAGTATAGTCTAACATTTAATATATAAACACAGACATATATGTAATGTCATTTTAATGCTTGTGTGTTAAAACCATAGTATATCAGTCAGTTAATTTTTCTTCAAGCTATGAGCAATCCTTGGAGAGTCAGGATAGTCTCTGGCGGTAGCTGGACTCAGGGTCTCTGCATCTTAACAAGGGAACATGAAAATTTATGCCTCAAGCTTGCTGTGAACTTGGACACTGTGCTTAGCTCCTGGCCTCCCATGTTTGGACATGAATTGGTCAGCTTCTGCTTAGGGGAAAGTCATTTCAAGCTTAAAGTGAATATTTATAGATATCAATCAATGAAAAAGGGAGTACAATTATTTTTGTCATAGTGAGCAAATGCAAACTGTTTTGTAGTGTGCAGGCTTATTCTAGCACCAGGAGGATTTCTGAATTTTTTCTCTGGCTGTTCTGTCTTTGAGCAGTATAAATCCAGGCTTGTAAAAGTATTTCATCATATATTTTTGCCTATTTTGCATACTGCATTGCACATCCATCGAAGATAAGAATAATGCAAGTATCTAGCTGTCTGTGTGTAGTAGAAATTATTGTGTGGTGCTGAGTTAATTAGTTTTTAATGCGGATGAGACTGATTTGTATAAATACTTGGAAAGAAAGGACAGAGTGATGACAAAAAAAATTAACTGGTTACGATAAGATTAAAAAAGAAGACTAAAAATGCTTTGTACTTATGCAACACAGTAAGCTTTTTTCCAGTACTGCCAATATGAGTTGTTTAGAAGTTTTATAGAGGACTACATTTACTTCATGCTGTCTGATTAGACGTTTTGGCCTTTTATACGTTTCAACTGGGCATGTTTGCCAAGCACTCTTATTACTTCAATCAACTTAAATTTGCAAGACTGATGATCTTGACAGAAGCCATTGGCACATCATGTGCTCCTGGAAGCTAAAAATACCATTCTCTATGGGGCTTACTTATTTCATGCTTCAAAGCCTAGGAAATGTTCTTTTTAAGAGAGAAGAAAGAAGTTCGCATTTCATGCAATAGCAGTAACTTACTGAAGGAAAAATACCTGATGCTTTTCATGGAGTCTTGGGGATCTTTTGTTGTAATGAATTTACTTGTTTTATAGAAGTGCCTGAAGACTCCAGTCCTGCTTTGCACACAGAACACAGCAGCAGATGATGTCTTTGTACAAAATATCCTCTACTGATGCACTAGAGGGTAAGACTGGAAAGGAGGCTAGGGCACAGTCACAAACCTGTCATCAGCAGGCATAGGAATAGGACCAGCTCTAACATCTCGCTTGCTTAATCTGTGCTGCTAAGCTTTGAAGCTTCATTAACTAAACGGTGTTGTTCTGCCCCAGATATAACTGAAAGGTAGCTACTAGAATTGCATCATAGAATCCCTGAATCCCAGGGTGGAAGGAACCTCAAGGATCATCTGGTCCAACCATCTGGACCAACTTTTCATTTTAGAGAGTGTGTTTTAGAGTCTTTATGTGGCCGTACAGACTTTTGCTTTGGCCTGGTTTTAGGTCATTTGGCTCCGTCACTTACTGCACATATATGTAAATTAATAGTAGTGGGATGCGTGTATTTTGACTATTGAAATCTTTTGCTGCAGTGGCTCTGTGCTTGCCTTCCCTATCATGATACAAAATGCTCCTGAGAATTTTAAAATCTGCCCTCTGTTGCTCAGCACTGCTTCAAAGCTAAGGAACCTGAAGAAACTCAGTGCTCCGTGGGCTTGTTCTGTTTGACCAGTGTTGCCCTGGTATTAACCTTTGCAGTAGCTACAAGCTACTGTCTCGTATTTTGAGAATCTCCAGAATTGTTCTTTGCATCTCGCTGCCTGAGCTGGAGGTAGACATGACAGTGAGCCCTAGCAGTCTGTTGGAAAGGGTGTTGCAAAGGTGATAGAGGCAAACTGCAGCGTAATACAAATGATAAGATAAGGGACAGTGTCCTTCAAGATGCAGCTTGGGAGGTTCATTTTGGGAATTTTCACTAGAGGTAGGGCTGTACTGGAGAGGGCTGAACCAAGGAATAGCAGGATCTGCATTCTTGTTTTCGAGATTCAGCTGGATAAAGGCATGGCTGACCTGATCTAATACAGATCTCAGCACCACTTTGAGTAAGAGGTTGGTGTGAAGGGACCTTTCAATGTCTCCAGCATTTCCATGTGTGAACAGCTGCTTTTTATAACGAACTGATTAATCATCAGTGTTTAATTAGTGCCCATCACTCTGGGTTTCCAGCAAGATCACTGCTGTTGCGAGATAGCATGTTCGTGTTGTGGTTGGGCTTTTTTCTAATTTTCACCTGCTTCTCTCTGCACAGGGAATGGGGCAGCAGGGCAGAAGAGATGCTACTGTATCAAGAATATATTCTGTAGGCTTATCTTTTGCACCTGACCTTGTATGAGCACATGTGTGCCCAGAATAGTAGGATTCAGAATTAAACACTTTTTCCTGTGTCCTTTACCTCTGGAGAGCTTGGAGTATTTTCTTGTTACTCCTTGTTCCACAAATACTTGTGCCCTGTCCTGAGGTGAGAAGTTTGAGATATGATGAGTTACCATCTTTGAGCTCCATAGATCTAACCTTCGTGCACTGTGTAATGTGGGAAAGCCTGAATGATGGAAGAACTGCTTTTGATTTGCTTGCATGAGAGCTGCCTTGGCTGTGCTAAGTGCATGTTAACTTGGAGCTCCATACTAGTTTGTAACATCTGTAGCCCTTTGGGGCGAAGAGTTGCCTGCTTGCTGTTGTGTCCACTCTCTGCTGCTGTGAATGAAATGGTGTGCAAAACCTGGTCTCTCTTTGCTTTTCAGGAGCAACCATAAGAAACTTTTTGTAGCTTCTGATGGGCATGTCCATTTTGTCATTTTGAGCTGTTTTTGTGACACCTAAGTGTCACAAACTTAGCTGAACCTAAGGCTGATGTCATAAAGATGAGGAAGTTGGAGGTAAAGTCTGATGCAAGTAGCTAGAGGGTTACTTAGAGAATTATGTTATATAGGGAAGCTTTTGTCTTAGCATGATTATCCTGGTAGTAACTTAATATAATTTACAAGTGGTAAAAGCTCTCTAATGGGATGAACAAACATTCCCGAAGAACAAGAACTAAAAACAGTTTGTACTTTGGGCATGAGCAGGTGTTCTCAATGCCCCTCTCTTCTTTTAGAGGATTTTCTGCGCAAACAGCATGTCATGGTTGTTGGAAAATCTGGAGATAGTTTGTTCTGTGTATGTAAATGTATTCTCTTCCTACAAACAGCATGACAATGAAAAAGGAAAAAGGATTTTTTTTTTTTTTTTTTTAGATGGCCTGAGGAAAATTTTCCTTGCAAAGTCTAATAAGGGTCAAATTAGAGTGAATAAGACTTGATTAGCTCCAGAAAGGCCAGCTTCACAGGACTGATCCTTGGTGCTTTTTTGTTTATTTTTTTTTTTTTCCTTGAACTACTTAGTCATCAGCCAGTGGTAGGATTGCTTTCATCTGCTGGAGGCAGGAAATAAATGAACTGAAGTACTGAGAAAATACTATCATGCTTCCTTTTATATTCATCTTGTTGATGTGGAGCAAAAGAAGTTAAAACCTTGTAATGTGTGTTTAGGTATGGCCCTTGGTGATGAAGAGTCCCACTACAACAAGTGCAAACTGTATTAATTAAACCAAATGTCCATCCTCCAGTGAAGCTTATTCACTCTCCATCTAATCACATGTTAAGTCTGTATATCTGAGCTAAATAAAAGTCTGAGCTTGCCCAAGAGACTGTGTCCGCTGCCCTTGTTGGTAATGTGCAAGCTGGGGTTAGGAGAAAGGTAATGTGTGATGTCCAGTGGTGGAACAGGAATGTGGCTTTTCTGTGTGCCTCGTCCAAGGCTGGTGTTCCCAAGTTGACCAGCAGTTGTTCCAGGAAGTCTAGGGTAACTTCTAGAAAGAGTTCTAGGTCAGCTGAATAAAGAACCGTGCATGCTCGGGAACTTCTACAAGCAAGAGGTCATGTTTTTAGCATTAGAGGTATGCCGATGTGTGGGTTATTTTTTGTTTATTACTTTAAAAATTTGTTGAAAACCTTTGGCAATGATCTGCCTCTTGAAATTCTGTGTAGGATGAAATTAGGCAAAAGCAAGTACATGGATTTTTAACTATTTTTATTTAGCTCTTTTGCAGAGCTTTGGATTAATTTAGCAGTAAAAGAAGCTTTTCTTGTCTTTCTGGATTCTATTATTACTTCGACTTTGGCGAAAGGAGGAATCTAGTGAAAATAAGCCATTCCTAATTCTAGCAGCAGAGCCTGCGCCTTCCTTGATAACTGAAACACAGCAACTGAATAAGAGAACCTGATAGAAATATGTGGGCTCATTTAACGTTCTGTCAATTTGAAGCAGAGAAAGTTCATATTAAATTTACTTTGTCCCCTAAAAGATCAGCTTGGTGAGACATGCCCTTCAGGGATAAGTTCCTCTAATCATAAATAAAACATGCACTTTCCAAGGAAGGCAAAGGAAGGAAACAGAACTGAAAGATTCAGCAGTAAATTAAGACTATTGCTTTGGTTTTCTGTGGTGCTTTTTTCCTTAACAGTATTGCTGTCAGTTTTGGTTCATGTAGGTAAAGGTTCTGTTTCAGTCTCCTCCCAACTAACTTCCTGGAATTTTGTTTTTTACTGATGTAAAATGATTTGGAGTGTATTAAATAGATTTAAGTTTTTTCTTTCACTTGCTAGTATTTAATTGTGCTTTTGCAAGAAAGAAAATTCAAATTTGGGATCAGATTATCTGCTAGTTACAATAACTTCTTCCTATTACTGCAGCTGCTGGATTTCTGGCTCTCAAACATCTTTATTATAGAGTGAAAATATGTGAGGCAGGAATTGACGCCTTACATAATCAACCTTCCTCAGTGAGGTGGTTCTGCTTTTGCTGGAGTGCTAACAAAATGTTTATCAAAGTTTAATTTTTCTCTTTCTTGAGGAAGGTTCTTTAACTGCTGGATGCAGATAATCTCCTGCAGCCTGTAAAACAGACACTAAAGTCAGAACAAATCCTTGTGATTTGCCAGCTAAGCTGGTAAAAACCAGGCACATTTTCTAGAAGATAACTGAATTTGGAGGAGTTATTCTCGCCTTGCAATTAAATGAAATAAAATACAGTAATATAAAATACATATATAAATAAAAAGCTTTGCTGTGCTTGACTGTTTAGTGAGAACTTTATGGTTGTCTTCAGAAGGAGCTGACTCAGATCTGTGATAACGTACGCTGATCCAAGAACACCTCTCTCAATGAGTTTGATTTGGCATTGAGCATTTGAAAAATGGGAAAAAGATACAAGCAGCAGTGAACAGTGGTTAAAATACTCCCTTGTGGCCTGGCATTTATTTCAGAGACTGCTTTCCTCAGACCTATTGCACTGTTCTGGCTAATTGGTGGTAACCAAGCTGCTTCCTCTGATGTGGCCAGATGTCCATGCAGCAGATGATGCATGTCATCAGGATCTGCCCTGCTTTCAGGGCAGATCCAAAACGTGATGGGAACATTTTGGCTGGTTGTGGTATGAAGTGAAGGAAAAGAAGAAAGCAGTAACACTTCACTTCAGTGTTCACCTTTCTGTTGGTAATACAAATCTGAGCTGCTTATTGCCATGATGTATGGTACAACATCTGGACTTCACACCTGTATGATAGGAATGTGCTTCTGGTGGATGGCAATTGAGCTGGTAAATGCAAATTCCCCTTAGGCAGTTTCATGGAGTTTTTGCAGAATTTGTCTGCTAATGCCAGCAGAGAATTACTCCCAAGGTCTCAATCCTCAGAATGTGTAGGCATTCAAGTTGATGGGAACTTCCCAGTCTGTGCTTCCTGTTCTTCGGGCTTCTTATTTCCAAGGAAATACAAAGCAGCATCAAGCACAATGTAGAATTGTATGTCTAAATCATAGATGCTTTGTGAAATGGATTGCTTAATGGAATGAGCACTGATATAATCCTAAGTAATCACCAATATTCTGGCATATCGGGGAGGGGGGGAAAAGAAAAAAAATCATTTTTTATTAAAACAGTAGTGAAGTAGATTGCCTGGTGTGTGCATCGTTGGATTAGTCACACTGGGTTGAAGCACAAGCTGTTACTTTTGACTGAACTGTTTCATTTTAACAAACAGCAAAATTATATCAATTTTTGACTACTTGGAGGTGTAGTAATGAGGCAGGTGAGAGCACAATCCTCATTTTACTGTAAGAAGGGTATATTTTCTGATACTTGTTATTTCCATCTTGTTGACACAACAGTACAGTAATCCAAGGTCTTCGTGGAACATTTAGTAATTTTGATCCTTTGATAATTCCACTGAATGCTTTGTTGAAGCGTGGATAATTTTGCAGAGGGTAACAATGTTTTCCCGTGATCCATTCAGCAGGCTTTGCTCTGGTCCTGCCACTGTGTGACTTGCAATTTCCTGCTGTTGATGCTAGAACAAATGCATGTCCCATTTTGCTTGGGACCCTTTTTAGTGCATGATGAAGGGCACAGTGCTGCTGCACATTGAGTGTGGGATGTGCTGGTTTTAATGGACTGAAGGACTGTGGTGCAGTCCGAAATGTCTCAGGTGACTTTAGGACCTTTCCCACGCTCATGAGCATAGCTGAGTCATTTGAACTTTGTATCCTGCAGACCTGATGCTCTTCTGTGCCAGTCCAGCCTCTGGTATGTTTTCCTGCAGTGGTTATTCCTGTCCATGTCTACCCTTGGGGTTTTCCTAGAGCAAATCAGAGCATCTCAACTCTTCAGGCAGAGGACAAGCTATAAAACTTGCACCCCAGCTTTACATTTGCTGGGTCACGTTTACCCTGCTTGAGTGGGACAGTGCAGTGCAGTGTCTGACTCCTCGGAGTGAAATTAAGCTTAATGATTCTCTCCAGAGGTTCCCTGCTGGCAGCGCCAGTGCATCCTCCACCTATGGCAATCCTGAATGTCATGTGATAGTTTTGCCCAAATACCAGGCTTCTGCCTGTGGGAGGGGTTTGGCATCTGTGTATGCTTCTTAGTTATCTAAATATTTAGTCAGCTCAAGGGGATTTAGAAACAGTTGTGCTTTTGCTAGGCTTCTTGTTCCTAAAACCACCTAAATGCTTCAGATTTCTTCAGCTGATCTTGAGTGAAATACTTCAATTCCAGGCTTGGGGTGTAGTGCTGTGTTTGGAAAACTATTGTTTTGGAAAACTCATTGGCCTCAGGAGCATTGCTCCTGTTGCTGCTGTGCGTATGACACTAGGGCAGGCAGAAAGTGGGGGAGAGGAGCTGGAGAACTAAGGCAGTCTAAACCAAACTTTCCAATTTATTTTATTCTGCTGTCACATTCTGAAGTATCATCATTCTGTCATCTGGAATGCTTGGTATGATTGCCAGGGCAGAGTTAAGTTATACTAGTACACAAAACTGCATATCCAACACAGGTTTGGATTTGCAATCTTAACTCAGAAGTTCCTATACTTGCTTTGTATCTGATCCTGTAATGAATATGAGTGTATACTGAATATTGCCCTGAAACTGAGGAATTTATTTTGGATTAGCTGCTCGTAGTCATCACATCCTACTTTCAGGATGTTAATGTCAGGATGACAAATGTTAAAACATGACTGTCCTCTACTTTAAGATTAAACTTATCAATGTGCACTCTCAGCTTATAGAATCATAGAATTGTTTAGACAAAGACAGTTTTATCTCAGGACAGATCTTGGATGCGAGCAGTGGCTTTATCACGTAACACCCAGCTGGGAATTTTCCAGCTGACAGATGCGAGAAGATGGCAATTTGTTGGAAGGTTGGCATTCTTGTGGGAATGTGTCATCTGAACTGACAAATGAGGAATACCTTTCAGGTCAAAGAAGAAATTCCAGTTGAAGGGAATAAGCAGTACCCCAGTGCTAGGGCTGTGCTGCTGGAGTGTGGGGCTCAAAACTTGTAATTTAAAGGAATTTTCAATGAGGACAGAAGTAAAGTCCTGCCTCCGGGGTGGAGCAACTTGCTGCATTGGTGCAGGCTGGGTAGGTAGTAGCTCAGCAGAGCAAGACCCAGGATTCTTGGGGAGCAACATATTGAACATGAGTTGGTGTGTGCTCTTGTGTTGAAAGCTAATAACCTACTGGGCTGTGTTAGCTAGAGTGTAACCAGCAAACTAAGGGAAGTGATAAATTCCTTTGCCTCAGCGCTGATGAAGCCACATCTGGACTGCCCTGTTTTGCAACCTCTGCCCCGTGGTTCAAGAGATTGTTGGACTGGCGAAAAATGCAGTGAAGGCCACCAAAGTAGTCAGGGGGCCAGGGCACCACATGTAGTTGTGTTCTTCAGTTAGCTGAAGGTGTGTTATGTGGAAGATGGAATCAGACTTTTCAGAGGTGCACAGCAGAAGGACAAGAGGTAATGGATGCATGCTGCAGCAAGAAAATCCATGTAGAGAGCTGGTAAGTGCTGAAATAGGAATCAGTCCTGTCCTAAGCAGGAGGTTGGACAAGCACATGGAGGTCCCCTCCAACCTCAGTTACTCTGTCACTGTAATTTAAATACTGGTCTTCCAAGTCCTGCTTAGTGTTCCCAGCTTTAGGATGATTGATGGCTGTTCTAGGGTGAGGTGGTGTCTCTCCTATGGGAGCACAGGGAGTCTGCTTTTCTACTCTAGTGATTGAAGAGCCTGGCAAGGAAGAGATAGGGCCCTTTTCTGGGTTGCTAGAGTGCAGGATGGGGCTCCCTGCTCCAAAACAGCAGGGCCCCTCTCCCTGTTCTGTCAGGATAAATGTTGTAGGCTCTCAGTTTTCTCTGCGGAAAAAACCCACCACTTACTGCGAATATTGTGATGTCTGTTTTCTGGGCAGCTCTTATGTTTGCAGAATGTCCTGTAGGCTCTGACATCAGCTTTGGCTATGGAGGAGAAGAGAGACCTGGACGGTGGTTAGGGAAGTGATAATCATGGGTCCTATGCATGCAGACGGCTTGTGACCAGAGGGAAAACGTAGCTGTAAGTTGTTGCCTGCTGAACTACGTGCTGTTTGTGCCATGTAGTCACCCCCTGGACAGTGTGTAGGACTCTTGTAGGGGAGTGGAGGAGCCTCATTATAAAGGTGTATGCTGCGCCAAGACATTCTGCAGGTTAATGGGTATTAAATAGGTGCTCACATTGGGCCTGAAACTGGAAGAAATCTTTCCTTCGAGTGTTTTGTTGTGGGAAAGTGTAGTGATCTGAAGGAGCTGGAGTGTACATCCCAGCTTGGCAGCCTTTGGCAAGGCTTGTCTTCAGCAAAAGCTGTGATCTGTTTCTTGTTCAGCAAATGAGAATCACACCCCAGCTGTTGGAAAATAAAATTTGGGCCAGTCATCTGGATCAGTTTTACAATTTCTCTGTCCTGTCAAGGTCACTCCAATGCCTTTCTGAAAGGAGATGGGCGATGCCTTCTGTGACTGAGTCAAGTACATGGTATGAGCTCAAAGACTGAAAGCACTGTCTTGTTCAGTACAAGACAGATGACTGAGATCATACGTGGTGTCTACCTTCAAAACATTAAAAGGAGAAGAATGACCTGTTAGTTCACGCTTCAGGAAGGATGGGTCAGCACTCTGAGGTGCAGGGATTGATCTCTGAGTGGTATTTTCCAGATCAGTCTAGACAAACCTCTCTTTGGTTATATTTGGTATGTCTGACCAAGAGAGATTAAACTGAGACCCAACCACATTCCTAAGCCTGTTTTAGTTGATTTACATATGTTGGAGCAGGATACACTGAGAGCAGTGGCTACTATGCTACTACTATACCTTGCTAAATCCATGGAGCTGATTCTCCTGTGTGAAGGACTCTGTTTCAGAAGCATGAAGAAGTTGGAAGCCTGAGTGCTCCTTCCTTTACGGCATGAAGCACAAGGTAGAAGTGGGCAGGAGGCTCAGTCACAACCATCCCTTCTGTATTATCCCTTCTCCAGGTTTGCAGCTGTCCAGGTGAAAACAGCATGGCTCCTGCTGTCCTCCAGAAAGCCCATGCTGGGCACAAGGCCATCCGTCAGGAGGCAGCTTCACAGCTCCCAAGGCTGCATGGTTGTGAAAAAACATGGACAGGAGAACAAGCTGTTCCGCTTCAGGTCTCTGTAGTGGCTTTGCGATGTTAGCCCAAAAGCCAGCTCTGTCCTGAAATCTGCTGCTTCACAGAAAGTAAGGGTGCCAGGGCTGCTTTCAAGATGGCTGTGCTTTTTGTCTGTCCTGGGCAGTGGTCAGTACAGGTGACCTTTGTGGTGAGAGGGTCCTGTCCCTTTTGTTGCTGATGGACTCCAGTCACAGTGTTTCTTGATTAATTTTGGTTTCCTATTTGAGGAGTTTACTTTCTAAGAATTTTTTTCCCTGAGGTGTTGTTTGCATCACTTCCTCTCCCTGCACGTTTCAGGGTAAAGTCAAGAGAAGTTTTTTTTCCTGTTTCTGTTGCAGTCAGTACTGGTACTGGAAGGAGACCAAGAGATGCTGAGAAAAATGAGATAGGTTACATAAAGGTGCGGGTTTTTTTTATATCCTATCTCACTTTGCCATTCTGGGTGGAGGTCACTGGTGTGCCTGATCTGAGGGGGAGAAGTTGTCCACGTTCTGCTCAGCGGTGCTTTCTTCTCCTTTCCTTTACTCTCTATTTTCAGTACATTACCCAATGGGGGTAATGCCAACTTGTCTCGTGTCACTCAGCACCATTTCACTGCAGTCATCTGACACGTAAATCCCACAAATGAAATATATCAGCAGGAAGCAAAACCAGACAATACTTTTGCTTGGAAACTGCTATTTTCTTCCTTTTTTTCCCCCAAAACTTTATATTCTCAAATACTGGCCCTCACATAGGAGCCGTAAACAAGGCAGCTCTGGGTTTTCTAGGCTGACCTCTTTGAGGTACAGCTCTCAGAGGGTAGCGTATTTTGCAAAAGGGAATCTTGCCTCTGTTCTGCTGTGCCTGATTTGGTAGACTTTGTAAGCCAAGTTCTGTTTGCGTTAGAAAGGCATGCAGTGATGACGAAAGCAGCAAGTTAGAAATAAATATGTCTTAATGTTTGTTCCTACCTTAACTGTGAAATCAGTGTGGTTATTTAAATATGGTAAAATTTCAATAAGCTTATAAAGATGCATCTGTGTAGTACAGACCTTGCTTACAGCTGTAGCAGGCAATGGAGGATCTTTGTAGAGCCTGTTTGGTTCTGGTCTGTACCTGAATTCACTGTGCACACATACTGCATGTAAAGGAACATGACAGTTCCTCTGGTCAGTCAATCCTTCCAGCCCTGCCTTGTGTGTCTGAAAGTGGCTGTGCCTGGATTCATCAAAGCAACGAGGGATGCCATGCTAATTGCTACCTCAAAGGAAGGAGATTTCTTTCAACCTCCCCTGCTGGTTAGGGGCTGGTTTGCATTATGGTACATCAGCATCTACAAGGAACACCATATATTTACATTATCTTTGATCTCTCACATTGATCTCAATTTAAATTGGTGCTGTGACAGACAAGAGGGAGGTCGTTCCTGAAAACTAAATAAATAAATAAATATGCTCTTTGAGTTACTTGGTGATGAGGCCATAGACTAACAGGCCAAAAAAAAAAAAAAAAAAAAAAAAAGTAGTAGTAGTAGACCTGACAAATCAGTTTGTCAGTGTGTGGAGTGGCTTTTTGGCTCACAGTAGGGAAAGGCAGCTCTCTGAATTGCTGTCAGGTTGCTGGAATAGAAGTACCTAGTTATGTGGGAAAAATAGCTCATTGTAATGCTTGAATGGACTGTTATTTAAGGCCTCTGAGTCTCATTCTATGTACAGCAACATTTCAAGGGGTAAAAAGACTACATTTACATTTCTGTTTTATTAAAATTTATGCTGGCATGGCAGTACTGGAGCTCCAGAGGAAGCTGAGTTGGCTCTTTCATTCAAAGTCACAGTTCTGCCTGATTGTAACTTAGTAAAAGTACCTGTGGAGATGAGGTTTCGTGTTCCTGATCTCAGCCCACCAGGGTGTTCTTCTAAATGTTTTATAACCGCTCACTGCTGTTGTGGGTTCTTAAGTGATGGGGCTGGAAGAAGGTGTTTTGCTGGCTAGCATTTCTCTGCATTTACGGTTTGATGCTTTGTTATTTTACTTAGCTAATTTTCTGCTATTGCAGAGACTGGGGACATAGCTTCAGCTCTTCCTGTAGAAAAGAGGGGAACTCCTCAGCCTCCATACCCAGTGGGAAGGGGCAGGGATGCGAAAGGCTTTGCCTTCCTAGTGCAGGCCAGCCAGCAGCAGAGCCTGGGGGCAGCTGAATCCCCAGCCGCTGCTCTGTGCCCCAGACCATACTCCCTCAGTTAATTAACTCCCCCTTGCGGATCTAACATGCTGAAGTCATCTCCCTTAGCTCTTGGTCCCGTGTCAGACACTTGGCCTCTTGTTTTTGTGCTGGCGTCCCCAGCAATGTGCAAGGCTCATATCGAAACAGGAGTTTGTTTCTCAGTTGTCCCATGCTGCTAATAAAGCAAAATTAATAATAGTAAAACTCCACAGCTGGAAATAAAGATGACCTCCTTTTGCTTAAATACAGTGCAGTCTAGTTTGAATTGCATCTAACGTGTAAGCTTGCCATTAATGATGTGTGTTCTCTTTGCTCAGGGGATTGTGTGTTTTGAATTTATTATTGCAAGGGCCCCACTGAGGAACTATTGTTACAGTATTTTGTACATACTGTTTTGCTAGCTGTGAAAAAATTTCTGGGGGTTTGTGGAGGGAGGGAGGGAAGGAGAGAGGGAGGTGTTCTGTTTTAGAATTTATTTCCATTTTTCCTTATTTTCAGCTATTTGGACAAACTGAGTGACACACCCATTCACCGATACGCCGCCTTTATACATGCTGGGGTAGTTTGTACGTGGCAGCCTCAGCCCAGGTGATGTCAGGGCATGGCTTAGGTGTCCTCAGAGACAGGAGCCAGTTGTCTCACTATTCTTTTGATGTTCGAGCCTAGCAAATCCCTGCTAGGCTGGCTTTGAACCCCTATTGAAATTATGGCTCCATGCTACTTTGAAAACCCTGCCACAAGCATTCGTGTTTGGAAATGCTGTAGCCTTAAAAGGCTACAAGCATTGTCCAGAGGATCTGGTAGGGATGTCCCTCATGAGAATTGATGCTTCAGCAGAATTTGCTTTCCTGTCCCATGACTTCCCCGTGTGATTTCATTTTCATCTTGATGGATGAAAAAGTCACCTCTGAAGTCCTTGTCCCATATAATATTCCTTGCTAGATAGTTACAGCCTGCCTGCTTGAAGACCCTGTTGTAGTTTTGTCTGTGTAAATCCTCCTCTGCTATGCATCTCAAGTCACCTTTACCATGGCTGGCCACATTTGCCTGACTTGCCTCTCCTCAGAAATGAGGCAGGGGTGAGCAATCCTCGAATCTGAAGTACCTCAGGACTCTCAAAGATGATGTACTTTGCACCAGAGGAGTGGACCAGCTGCTGGTTAGTAGTGGATGGGAAGTAGGACTTGTATGGGGTGAAAATAACTTGGAAGCTCTTGAAAGATGAAGGTAGGAAAAGAGATGCTTCAGTTGTGCCTTTCTTTGAGAGTGAAAATGTAGCATCTTTTTTTTTTGGGGGGGGGGGTTTTGGGGTTTTTTTGTTTTTTTTTTTTTTTTTTTTTTTTTTGTTTTTTTTTTTTTTTTTAAGAACTTGTGACTTTGTCATCCAGGATGTGGTCAAAAAGAGAGACTAAAATGAGCAACTTGTTATCTTCCTCCCCCTGCCTTCCTCCCCCCTCCCCCCCCTTGATAAACTAGAAAATGTCTGGCTCCTTTCACTTGTTCTGCTCTTGCTTCTCAATGAGCAGAGAGAGGGTCTCTCTCAGGGTGCTTTCATGACACTGGTTGCGTAGGTGGAAGCTTGTTGGCAGGTTTGGTGTGCGGTGCTCACAGCACTCTTGTTCCTGTGCTCTTGTCTGTGTTGCTACAGTGTTGTCGTGCTCTGCAGTGTTTTTTATGATTTGATTAAGAATGTGTAAGGCGGTTATGTTTGGATTCTCTGTCTTGTCTGAGTTATCCATGCAAAGTCTCACCTAGTTTTTCATGGTGCTATAGAGGCTGTGCACTCTGTTCCCTTCCCACCTCTGTTATTTAGGGCTCAGTACAGCAAAGCTCTCAAGCCCATAGTTTATTCTGAGCCTGCAGATGATTTCACTGAGACCAGAGTTTGGGTCTCTGTTCCAATTTTTGTTGTGATTATTTCAATGATAATCAGAGAGCCAAGATAAGACAGGTAGAACAACAGACATGAGCTTGAGGTTTTTTAATTGCTCGCATCTCTGCAGCGAAGCAGCAGTGGAAAGATCCTGTGAAGTGATGCAAATACAAAGCAGATGCTCCAGCTGGTCTGGCCTGGTTCCAGATGTGTGTTTTTGAGAAATTTGCTCTTTGGGTCTCGCTGGCACCTGGCAGGGTGTGTGCTGGTGTTTCCACATAGGGACAGTGTCTCTGCTGGTGACAGACCCAAAAATGGCACTGCCAATGAGCAGCTCGTTCTGTCAGTCATCCAGCTGGTTCTGTAATGCTAATGAAGTACATGGCTTTAGCCAAGGCCTGTCTGTTTTGATGACTAAGCTGTTGCAAGTATGAGGAAAAGAAACACTGAGAAATTTTCTGCTTTGGAAGGCAATATTGTTGCTTGGTTGATTTGAAAGCCAATTTATGGCATTGGGTCAAAAGTTGCTTCTGCTGCTTCCCAATTAAAAGAGTTATTTATTGGTGGATGGGTTGAGGTGAGGAAGTGAAAAATCTTGATTTGTTTTTCCTCCTAGAAGAATTGGCTTGCTATTGAAGTAGTCATTTATCTTCTCTGATTAGGCCCTCGTTTATCTTAGGAATGTGATGATACCAGTAATCGTTGTGGCTGTTTTGATGCTGTGGAGATACCATCTATCAAATCTGGCCTCTGCTACTTCAGTGACTCATTGTCCTTCTGGATTGTTCCGAGGGTATGCCATGGAGTAAGCTCTGCCATTCTGACCTTATGGATGAGGAGTTGCACCTTGGATTATTGAAGTAATTTGCTCAAGGTTACCCAGGCAATCTGGGGCAGGGCAGGGATTCAGACCTGTCTCTTAACATTTTTTTGGACTGACGTGTAAGAATTCATGCGGGAAAAATGACTCTTTCTTGTACTTTATGTCCCTCTTTCAGGTGGTGGTGTCATGTAAATGTATGAAATTCTATGTATGGGTTACCTGATAGAGGAATTTCAGCATAGCTGAAGGTCATTGCTCTCTGTTTTCCCCTTTTGTGTGTTTTTTTTACCAGTGAATGCAGGCAGGCCCAATGTGCTGGTGATCACAGGACCAGCCACATGCTTATCCCAGTCCTGGTCTCAGTGTGCTGGCATTCAGAGTAAGACTCTGTCTTTAGTCCTCCTGACATGGTCTCAACCTGGTTGACCGCAGGGTCTTTAAGCATCCTTGCCCCCATCAGGTCACATCCCTGCACTTTCTCCTGTGACCATGCAGCCTTCCTGTGTTACCACTGGGGCACAAAGGAACTCTTTCAAGCCAACAGTCAACAAGGAAGTCCCACGGATGTTTCAGCCTTGCTTTGTTTGATATCTTAATGCATTTCCAGGTACAAGGTCAAGTGCTCCCTGTTACCTTCCAAACAGCTGCTCCGTGCTGTTCTGTAGCAGGTTTAAAGAAGACCCATCCCTCAGTAGTTTCCTGTGAACACTCAGCAAAGCAGTTTAGTAGCAGGTTGGAGAAGGCAGCACCATCCAGAGTGAGAGTGTGGATGCTGTCTGTTAACAACCTGCCCTATTTGTCTAAGTGTTGGCTGACTGAATTTTTCTTCTTCCCTATCCATGTCTCTCCCTTACAGACACCTTCCATTAGATTAAACTGATATAGCTATGCAGTTAAAAGCTTTCTGAATACGTACAGCGTATTCAGGAATTAGTATGGGCTGGTCTGTCTGCTTGTGTGGGCTCTGAAAGATCCGACATCTACTAGAGAGATTGGTGATGTGCTGTTGTCTATGTGGTTTGCAGCTGTTGTGAGCAAAGCTGTCCCGTGCTCTGCTGTGCAGACAGAGCATCACATGTCAGCTGTGTGGTGTAATCTTTTTACACCGGGGGAGTGCTGTGAAGGTTTTTGGGAGCATAAGGCTCATTTTTTGGTACCACTGTCCAGGAGTATTTATGGGTTCACCAGTTGAGAGTGATAGTAAACGTGACCTACAGGGTTTTTGAGTCCAGGTGAGATAGCGCTGAGGAACATTTATGAGCTTTCAAATGTGTGAAAGAAAGACAAGAGCAAGCCGTTCTCCAGGACTGTTGTGGACAGGGCAAGAAGTAATTTGGCTTAAGATAGTGCAAAGGAGTTTGGTTTTTCATTAGGAGAGACTTTCCCAAGACTCAGTAGGGAAAAAAGTATGAAACGGTGGGACTGACTCAGGAGGAAACTGTGGAGTACCCACTGCTGGTGACTTTTGTGAACAGACTAGATGGCAGTTTGTCAGCAATGCTGAATACAGCACAGTCTGCCTTAAGGCTGAGCGAAGGATAAAGGACTCCTGAGGTCGCTTCCAGCACTGTATTCTGATTTCTTTGTTGAGGCAGGTGGAGCAGAAGAGGCTTGTGGAGAAGCATTGTTTCAGGTGACCCAGAAGATGCTGTTGATTTTCACATGGGGAAGAATAGGATGAAGGAGGACTTATTACTGCAGAAAACATACAGGTTTCTTTCATTTTCTGTGTGTAGATTTGAACTCCCTCCTCCTGCTCTGCCCTGTCTCACTGCTGCTCCTGCTGTGGCAGCTGAGTTGGGCTCAGCAGAACCACCAATGCACATTGATATTCATTTCTAATGCAAGTAGCTGTTATTGCTCCAGGGTCTCTGCTGCTGTAGTGGAAGGTACAGAAGGATGGGAATGTCATGCTGCATATGTTACCAGCCAGGACGGGCTTTGCAATGCCTGTGTTTGACGATGAGGGCTTGGGGGGCTTTTGAATGACAGAGGATACAATGGGCAGGCAAATTTTGCTGTCACAAGTCCATTCTAGAGGCAAATTTTGAGGGATTTGGAGGGGTCCAGCTTGCAGCCCTGCTTCTCCTTGTCCACATGGTGCTAAAAGAGTCTCTGACGCACATCTAGACACATTAAAGGGACAGTTCTCATCTTCAGCCGGTTCTTGCAGAAGAAAAAAGAACTAAAAATCCTGAGCTTGAGCTTGCTTTTGCTGCCTTATCGGTGTATAGCACTGAAACATGCAAGTCAGACTATACAGGGTCTGGAGCACTACACTGATTTAACTCACTGGAATGGCAGAAAGCAAACACAGAAGAGGGAGGGGAAAGCACCATGAATATTCTTTTTCTTTCTTTCTTCTCTCCAGACTAGCGATTTTAATCACTGAGATATGCAGGGGAGAGCTAAGACTGGGTGGCTGGAGGCAAAACCAGGATTACTATGGAAGGGAAGAGTAAGGACAGGTAGTTGGGGGCATGGAGAAACCTTTCCTAGTAGTAGTCACAATACAAAATACACCTCTAACTGCACTAATCAAGCAGGGGGTCTCACAGCCACATTGCACAAGCATCTCAGACTTCCAGAAAAAGGAAGTGCAAAATTTTAACAAGAATGCTGGCAGCAGTCTGGCGAGTAGGATTTGCCTTCCTGCCCTTTGGAGAGCCATTAGGTGAGGGTGAGAGGTGGGATCCATCTTGGAGCTGGTCACACACCTCCCTGCTGTAAATCCTTTGGAAACAGCAGAGCTGCTGGTCAGGCAGAAGGGACGAATACATCTCTGCTGCACCAAGCTTGGGACAGTGCCATTGTCATCTTCTCTGTGGCTGAAGTTTTATGGAATAAAAAAGAATACTTGAATAAAAAGCCTAAAGAAACCCGCCTGAGTATCTAGGGAAAGGGGCGAGGGGTGGGTTGAGCTTATTGTCTACGGGAATGTGCAAGTAGCTATTCTGTGCTCACATTCCCCTTCCTTTACTCAAATAAAATAACACTGCCCCATCTCAGCTGTATATTTTTAGTACTTGTATGCTTGCACCCTGCCAGGAGAAGGACTTCTGTGGTTAACTAACAAGATAAAGCTGCCAGCCTCAGTGTTCTGCAAACGACCTCAAGTGTTCTGCAAACGACCTCAGTCCTTAATCTTCTTGTCTGAAAATAACAGGTTACTGCTACTGAAATGTTGCAGAGAAAATGCATCTGAGAAGCTGCACAGTGTTTTCAATAAATCCTGGCTTCAGGTGGATGAAAAAGGTTTTAAGGATTTCTTTCTTTGCTGTATTTTAGCATGATTACTTGGGAGACGGATGAGATAGTGTGTTGGTGTGGTTCTCTTTGTTCTTAACTCAGTAACTTGTGAACCCATTGCTCCATTTGGAGCAAAGTAGATACAGATCTTGGGGTTAGTCTATCGTACAAATTATGCTTATTGGAATAACAATTAATGATTAGTATTAAGATCCTACACATTCCATGAGTAATTAATTAGTATTGGAATTCAAAGAACTGACGCAAGAGGCCAGTGTGGAGTGGGAAATCCTTAAGAGCTAGGCTTTGCTGGCTCTGCTGTTCCCTATTTGCTTATTTCTATGCTGGACAAAGCAAAGTGAACTTAAGCATATTCAGCAATGACTGAAAGTAAAAAGGAAAAAAAAAAAGTATTAAGGAAGGTTTTCGAATGCATTTTAGTTTTGTGTGACTTTTTTTTCCCAAGTGCACCAGCTTTTTTTCTTTCCTGTACCTCCAAATGGAGGCTACATCCTCATATTGCCTAAATTCTGGCAAAACTGAAGGAAAGTAATTTTCCATGTAGTTCCACCTTGTATCTCTGACTAGGACATGCTGCATGTTACTCCACACGGTATTTCTGAGCAGTTGTTGATGATGAGGCTGAACTGATTAAACTAAATCCCCAGTTTGGTTGCCAGTTAAACAATGAAGACTTAGCCACACCTCCCAAATCTGGTTTAGCCAGCAGCTACATTAGCTGAATCCTTTTGATTTTTCTATTGATTTTAGCCACCTTTCCCTTGCAACAGTCCAGACTGGAGCTATAGACAGAGGCAAATTGCAGACATGACTTTTTATCTCACGTTCACTCACATCCATTAGGTAGTGGGGTGGAGGCATCTTCTAAACAGACATGCAGAGATACCTAATCTGCCAGCTGTAGCAAAATGGAGGGTGGGAGGAAGAAACAGGAAGATTTGGAGGGAGATCTTTGAAAAGGCTGTGATTAGTTGTGTTGGAGCTGCTGACCATCTTTGAGCACTTCAGAGGAAGCAGACAGCTGGGGAGCACTATCCCAAGGGAAATACTGGGGGTTTTGAGCAGCTATGGCTCATGCTCACACAGAAAAAAAAAATCATACGAAGTGAGCAGCACTGCTGATGTACCAGCCCAGCTTGCACCATATCCAAGTAGTGAGAACTTAGGTTACACCAATGTACAACCTCAGCTATATGTCCACTGTGATTCACTCATCTGCTGATCCTTCCTATAATCCTTGCCTAAGAGGGACTTGAGACTGTGGTGATAATTATATCTCTCTATATATGTCTTCATATTTTATTCCTTGAAGTGTCTGAAAGCTTCCTCTTTGATGTGATTCTGCTCACCAGAATACATTATACTTTCCCAAAACAAGTACTGTGCTTGTTACAATTATTGCAGAAGCACTGAGCATTTTCAAGTGCTTTTCATCATCTCCAAATGTGGAAATAGATGACTTAGCACTTTCTTTTTACTGCCAGCTGCTAAAGAGGCCAGTTCTGGATTAGTAGGGCACAGGCGAATCCATTGTAGAGGAAATGTCTGTGGTGGTTTTACAGCACTGGTATTATTTAAGGACCATGACCATGTAATGCTGGACACTGTGGTTTCTCTCCTACCTTACATGTAGACTGTTGGGGTTTTTTGGTTGGTTGGGGTTTTTTTGGAAATTTTTTTTTTTTTTTTTTTTTTTTTACTTTGACTTCGTTTCTAATTGCAGTAGTTCTCAAGAGCAGGTGCTGGCCCATGTCTGGTAGAAGAAATGGTCCTTCATGGTGTCAGTCACAGAATCATAGAATGGTTTGGGTTGGAAGGGACCTTTAAAAGGCATCTAGTCCAACCCTCCTGCAATGAGCAGGCACATCTTCAATTAGATGAGGATGCTCAAAGCCCTGTCCAACCTGACTTTGAATGTTTCCAGGTATGGACAGTCTGTTCCAATGCTTGACAACCCTTTTGGTGAAGCCATTTTTCCTAACATATAGTCTAAACCTCCCCTGGTGCAGCATAAAGCCATTTCCTCTTGTCCTATCACTTGCTACTTGGGAGAAGAGACCAACCCCCACCTTGCTACAACCTCCTTTCAGGTAGCTGCAGAGAGCGATTAGATCTCCCTTCAGCCTCCTTCTCTCCAACCTAAATAACCCCAGATCCCTCAGCCACTCCTCGTAAGACTTGATCTGTCCTAGAGATTTTAAACTGAGATAGACATCACCTAAGCTAACCAATGTAACCAAGACCAGGCAATTCTACCTAAGAGGGGTCCCCCACCAAATGTTTCAACCAGACTTCTTTTCCTTCAATAAAAAAAGCTTGATTTTCAGAATTCTACTCAAATTAGACTGTGACTGCCTATAGATGGATTTCTATCTCCAGAATGTAGATTATTCTTCGGCATCTAACAAAAGATTTGAGAGCCTCTTGCAAATATCAGTATTTCAAATAACTCCCCCCATGAGAATTCTCAAGAGAATGCAGCTCCCCTGACAGTTTAATTCAATTTATTGTCCTGAGAAAGAAAGCTTGCAACCTATTAATTTAGGGAATGGGATATAGGCTTTGCCAATCTTCACAAACATATTACGAGCACAATAAAACCAGAAAATTCTTTGCATGTAATTTAAAAAATGAAATTTCACTAGGCCCTTAATAAACTAATTAATCACTAAGGAAGACTAATACTCTGAAATACAGGAACTTCTCCAGCTGAATTTGTTCTTTGTAGTGAGCCCCTTTACCTGAAGATGTTTGTGGTTTGCTGGAGAAACTTCTCCTTTTGGTCAATGCTACTTTTTAAAAATAACCCTGGCCCTTAGTAACTGTAAGTGCTCAAGTGTCGGATTTAATGGCAGTATATCAATTTGGCTAATGAAAGACAGTATTCCTCCCTAAAAGCAAGCTTTGCCTGCAGAAGGTTTTCAACTTATTAAAACATGGACTTATCTCAAATGAGGAATGTTGCCGAATGAGTTAATTTTGCTCACCGCTTCGGGATTCTTCAGGGATAGAAAATGCTCCTTCACTCGACAGCTTCAACTTCTCTCTTGAGACTAATGACTGTTTTTACTATGAGACCAGTAATGTTGCATGAGTAATGTCAGTCCCTTTCCCTTGTCTTGTTTCACTGCTGCCAGATAATAAGAAGGTGGAGGCCAATTCTGACACATGCCTTCAAGGATTATAGATGGTGAAGCTACCTGATGCTGGTTCATGCACGTTCATTTTGCTGTTAATAGATGTTGTTTTGGCCTTTAACTCTTTCATACTGATTTTCTTTGGAATCTTGTTTTATACACTGCTGGCTATTCATTTGGGTATTTCAAACACTAGTTGCAATAATTCTTCTTACAACTTCATTTTCTCAGGATATGAGGCAGTAATGTTACTGTCATTGTTTTGGGTGTGGTGTTAGTCTCATCCTCTCCAGAATTTTCAATTGAAATTCAAAGAGATTGTCTTTTGTTAGTTCTGTGCATACAGCAGGCAATGTAAGGAAAGAATTCCTTATCATCTGGCTCTAGGAAAGTCTACAAGTGTGAGCTAAACCCTTACTAGATTTCAGAGGAAGAAGCTGCAGGTTGTCCTTATCCACTTTCTGATGACAAGAAATGCTTCAGTCTGAGTTTGCATCACCTTAGATACTGAAGTAAGTGTAGGAGGCAAAACTGGAGAGAAGTAGGATTTCTGTTAGAATCATTTCTGGTTTTCTTAAAATGTGTGTTTTATTCTATCACAGTTCTTTCCTTGATAGTTTTATGTGCCTAAGCTTTTTGTGGGTTCTATGCATGTGTAGTGAGGAAATAATGATGTTCTGGAAAAGCAGGTGGTTCTTCCTTATCTCCAGGAAGAAAAGCAAAGATCCTGTTGGTCCTGAACTATCTTGCTTCTGAATGATTATAGTGAAAAGACTGACATCATTCCTGTGGATGCAGGAACAGGTCTTGTGTGCAGGAATGTCTGTGTAAGCCTGGGAAGAAGGGCTGACTTTGCTGGGGCTGGAGGGAGGGACTAGCTAATGGGGCTGGTGTTCTCTGTGTCCACATCAGGGCTTGTCCTGAGCCCTGCTTTAATAGTGCAGAGCACTGTTGAGTTGGTGCTTTAAAACCGTTGTACAGGTAAGTGACCTCTTCACTACAGAGCTGCCCTGGGTGTGATTAGGGATGTTCTCTCTGTCTTGAACCCTGCCTGTATATGCACACATCCACATGTGGTCAGCAGAGTCATAATTTGAGGAGAAGGGTGCTTTTGTTGTCCATGGGTTGGCACATGAGGGTGATGGCTGTGATGTGATCCTTAAGGACAGTGACTCATCAGGTTGTCATGGACATCTCATCGCTTTGCCTGTGACCCCTTCTTTCTGCTCCCAGCTTCACCTCTGCTTGATAATGGGTGATGTTGAGTGAAATTATAGCCAGAGAAGGAAATCTGTGTATTCCTCTGTAATGTCATGTGCATTAATACTTATTTGTGATTAACTTAACTGTATCTGCTTTGCATATGGTGTCCCTCTTCTCAAATGATGGCATCTTGTTTGCAAGACTTTCTCAGGTATTCTGAAAGCCCTAAATATTACCTGCTCTGAAGAAGGGCTGGCTTTTAGATTCACTACCTGTGTTAGGATTTCACTGGTAAGTGTGATTAGTGGGGATGATGGGGCTGCTAAAAATTCATCAGGATATTTGGGCATAGTGACACCCCTGGATTCAGAACGTAGACCTGGAAGGGAGCCACTTGAAGCCAGTGTTGTAGCATGGCTCATGCTGCTTTGTACGGGAATAAGTAAAACTGGAAGCTTGGTTGGTTTGCTCTCTGAGGAGGAAGTTGAATACTGTGTTGGGAGAAGCTCCTAGGGCTCTCTGTTTTGTCTTTTCTTTGCATTCTTCGTCTCTGGTGTTCTGCTGAGGAATTAGTTATTTAGCAGAGCTTGGAAGAGACAAGGGAATCATGTCACAGTGATGCTGTGCTACTTTTGAATGGTTCAAGTCAAAACAATTTAAATTTTGACTCTCGGTACGGAGCTGCATTCCAAAGTTGTGCTCAGCACAACAGAGGTAGGTGTTTTCTCCCCCATACCCCCATGCAGTACCTGGGGTGTACTTTCTGTCCTACAGATTTCAGAGAAGGTGGCTTCAAGTTACTCCAGTATATTGTGGTGCCTGTGGGTCCTCTTTCACTCCCCTCCATTGGTGAGAAGGTGGCACAGTCCTCTCTGCATTTTTCATGTAGGATGTAACAACTCCAACTTTAGTTCTGTTTTATGTTTCTATTGTAGCAATAAGGAAGAACTGAATACAGGTTCATAAATGCTAATATTTAAAGCTATTGCTGAAAATCCACCAGAAACCCACTGAGCCACAGAACAACGAAATCAGGAGAATATTCCACTGTGCTTATCTCTGGTTGTAGGCTTCCTGTTAGGCATCACTGTTGGCCCTTGCCTAGATGGACCTTTAGTCTGACATGGCAGGATTGGTCTGGTATTAATTTGCCCAAGGCAATGTTAATCCCTGTTGTGAACAGGGTTTTAAATGTTCTGGAGTTTTGACTGGTTATTTTTTTGCTAGATGCGCTTAGTAATGCCATACAACAGGCTGAAGAGAAGTGGCAATGAGTGTAAGTAATTTAATGCTGGGAGGATAATTTTTAAAGGTTAACTTTTCACCTTTTATTTGAGCTCTGAAGATCTGTAAGACTTTGAAGATGCTTTGGACATACCCTGACAGGAGGTTTTTTTTTCTTTTGGGGAGGGTTTATCCCTAGAAGCAGAAGTATTTTATGTGAACAGATGTTTGGCTTTCCACTAGGTTGGTGTTTCTAGCAAATTCCTTATACACAGAGTTTGTTGCTGGTCTAGCACTGATAATGTCCAGTCACTGTCTAAAGTGTTCTATTCATAAAGAGGCCCTGTGACTGCAGAGGAATCTTGGCTCATGAGGACTGTGTGCCTACAAGGTATTCTAATCAATTAGCAATGCTTTCCTCCTCTCCTTTGTAAGTAGATAAGATGCATTGGTGGATCAAGCATTTTTTTCATAGAACCACAGAATGGTTTGGGCTGGAAGGGATCTTAAAGCTCATCCAGTTCCAACCCCCTGCCATGGGCAGGGGCACCTTCCACTAGACCAGGTTGCTCCAAGCCCCATCCAACCTGGCTTTGGACGCTGCCAGGGATGGGGCAGCCACAGCTTCTCTGGGCACCCTGTGTCACTGCCTCACCACCCTCAGAGGGAAGAATTTCTTCTAATGTCTAATCTAAATCTCCCCTCTGTCAGATTAAAGCCATTCACCCTTGTCCTGTCCCTACAGGCCTGTGTCAAAAGTACCTCTCCAGCATTTTGTTAACCCCTTTAGGTACTGGAAGCTGCTCTAAGGTCTCCCCAGAGCCTTCTCTTCTCATTCAGCCTCGAACTGCTGAGGGCTGGGCATTGTGAGCTTTGCATAGCGGGGCAGTTCAAATGTGTCAGGTCACTGGGCTAGCTGAACGTTCAGGCAGGAGATGCACTCAAAGTAAATCCCCTCTCAGCTGGGAAGCAAGAGGTGATAATTCTGCTTGGGCTTGGCACTGTTTTAATCCTGGCCGGTTCAGTGATCCAGTTGATGAAATAGGCCCACAAGTGTGGTGCGGCTGAAGGGAGGAAGCAGTTGGAAGGAGGAGCATGGCATGAATAAATGTACAGGAAGGCAAGGGATGTAAACACTTGAAACTGGCTTTTCTGCCAAAACCAGCACCTTGTCAAACTGTCCCTAGGGCATGAATCAGATCTCTGCAGTCTGGTTGGGCTGGATGTAGAAAACGGATTCATGAGGTGCTGTGGTTCATCTTAACTGTGTCCCAGTGCAGTCCCTGCTGCGGCAAACCAATAGCACAGCTGAGCTAAGCAATCCAACAATGACTGTGGTAGCACCAGTCACAACAGCTCTCGGATGTTCACAGCAGGTAGATTGGTTTATATAAAATTTATCTTGTTTGCAGGCAGGGAGCTTGCTGCCCTGTCAGCTGCAGCGGGGAACAACCCCATGCTGGGAATTTCACTCTGGACTTCGAACATGGGTTTTGAATGCATTGAATGCTCCTCTTCTGCCTTGAATCCGAATGAATGTCTTGACTCTTTGGCCTGGCTGTTAGCTGCGTTCAGAAAACTTGTCACATCTGAACGAAGTAGGGTTAAAGTACTCCAGATAATCTAATCTAATCTGAAGAAAAGCACAGCGCTGGTTTGTAAGGGTTTGGGTGATAGTGCCAAATACAAAGCACTGGAGAATTGAGCCTGCTGTCTTTCAGTGTTTCTTAGAAGATGAGCACACAGGTGTGATACAGGAGTGGGTTCAGTGGATGTGCTTAGATTTGTCTGCATTTAAATATGTAGTCTGATGTTTGCTGTCCTGCTCTCTGCTGCCCTGGTGAGGCTGGGACTTGTGTGGTTTGAAATGCTTTGGATTTCAGCAATGCAGGACTCGTTGCCTTCTTTCTGTGAGAATGTGCACCAATTTCATGCCCAGGGTATGAGATGTGGCAGCTCTAAAAGGGCAGTGCAGCTCCCCTGATACTGAACATTTTGCAGTGTCTGTGGGTTGTATGGAGGTACTGGATAAGGTGAAAATAATGTGTATTTAGAGTAATTTGACCTTATATTGCTGCCTGCCTGCCTGCCTTCTAGGAAGTCCAGTTAAAAATGCTCAAATGGTCTCTACTGGTGCTTGCCAGCCAAGTTTTTCTTTTTTTTTTTTTTTTTTTTTTTTTTTTGAATGAAGCAGTGGGTGTCTGCTTACTCCTGAATCCCAAACTAAAACTAGCAGGGACCAGTAAAAAACACTACTGAAAATTTATATGGCTTTACTGGAATTCCAGTAGGGCCTACACTCTTCAGTTATTGCTTATAGAAATTTTCCAGTTTCTAGAAATACCCTGCTCATGGGGGCTAAAAGAACATAGGACTACAAGGGCGCACTGGGTGCAACCACAGTCTTTCAGCATCTTTCTGCTCTTGGACGTGGTTGTGCTGATCCAAGCCAGCTTCTACAAGGTCTCTACTGATCATGGGCTGTTCAGCAGGGCAGAGTCCCAGCTTAATCAAATAAACTTCAGTATATCTACTATGATTGTCTATATCTCACTATTTATAGCCTGAATCCAAGTGCACCAGGCATGTGTGTTAGATTGTGGCTGAGAGTATATTTGATAATAGATTTACAACTGTGGGAAAGAAGTGTGGCAACAGGCATAGAATTTAGGTGGCTTGCTGCTGCTGTGGTTCATATTTCTGTTTCTTAAGAATGTTGTAGAAATGCAGGGGTGCTGCTGCAGCAGCAGTAATAGCTGTCTCGGGGGGTTAATGTATTTACTTACAGGATGACCCTGTCTGTGGTTGTACCCTTGACTGAAAGTGAGAAATGGACAGTTATTTCAAGAGATATGTGTACTGCTGTACCTGGTTTGGGGGAAGATTTTTGTAGAGAGACAGTGAATGCAGCCAGTACATGAGCCTATACAGCATAGCAGGTGGATGTGTATGTTGCATGCATACAGACATACCTGCCTGGTTTGTAATCCTTTATCACTTGCAGTCTAGACATCAAGACTGGACATCCTCAATTTGGCAACACAAAATCAAAGCTGAACTAAAGCAGAAAGCCCCTAATGAGGTTGTTCTTTGTGTGAGCAGGCAGAATGGATTTTCCAATGGGATGGCTTTAAGGGCAAAGAATGGTAAAGATTGTAAAAATCTCCAAAGTTTGCTCCTGCCTTCAGCTACACAGCTGTAAGGCTAAGAGTGATGCCTTGTGACCCTCCTGCCTGCAAACCCTGGGGCTTTTTGCTTCATACAAACTGGCAAAAATACTGGCAGTTGATAAACTGCCATCTTTATTTGTCATCTCAATCAAGGCTGCTCATCTTCATAACAGATGTGGACAGTTGGTGAAACTGCAGGGAAATGCTTGAGTGCTCATTGTGTCTGAATTGAGAGGGAAGATCTAACTACAGAGAAGGAATAAATGATACATAGACTAATTGCTCCCCCACTGCTTTCTGTTTTTCAGTCACAGGTGGAAAAACTTCAGCTGTAGCTTGTGTGACCACTTGAGCTCCTTCAGCTTGAAATGACAAGGAAAGAGCTTTACAAGGTGATTCACGGAAGATAATAGTTTTTTCAGAATTTCATGGAGCGACGGAACTGTGGCAGTCACGGAAGCAAGGTTTCTGTACCTGTGTAGAAAACAGATAAATCTGTAGAACAAGGCATCATCTGTTCTCTTCCTCTGAGAACAGCTTGTTTTTTCAGAGATCTGTACCTTCACATGGGAGACCTTTGTCAACAATTAAAAAAAAGGGGGGCAGGAGGGGGAAAAAAAGCTAAAACTTTCTGCATAACCTACAGTTCCCACTGGTTCCAAATAAAATGAGATGTAAGCACCTCTCTGACTTTAAATAGCACATGGGTAATCAGTCCTCAGTCTGGTGTGAGCATCAGTAGCACTGATTGGATTCAGAGAATTAAACGAGAATGAAATCTGTACTCCTTTCATCTGCATTGGAGTGGCTGAGGGGAAAGAGAATCAATACTTGTTAGCTAAATAGGGGCAATACTGTCAGCACTGAAAGTTATTTTCCATGCTCTACACTCTATTTAGAGCTTGCAAATGATCTCGAATCTGTTGAGCTGAACCTTTACTTGGAGACAAAGGATGGTATAGGGGCTAACACTGAAAATGGGTCTGAGAGTTGGTTTTAGTTCTCTGCTGTTCCACAGGCTTCTCATGTGACCTTGGAAATACACTTAAGCTTTCTGAAAAGTTTATGCAACATGTTTCCTTTTTACGTGCCACACTCATTTAGATGGGGAGTGATTGTGGGCTGGTAGTCTTTGTCTATGACCAAGTTCAACTAAGTCTATCTGCTTTTGTTCCTGGTGGACTTGGATCTTTCTCAGCTTTGGTTTTGCGATGGTGTCTCATCCTTCAGTGGCTGGAACTGCAATATGAGCTTGCTTCTGTCTACTCTCACTGGTTAAGCCAGGAAATCAAAGGAGTTGCTAAACCTCTTTGTGACTCTGGTCATGGCCAAGAGGCCCTGGCTTGTCCCTTTCTGTAACTTTTCAGTATAAACTCAAACAACTCTGCTGGCAGCCAGGAAAGGTTTCTGCTGTTTCTCTGTGCCAGCTATAACCTGCACCACCTTAACTGGCTGAACACCTTTCAAATATTTATAATTAATAGAGACACTTTCAAGGTTTTGTGGCTTTTTTTTTTCCCACTGGTCTTGCCTATGCTGGCAGTGATCTTATCTGCATTTAACTTTGCCTTCTGGATTGTTGAAGAGAAGCATGGATTTAAGACGTCCAAAAGAAAGATTAAGCCATCGTTTTAGCTAATCTTTATGCAAAGGAGACTGCCTGCTCTTCCTATCTTGGGTTTGAGAAATTGTATTATACTACAGCATATCTCTGAGGAGGGATTTCAGTGATGATGTTAGCAGCCCACCTTACACTAATCTTTATACTTAGTTGCAGGTGATAAGCCTGCTGCTGGCAAAGTAGCATTTTCTTCTCGAAAAAAGAGTCCTGTCATTTGTTGTGCTGCGGCATGAAAGCATTTTGCAGTTTTCTCTGAGGAGTTTAACTATCAGTGTCTGTGGCTTGGTGATTATTTCTGCTTTGAACCCAACATACACCTGAGCCACAGTATTCTCTGTGGACTTCTTGCAGTGTACCCGATAGAGCTGTGAGGTCTCTGATCTGACATGTCACCAGTTCTTTGGGACATGCCTTTGGGTCTTTAATTTGTCCCTTCTTACAAAGCTTCCTGCCAAAATAATTCTCTTCAAAGACACTGAGCCCCTTAGCCCAAAGCCACTTGATGCCTTTGAGCTCTCAAAAGCCTTCAAACTGCAGCATTTCAGCTGTTCTGCAACCTGCAGAATAATCTCCCAAAAGACGGTCACCACTAGTCTCCCCCGAGACCTCATTAGAAGATGTGAAGATTGTCCTTGGTGGACTTATGGCTCAGCCATGTATCCTGGCAGCAAGAGAGTCCCTGCTAGCTGTCATTCATCTGTCTGTCCTGCCCTTCCCTTCTGGCGGATCTGTAGAGAGCTCTCTTGGGCCTGCTGGGAACACTGAGCCAGGGTAGCCTCAAGGCATGAGGTGTTGTCCGGGCAAACTCCTTTGTCCACCCTTCTTCACAGCTTTCTCTCATGAGAGCAGCAGCTTTGTTTCAGCTGACTGTCCCCCCAGGACAGGATGTGGCTTTTGTAAGGAGACAGCATCCTTACATCTTCCAGTAAAATAGATGGTGTGAGATCTCTCAAGCTGTCCTGTCATAAACTGGGAGAGATCTGGCTGAAGGTTGCGCCAGCTAGCTGTGGTGCAAGAATGTTCTGTGCTCAGTGAAGGAGGTGATCTCTGGATGTTGTGTGCTGCTTTGTAACGTGGAGCAGTGCTGGTGATTGAATACTGCTTTGTCCCTGTGGGCTGGGGCCAGGAGGGGTGAGAACAGAGCAATAATCTCATGAAGAGCTCCTTGAATTTTATGGGAAAGACACTGGATCACAAAATTGCTGGAACCTTCTGGAGTGCACCAGGACACAGCAAACCCTTTTTCAGAACTTCCTGCCTCTGAGAAGGGAGGCTTAAAAATTTGGCTTTCTTTATATCTTCTGAGGAATGGTGGCTTGAGGGCTATTGCAAAATCTGTATGATGGAGTGTATGGTTGTAGCAAATCCTCTTCCTGAAGAACCTCTCTGACAGTGTCTTTTTTGGGGTGTATGAAAACTGCCTGCAATGTCACCCTGGAAAGGGATATATTACAGCATATACAGGGCAGTGGCGGATCAGTGTCTTGAGACTTGATAAGATTGCTGTTTCGTGTGCTCTGCTGGGTGGCTTGGAAAAGCATACAGGTACTGTAACTGGTCTCAAAACTCTCTTGCCCTGC
The DNA here is from genome assembly GCF_004027225.2 of Strigops habroptila. NCBI lineage: Eukaryota > Metazoa > Chordata > Aves > Psittaciformes > Psittacidae > Strigops > Strigops habroptila. Next base: position 9,743,454 of record NC_046358.1, read on the forward strand.
TAGCTCTTAACTGTTCTGCCTTTGATTTTAGCAGGCAAAGCTTCTGTGCCCATGCACCATCTCTGCTCGAGCTCTTGTTCTTCAAGCTAATTCTCCTCAGTGTTTTTCCTCCTTTCCAGTTTGCCTCTTCTGTATTCTTCCATGCCAATTTTCACTGTTTCTCACCTGCCTTTTAGTGAATTTCTGCTTTTCTTTCCTTGTAACCTCCGTTATCTCTTCCCTTCCTCACCAAGTGCTATGTGTCCTTTGTTCTTTTGCAGTCATTTCCTGACTATGGCCACAGTCATCGAGGTGGGGTTTGTAAAGGTGTCTTTTCTTCAAAGTTACTCCTGGGCCTGAAGCCTACCATGTGATACATTTAAAACCTCTGCTTTTAAAAATCACTACAAGGAAGACTAGGAGCATCTGCTTTGCTTTTACAGACAGAATGTAAGCAAGCTGCTGCGTTGGGCAGAATGATGTGGTCATTAAATCACTGTGATGTTTTTTATTGTCAGGTTGAAGTTCTACCACTTGAGCCTAAGAACAAAGTGCTCTCAATTCTGCATGTGTAAGCAAACAGTCACTTTATGTTAAATGGATTGATTAAATGTTCTCTTTTAAGTGTGCTCAGTGAAGCAAGTGCTACCAAAACTGGATCATCTTCTCTGCTGAAACATCCTTTTCATTCTTAAGACTTCTTTTAAGAAATCTGGGGGGGCTATTTAAGCTCAGTCTTGAAGCGTTCAAAATTGGCTGAATTTTGCCAAACTTGATCCTTTTAATGAAAGAGTCGTTTGCTATCCAGTATGCATAAATTTTAGTAGTGGCTAAAACAGTGTGGCATCAGGTACATGGTGAAGGCTGGGGAAGTTTACGCTCTGCCCTTGGAAGTTTGTGATTCCTGCTGATGCCAATATAGTCCTATTTGTAAGTGAAGCAAGAATCCAGCAGTTGTTTCCCTATGGGCTAGACATCCTGGCAGTCGAAGAGACTTGTACTTGGGTGTCATGAGGGCTGGCAGCTTGAGGGGCTGCAAAGCTTCGATTTTAATTGTTTTACAGATATTATGCTCTTGAATTAAACTTTTCTTCAGGCAAAGGTGGATGCAGGTGCAGGCAATTGCTAGCTGCACTGCTGCTGAGGAGGATGGGTACTGCTGTTGAGTCAAGGTGGCCAATTACACCAGTAGCTTGCCTTCTCCTTTCACAGTTTGCTCATGCCATGCGTAGAGAATTAGATTCCAGGCTGTGTTTTCAGGTGGCTTTGTCCAAGTGTGCAATATTGTTTCCCTCTTTTCAGATCAAATTATTCTTTCTTTTGAAAATTGGGCCTTCCACACTATTATGAACTGTTTGGTTAAAAGCTAGGAGAAGTGAAACATTGCACAGTGTGCTGTTTAGGTAGGACCTACAGGAAGTGCACACGAGCACTGGGCCAGTGGGTACTCTCCAAAGAGTCTCGCTGGGTCACATAAATAAGAGCAGCCATTTATCTACTTTAAATTGCTCTGGCTTAGGTCGGGCTGAAATCAACTATGGTTAGGTGGTTAGAGAACCGTAGAGCTGAGAACAGCTCTCTGATTGATACTAAGAAGATTCTGCTGGAAGCAAAATTTGAATTGATATTTTTAATGGGTTCTTGAGACAAAAATGTTTAGGTGAGGGCTTGTTTCCTAACAGTTTGTATTAAATCTGTTGTTGATGTTCTGGAGCTTAAATATGTTTACAGCTTTTGTAACTGAAAGCAAGAATAGTCGCAGGATATCTTACAGATGTGTCGAATATCATCTACGATATGACAGCAATAAACACATCAAACTGGGATACTGGAATCATTTTTAGCCTGTGTATGCACAGGCTTTTTACATCACTGGGCTTTGTGCCTGACAACTGCAAGGATGTTAATTATCATGCTATAATTCATCAGCTGAAGTATCTTGCAGCACTGTTGTTAAGCCACATTCCAAGGCCTTTGCTAGGTCATTAAGCAAAAAGTAAGTAAAGACTAATTTGCCCCATTATTAGTCAATGAATTAAATATGTTCTGAAGTCCTGTTTTAAAAAGCAATGTACTGCATGTGTGAAAAGTGAATAAATTAGGTAAAAATGTGTAAAAAGAAGAATAAAAAACTCTTCACAGCAGTTTAAATGATTTTGGAAAATAATTATTATTTCTGCAGAGCCATACGAGCCCAGACCAGTTCCTGATCTGAGGAGCTATTAGGCTCCCAAGAAACAACAGAGAATGTGCTGGAATTGTACCCTGTAAAGCAGTCCTGTGCTTGATCTCTGATCTGCTCCCTTCCTCCTGTCTTGTGGCTCTGCTGTGGTATGCAGTAGAGGACTCCCTTTGCTGTCCCAGTGTAGACAAGGCATCGGATTTTGACATCTCCCCATGCTTAGATTCTCTTCCTTGCTTATAAGTTCTCTATCTTCTTGGACTTGGTTTCAAGGCCCCCAGGTTCATGACCTACCTTGGGTAAGACCCTGAACTCAAAAAATGCGCTGTGCAAGGGGCTGACTCGGCGATCTGGAGGTTACTTGGTCCCAGATTACTTGGTCCCCAGTCACGGAGTCACTTCTCAAATGCCAGGATTTATATTATCCTGAAGTCTCTCTGGTGCTCAGGACAGTTTCCTCTTCCTTGGCTTGAGACTGACCAGGGACAGGCTGCTTTTCAGGCCTGATTTTTCAGACTACTCCTGTGGCAGCAGCATGGTGTGACCCTTCAGCAAGAGCCAGGTCCTTCCCACAGGAAGCACTGGTCAACTTGCAGTTTATCTCCCCAGACCTCATACTCGACTCCTGAACCAAACCCAGCTCTCATCTCTGGGCACTGTTGCCAGTGATGTTTTCAGTTGCCAGGGTCCTCTCTAGGTTTTGATTGACTTTTGGAAGTGCCAACTCTTCCCACAGGGACAGGAGATCAAATCTGGGAGCCTATCAGCTGAGCGGCCTGTGGGGTTTCCAGTTTTTTAGACCTGCTTTTGCATCAGTATCTGACAGGCTTAAATCCCACAGTACTAAAGAATTGCAGCAGATATTTACTCTTCTTCCTCTCGCGGTAGGCCCTGAGAGGCTGTCTCTGCAATGTGAAGTGTGTTGTGCTGAACCAAGTTCATGTGCTTGAATTTTAGACAGATCCTGCCCCACGAGCTTCCAATTCAAGCAGATGAGGAAGTTGCAGAGAGGTGAACACATTAGGACAAAGTCATGAGGGTGTCTGTAGCAGAGGCAGATACTAAAAATCCTCACGAGCTCCCATCCTCTGCAGACCATGGTACCTTTTGTAAGAAGGCTGCCATCTCATTGGGCTGGGCTGAGAGGAATGCACTTTTTAGACGTATCGCATCTGCTGTCACCCCACCAAATGAAGGGAAGTTGGAGAATGCTTTTCTTGCCCTTTTTTTCTTTTTTCTTTTTTTTTAACGTAAGTACGTAAGCTTCTAGGATCATTAGAATGAACTTTTCCCCATATTTCAAAACCAATCACTTGTTTTAACATTTGCAATCTGGTTCTTTGCTCGTGTTTTTCCGGTGGTTGTGTCAAAATGAGCAGCCTGCACTCTCTCATTCTCTTTATGTGACTTGAAAAGAGAAGTTCAGGCATCTCTTAAATTCCCATTGAGAGACAAGTGCTGAAATGCGAGCTAGGTAAGATTTCGTGCATTTTCCCTAATATTTATAGTTCAGTGATTTAAAGCACGTGGTCAAGTTTGTTGGGTGAGTAACGCATTCCAGCCTGTTCCTATTACTGGGACAGATGAGGAGGGAAGTACTAGTGGGTAAGCAGAGAACTGCGGTAGAGACGGAGCAAGGGACTGACAATAGCTGGCTGGTACCAGAGGCAGTTTCTCTTCTGCTGAAGTGTCTTATTTCTGGCTCCTGCATATTATGGCACATACATTTCCCTGAAGGTAACATGGCTTTTATTTGAAGCAAGCTCTTTCTGCTGACTCCAGGTGGAAAGCCAGGGTATATGGGTTATGGGCTAGTATGTGCAAATCACCTTCAGTGTAATAGGGAAAATGGGCTCATTTCTGTGCTGGGTTTTATGCTGAATCCTGCAACTGGAATGCTAAACCTGTGGCTTTTGAGCCACATGTGGCTTAAGCACAATACAGATGGACCGGCTTTGTACAGCTGGCAGTGGACCTATGCTGAAGGAGGAACTATGGGATGAAGGGGGAGATAACACGCTGTTCACCAGGGCCACAATACCAAGGCAAGCCCAACATTGTCCTGTAGTATGGTGGGGAGCAACGAGCCATCACAGAGCTGCTGACCTTGCCTGTGAGCACTATTTGGTAATCACCTTGTCTTTTGCTCTCTGCAGAACATAGTTGCTGGATCTTAGCTAAATGGAAGTTTGTTGTATGCCGCCCACAACACTGACCTCCATGTGGTAATTCATTGCTGTTTAATTACAGTGGAGTTGTTTTGTATAGCCTTTACAAAGTAAAGTACAGGATGGTTGAATGTTATCATCTGTAGAGGGGGATTGTGCAAGGCTAGCTGGCCAGTCCAGCAATTTACAAAACTTACAGTTGTCACAGAACTGCTGCTGATCCTTTATATCTCTGGGGAGCACAGCAAGCCTGTGACACTGACTCCTTGCTCGGGCTCCTTGTGCTGAGGGGAGGGAGGTGTGTGCCGCAGACAGTGGCTGTGAAGCTGTCAGCTGTCTGAGGGTGTTTTGACGTGCTCCCAGGGTAACTCGTCTGCCACTCCGTGGCTGTTGTAGTGCAGCAGAGATGCACTCAGCAGCCAGAGCCAGGGTCCGAGTCTGTGTCGGAGCTCTGCACTGCAGTTTAGGAGTTATCGCTATTTATCTCTTCAGAGTTGCAGTCAGACACTAGAACAAGCTTTAACTGCTGTATAGAAAAGAAGGCACACCAGATCAGACCTGCAGTTTCTCTTCGGCTAGGTTCAGCTTCAGATTTGTCAGAGAAAAATATTTGTAAACTTGTCACCATATGCCAGATACATTAGTATTTTGTCCATTATGGACAAACAAGCTGTGGGAAACTGGGGAATACATGTGAAAGAACACAGTGCTATGGTGCAGAAAGGTCACGTTCTGCCAATATGAGCAGCACATAGGAAGAAAATACTGCAGAATGTGGTTAACCTTGGTCATGAATGATATGCCTAGAGCTGAAATCCATCACTGCTATAGCTCTGCAAGTGGAGAGAGATACAGGGAAACTGCATGAATAAGAAAATCCAGTTGCAGAAGTTGCTGTCATGCCATTCCTAGCTTCTTGAACTCAGATGGAAAGTAAGTGAGCTGAATTCGGGGACAGACTTGATGAATCCCTGTGTACCTATTCCCCTCTGCCTCCTTTATACCCATCCAAGTGCTGCTGTAATGCTCACTGCCCTGGAGTGACGCAGCTACTGTACCTTTGTTCTTTTAGCTCCTTTCATTTCCACTGCCTCAGATATAGATGATGTACCTTCCTTTGTAAGGGCACTGCTGACCTATCCATGTCCTGACCGTGATCTCCTGGCTGTCTTTGCTCTGCAGCACTGCTCTTCATTGCCTTTATAAGACAACTTCTTGCAAAGTACCCTCACATTTTAAACTCTGCTGCCCTTTGCACGAGGGAGGCATCCTCTAAGCAACCATATCCGTTCTGCTCATTTCTCAGATCTCTGCTTAAAAATCTCCTGTTGTGTCTCCAAACCTCCACAGCAAGTTCTGTAACCCATCACCTATACCCAAAGGCAAACTCAGGTATTCTCAGGACTGACCAGATGCTCTGCTTCATTTCTCTGTTCTTACTGCCTCTGGGAACAGAAGCCCCAGCAAGCAGTTGTGTTAAAAAGTCAGTTTTCCTGAATATTTTCACTCCGTGTCAGCAGAAGTGACCTGAAACTCCTGCGTTTCATCAGGTACCTTGGGGAAACCTTGCTGTGAAATACTTTCTCCCTTGATATAAACCACTTTGAATCAGAAGGAGAAAGTGTTTCCAGTTAAGGTTTTTTGACCATAGCTACCACAGTGGGGTGGTGGCTTGTCAGACAGATAAATATAAAATGTGGTCATACAGTCTGTGTATGCTTTGGAGTTTGGAGTTCATCCAGAGCAGGATGTACTGTACATGAAAGGTGTTGAACCAGAGACATGGTGGATTTGGTCAGTTGTAATGGTAGGTACAGACCCAAATGGGATTCCCATAACAGAGAAAAAAACCACCCACTCCCTCTAAAAGATAATAATACACCCCACCCTCCCTTCCCCCCCAAATCCCCAAAACCCCAATAGGTTCCTTAACAGAGTAAGGGGTCTTGTTCTCTTTGAGATGGCATCTGTATTCTCAAAGTGAAGCTGTAGTCTTTGCCCACTGGATGCACAATGCCAACGCATATACAACATAGTGACCCCCAAGTGGAGCTAACACAGGTCTGAGCCTTGCTAAATGCAAACTCACACATCTCTGCAGCTGGATCACCACTGTGTAATAAGATCCTAAGCATGCTGGCTCTTGTTGCCAGGATAATCACCGTAAAATCTTCTTCCTTCTTTTACCTGCTAGAGTAAATGTTATGGTAGGTCAACACAGCAGGGAGAGCAGCTGATGCGGTGACATGTCAGCCTGCTTTTACTACGCTTGGTTGTGCTTCCACAGGTATAAAAGCAGGGGAAAAAATATCAAAAGGACTTGAAATATTCCATTTTTGTTGAGCTCAGATACCTTATCTGAGTCTCTGGAACTGGTAAACAGGTGCTGAAGTCAAAGCAGAGTCTGTTAGTAATTTCAGTAAGCACCCTTGGTTGCTGGCAGGACATGGTCTGAGGTGTCTAACTTGAGGCAACATTGATTTTGAAAACCTTGGCATCAAGTTCTGCTGTAAAGGAGGCTTTGACAACTGAAGCAGAAGGGGAGGGAGAAAAGAGAGAAGGAAAACTGTGAAATGAGCTCTGACTCTGTAAAGCAGAGCATGGCCTGGACATGGGCCATCATGGCACTTCTCCAGCTCTGTTCCTGCCAATCATCTCTCCCTAACCTGGTGAGCTGAGTTGTCCGGCTCCATCCCTTTCCCAAATGCCTCTGAGCCAGTGATCCTCCTCTCTCTGTCCCTCCTCCCTCAAAGGAGTTGAAACCTTAGTTCCTCTGCATTTCCCTATCAGTTGTTCATGTCAATTTGCAATGTCTGCAAACAGCAAAAAATGAAGCCCTCCTTTCTGCTTAGCATCTACAGTCCCTGCTCCCTGGCATTAAGCACCAAGACAATGTATATATGATGTGCAGGAGGCTGCTCAGACTGTTGGATTGACACAGAAGGTATTAGCTCTTACTGAGTTAAGCACTCAAAATAACATAATGAAATGAATAAACAAGAGGGTTTGAATACACACATACCTCAGTTGCAGTGATTTTTTTCTCACTGATGCACTGATCCATGAGGTTTTGAGTCAAGTTGATTTAAAAATGCATCCAGTTTTAGCTGCAGGCTGGCAGGCCAGGGCCTAGGAGCGGAACAAGGGAGCAGCTTGGAGGTTTGTGTGGCTCGTTCCTGGCCTGGCTGTAGTGCCTGCCATTCTAGGTCTGGCAGGAATGGATGAATGATGTCCTCAGCACTCTGCAGTTGGTATGTGGGGCTGGGGCACAGATGAGTCCTGTTCCCCATGGTCATGGGAGTGGAACACACTCATTATGGCTTTGCAGACAGCAGAGGACTGAATGTGGGCAATAGTTTTCAAACTGCCTAGTGATTTTGGGATGTTGCACCTTAAAGACTGTTCCTTTTTCAGAGGCGAAGTCTGATTATCTTCTGAAAATCAGACCCATTTCAGCTTTCACAATGTGTGAAATCCCAAATCAGCTGTGTTTTTAACAAAGCCTGGCATGGGAAATGTCCCATGAGACACTGGTAAAAGATTCTTGCTTCAAAGCTACCTACTGATATGCTCCTAATTAGTGTAATCACATTATTTCAATGATGCCTTCAGTATAGAGTTTTTTTTGTTTGTTTGTTTGTTTTTTCTTTTTTTTTGCCCCTAGTACAAGGTGTTTGTATTTGGATTTTCTTTGGAACTGAATGTTGTAGTTAGAGTTTCTGGAGTCTCCTAGGGAGCATGGGCTCCCTAATACTTTAGCAAAAGGTGTATGGATAAGGGAGAGGCCGTTTATCTCTCTTCCCTGCCCTGAAGCACACTGGAGAGCAGTGCTGAGGGTCAGGTTGGTTTTCCTTCAAGCCTTTACAGGATTCACTTGGCTGTCACGGTAGTTATCTTGTTATGGTAATTTTAAGTTTCACACTGAACTTTCAACTGTAAATCTCTTATTGGGACTGATTAGTATGGGGGTTAGGGGGGTTCGGTGTGGTTTGTTGTTTGTTTGTTTGGGGTTTTTTTGTTTAGTTTTGTGTAGTTTGGTGTTTTTTGGTTGGTTTTGGGGTTTTTTTGGGGGTTTTTTTTTGGGGGGGTGTTTTTTTTTGAGACGTTAGATCAGGAGGAAGAAGATGACAGGTGATGAAGTCACTGGGCAGCAGCTGAGGTCTCAGTTCAGTTTTGGGTCCCTTTCATCCTTTCAGTGTACAACTGTACTTGGTACCTCAGCTGGTGAGAGCAAAGTACATGGATATCTGTGGGGATGCATGAAGCTTTATTTCCTGACTATATCACTTCCCTCCTCTGAAATGAAGACAATTATACCCCCTTTCTTTACCATCCTAAGCATTTGTCTTATATCTCTTTGCACGCAGTCTCTTTGGGCCAGGAACCAGCTCTTAGTATGCTTGCAGTGGCGACTACAATCAGGGTCAGCTCCTGTAATACAAACAATAATGAAGTGGAACTTCATGGTTCTTTCCTGTAGACAAAAGTTTGGCCTTGACATTGGTTGCAATAAAGCACTGTGCCTGTTGTGATTTCTAAGAAAACAAGAAAAGAGACAGTGGGTTCAAGTTTTAATGGTACTGCTTTGTACCGCAGGCGTGCAAGCCAAGGGTCGCTCCACTCAGTTGGGCTTGTGGCACTTGCGGTGCTGTTGTGCTACCTGTGTTACCCTCTGAGGTTTTTCTTCAAAACAGGCACCTTGGGCACAAAGCCCTCGTGGTGTCCTCTCGTGTAGAAGGTTTGAGAGCCTCAGGATAGCTTGGCTGTGGTTCTGACTGATGTGTAAATTTGTAGTGAGGCTCTTCAATCATCCCTCCCACTCCCACAATTTCCTGAAAAATGAAATGTGGAGACAAGTTATGTTTTGTCTAGGAGGATATTGCCTGCTGTGGTACATTAGCTGGCAGAAAAAAAAGATAACTGGGGCCAGGTCCTAAACCCAGCAAGGTGAATACTAAAACTGCCATCGTTCTTAGTGGGGCAACATTTTATTAAATTTTTTATTTTTATTTTGCGCAGAAACAAAACCTAAATGACTAAAACTATCCTGGACTGGAGTCTTGTTTTCCATTCTTTATCAGCTGCTGTTTGTGACACCTGTTTAAAAAGCATGGGAAGCATCACACTTTCCTAGTCTGGCAGTGTTTCCTACACTCCTGCATGCCTTGCTTAGAGACGAGTGAAGTGAACGAGTGCAGTGGCTGAAAGGCCTCTGGAGCAGAGGTCAGGACTGCTGGACATGGTGGCTTTTAGAGGGCTTGTAAGCACTGGTGCTCCTCACTCTGGAAAACTGAAAGGAAAAAATACAGACTTCGATTTCCTAAATGCCAAAAGAGTCAGCAAAAGACTGTGCTGACTTTTGTTAATATCATTTAGAACAATGATAAATAGTGGGCAAGTATGCACATTAGTTGATTGATGAACGTGGTTAACATCATTCAGTAGTTGTATTTTCAAAGAAAAGGTCTATGGTGTTTTATAGCTTTATCGGCACCTTGATCTCCATAACCCTACCAGCATTCCATTCCTTCCCAAGAGTCTGAGCTGTGATGATGCTGGACTGTTTTTCTGACTTTCTCTGCTGGTGGATCTCAGAACAGTTCTCAGGAATTAGTCATCTGATTTTTTTTTTTTTTTTTTTTTTTGTGTGTGCACCCCTATGTGGTGGTTAAATACCATATGCACACCTGCTGGCTGAATTGTCCCAGTTCACACACACAGACTTTAAGTCTCATGTAGGCTGCTTATAAGAGATACCTGGTTTAGGTAATGTGACTATCAGAGTGTCTGCACCTAGAACAACAGTGAGTAGTTTGAACCATTCACTGTTTACCATTGAACCAGATACCCAGGTATCTGGTTTCCTACATGGTGAGTAAGTGCCTTGAAGAGCTGAGCTGAGCTGAGCTCAGTCCTAGCTGCACAGGTGAGCTCTCTGATGCAGACTGCCATCGGATGAAGTCTTTCCATAATCAGGTATCTGTGTCAGTGCAGCAGCACTGCAGGGTCCCTTCAAACCTTAGAGATGAAAGGTGGAGTGAAGCATTACCCTCCAGTAGTCAGCAGAACACAACACTTTGATATTTTCCTTGAAGAAGTCAAACGGGAAGTTGCATTGCCTCGTGGGATTTATTTGCTAAACACACATATATTATTATGGAGTTGGGGAGGAGGGGTGTTAGAGACTATTAGCCTAGTCTAACAGCTTTTTGAGAACTGTGCTGGCAAGGAAATACGGTGTCTTTGAGAACTGACTTTTCATAAAGAGGAGCGTCTTAATGCTTTTAATGAGACACACACAACCAAGTGAGGACAGGATTCCTTTCCAGACCCGATCCTGAAGGGGTCATCTAGAAGAACTTGTCTCCCACCATGGCCGATGAAGGGAGGGTTCTCCTGTGGGATAGTGTGAGCTGCCCTGTGCTGGGCAGCACTGATGGAGGGAGCCACACAGCTTTAGTGCACTTTCCACAGTGGGACTGTCCAGATGTGTTTGGGTGGGCACTGCTGGATGGCAAAGAGAAGTACTGGGGAACCTCGCAACCCTTCTTCCTTCAAATACTGGTGATTCTCCCTATTTCTAACCAGAGCAGACTAAGCACCAGCTGTGGGGCCATCTTATATGCAAGAAAATCCATCTTTGAGTTGTGTAAATCTTGCTCAGTATGTGTCCCTCCCTCATCAATTAATTTATGAGCTGAGCTACATTTGTCAAACTTTGGTAGTGTATTTGCTTATGTAAGGGCAGTAGTTTCCATCCTGGATTTTGCCCTCAAAACCCACAGCATGACCATTGCACATATCTGTTTCAGTGCTGCTGGCAGCGCAGATGAAAATCTCTCCCTTGCTGCTGTCAGGGGAATAGCTATAACCTGCCCATGTGAGAAAATTACCATAGCTCTAACCTCATGCGCACAAGGATGTTGGAGCAGACAGTAAAGCTTGAAAAGCTTGCAGACTATCCCAGAATGAGGTGATCAACTTGTATTAGTTGTGGTGGCCACTTGTGGGAACATGACAAGAAATAAAACACTTCAACTGCAGCCAGGCAGAATTACGTTCTCTCTTCAGGGTAGAGAGGCTTTTTTGGTGATTTGTAAGAGCTGAGATTGGCTCTTGAAGCCAATGTGTGATGTCTATCAAACTAATATCACTATTTAAAAAAATCATATTAGGGAGGCTATGCTTGTTTACTTTGGAGTTTTTTCCAAACATCCAAACTTAGTGGTACAAATTCAACTTCCATAAAGATTTGCTCAAACCATCACACTATTTCTGAGGGGCTGGCCCTCAGCTTTCTTTCAGCAAAGCTGGTCTAGATGAGTGTAGTGTTGGTGTTCTACCCTTCAGGTGCAAATCCAGTGTTTCTTGCATGCTCTGAATCACACGGTCTGTGTCTGCATCCAGCCTCAGAGCCAGGCAATTTCCACACAGTATTTTTAGTGGGTAAGTGGCCAGTGAAAAGCCCTGCATCTGGAAGTAACTAAACTTTAATTTTCAATGTCAGCTAAATACTCAAGGAAATTTTAACATGGTGTATGAATAATTAACACTAGCTATCAGTTTACGGCAGTTTTCTTGCTAAGACTAAGCACTACGCAAAGGAAGTAAAATAAAAATCACCCTTTAAAATTTCCTAAAGGGAAAAAGAAGGGTAAATAATTACCTAACCCCCTGAGATTCTGGTAAAGTCAGAATCTTCCATTAAAATGACTGAGAAAAAACACAGCCTCCCTCTAAGTCAATTTAAGATTTTAATTGCAGCAAAATTGGGGAATTCAGTTAAGATTCCCAGAGCAAATTGTAGCTGTGTCTCCCTGGTTACTTTCATTTCCTTTCATGATCATACATTTTAAAGGCAGTGACCCAAAATGCTGCATGTGTACCCAGAAAGTTCCATTTTAAAGGTAAAATTACAATTTAAAGGTAAAGTTTCGTATAAAAGCTAGAAGTTAAATCTAGCTTTCCCAGAGGAGTAACAGTGTTTTCCCACTCTAGTAATTTTCTGAGTGTGTATCACTCTGCTTCTGTTGTGCTACTGCACAGGGATGAAATACATATACTCTAAGAGAAAGAGCTGGAGAGCATCTCCGTCTCTTGATGTTCAATTCAAGGCCTTGATTTTGCTTTCACTGAAAACCCTATCTGTTTTCTGTGACAGATTTCCTTTTAAAGCAAAACAAAGAGCACAGTTTTGCATTAAATATGTTGTCAGAAGGTTGTACCACTATGTATGCTGATTATCATAAAGAAAATACTGAGCAGATTATACTTTCTTCAGAGAAATTCACTTCCAGGCAAAATGCCAGTGTCAGAAATATGGGCTTAAAAGGGAGCAGTATTGGAAGGTGATAAACCCCTGGAAATAGGACGAAATTTCCAAGTGCTTCAGAACTGTAACAAATAGCTTGTGGTAATGAAGGGTTGGCAAGAATAATCCCTATTTGAGAAGAGCTTCTGGAGGATGGAGCAAAATGAAGTCAATATCAGTTGAAATTTAGCCTCATTAATGAAGTCTTTTTTTGTTGGTTTGTTTTGGGTTTGTTATTTTCTTTTCTTTCACCTAGAGACAGGCTCATCTCATCACAGGGGACAGAGTGAAGGAGAGACTTGTCTATGTGAAGGCAGGAGATGCACCCGGGAGTTATGTGTCCCATGGACTCAAACCTTTCCTCTCAAGAGTTTCTCGTCTTAGTACTGGTGCTTAGATGGGTAGGTATCTGTGCCTTGTGTATACATCCACTGGCTCTCCTATATAGGCGTCTGGAGCCAACTGGTAGGTTGCCATTCCGGACTTGTGCCTGAATGAGCAGCTAGCCTGGACCAGCCAGCGCCTGGGTTATGTTATGAGGTGTCTTGTGGGTTGGAGAGGGGGTTGAGGAGTAGATGACAGAAGACAAGCAATAATGCAGGCATGGAAAGGAGACCACAGCTATGGGCAATGAGGGTGTAAGCTCCCGAGGGACATTGGGGAATGAAGTTGCCTACACCTGTGCTGCTATCACATGCCCTGTCCTGTCATCCCAGACATGCTGTATTAGCAGTATTGTGGGAGAGACCCTCTGTTGGTTTGCCAACTCTTAGCATTCTTTCTAATGTATTTGGAGTGGTGATTGCTACTACTTCTGTGGTGGGGTCACCTTGAAATGTAGTTCGTCCTGCAGGATTCGTTACTTGCATGGCCACATGATTCAGTTAGGTTCATTTGATGATGACTAATACCTGGTAACATCTGTCAGTCAAGCTTAGCAGAGAACAGCACAGCATATAAATCCGTTTTCCTTCTGTTGCAGCCTTTCAACAACAAGCTAATTCCATTTAATACATAATGGTAACATGTAATTGGTGATATAAACTGAGAGGGAATGGGCAAAAATGGATGAAAATGCATCTTGACATTGATTCAGCCAGTCCTTTCACTTCCTCTGGATCTGAAGAGGTATATTAGAAACGGGCAGTGTGTGAAAAGCCTTGTCGGGAGAGTGCCAGGGAAAATATACTGTCTTAATGTAGCTGTGGTTGGGCAATCTGATAGCTCTCTACTGCAAAAAGCAGGATGCTTAGCACATTTCCCTAAAAATAAGGCTGTTCTGGGACATCTTTCTGTATTTGATTTCTTTCTCTCTGAATTTGTTCCTGACTCTTAAATTTTTTATATCTTTAAATTGTTTTTTCTTTGGAATAAACAGTAATCTAGGCTCATAAAATGTAAGAAACACTGTTCTCCCAGATTGGCTTCAAATGTACCTTGAAACCTCAAACCCAAATGCTTCATCAGGTGCAGAATTACAGCAGTATGTCACTGCAGACTTTTCTTGTCTTCCTGCAAGTATATCTAGGTACAGTTTCTGGCCCAGAGTGTGCTGTGGGAAGCTGACTTCATCCGCTTGCTCAGCTACATTTGGCACTGCCTTGAGATATTGATCTATGACCTTGCTGCCTGGAAAGCGCCGTGCGCAAGCAGGAGGCATGAAAAATAGGAGACTGCAGCTTGAGCCGCAGGCGCTGTAGGTTTCCAGTGAATTTATGGTGTAAGCGAGGTGATTTTGTGCTTAGAGGTGAGGTGTCCAGAGGCAAAGGATGGCCGTAGAGTTCATCGGTGTAGGTACCAGGAATGCATTAGTGACACAAGAGGGAGCTATGGACACTCCTGAGATATAGGAGTACTCACGCAGGCATAAAAGACATATGTGAACGGGCAGGAAAAGAAATCTCATAGTATAGCAGGCTGTGGAAAGACAGACCAGACATCTGTTGTATTTTTACTTCTAGGCTTACTTTGCTACTAGTTAGCCATAAATGATCTGGAGAAGAAGTTGAAACAGAAGATTTCTTCCCTGGGGAATACAGATAAAAAATTAGATGGTTCCTGATTCTAGTACCATTGTGGACATGGGAGTTAGATGCAGGGAATTAGTTGCTCTTCAGATGTTAAGCTTCGTTGCTTACTTATACCTTCTGATTTTCAATTACACCGGGTTATAATTCCATGTGATAAATAGACAATCCTTGAAAATTTGCTTTATGTGAAGTGTTTTCCCTACCTTTTGTCTTACAAAGAAAAGGATGGCCCTGGAGGCAAATGCTAGTCTTGGATACAGGAGCCGAAGTTTGTCTCCCTACTGCTGTATGTGGGCTATGCTGTGGGCTGTGTGAAGTACATTGCTCAGGCCTCAACCTGGAAATAAGACTTAGGGGGGAATTTAGGATGTGAGACCTGTAAAGGGATTCCTCCAAACCCTTGCCTAGTTCTCTAAGTGTCAGTTCATCAACAGAGTTTCCGAGAGGCTTCAGATCAGCTGCTGAGCAGGTCCAGGGCTATCACTGCTGCTTGGTACTCTGTAGTCTCTGGCGTAAGGCCAGACAGCATCTTCAGATTGGACAAGGGACATGCCTGCTCATCTCACAGCAGTATGCTTTACACATAGCACAATGCTTTGCTTCAAAGTCATGCCAGGGTGGAGAAGCAGTGTACATATGTGTGTAGCAGTTAGAGCACTTCCCCAGATGTAAGAGTCATTGTCTCAGTGGCTTCCTCCAAGCTGACCACTTAAGATACAAGACTTTGGACATTATGAAGATACCTGCTTATCTGTATTTAATTCTTCTTCCTTTTTAAGGCCCAATTTGGGGAAAAAAAAAGTAGAAGTTGCTTGTTCTGCTGGACTTTCTAGGCTTTTTGGTATCTGATTATGGATCGGCAAAGGAGGACTGCCGATATCCAGAAGATGAGTTTGAGCAAGGGAATGCAAAAATTGGATAACAGCATTGCTCAGGTTATCAGGTGGTCTGTAGCTCTGAGCACCAACAGCATGCCTTGAATATCGGTCTGTTCCCTTCCCTGTGTGTCGAGCTGTATCTCTTCTTAAATATCCAGTGTATTTCTGCTTAAACAAAATTGCTGCTTTCTCTCCCCCTCTCTTCTTTAGAGCTTTTTAAATACCTCTTGCATTTTTGTCCTCATTCTTGCCTTTCACCCCAGTTCCTGGGTGGATACTACGTGCTATACTTGTTACAGTCTGAGCTATAAATAAGAAGCATTTTGTTGGAAAGTAAAATTAGCAGGCCAGATTTTCAAACGCGCTTCTAAATCTGTGCCTAGCCGCCTCAAACTGTACATGTTCTCATTTTCTGGGGTGCTGAATCTTGTTATCCTTGATTTCAATGGGAATTTGTGATGCTTAGGACTCCTGGAAATCAGGACACTTTTATATTTGGGTCCTGAGCATGTGGATGAGCCTGATCTCTACCACTGTGTAACTGGTAGAGAGACTAACTCATGAAAAGTTTGGAAGCTTGCCACAGGTCAGTCTGTTATCTAGCAGCAGAGTGCAGTGGGGATTTTGAGGAGGGAGACTCCTTCCACATATAAGGGATAATAAGAAATTCTCAGTGAGTGACCATAGACTTGCTTACATCCCCATGGTGAAACATTGCAAGTCCTTGAATTCACATCCATCATTTCACTTTGGCCTTTGTGAAATGTGGTTGTAGGCATTTGTCAAAAGCTGGAACTGTTGCCCTGATCTGAACATTGCTGAAATGGGATTGTCTGCAGATCTGCTGCAGAAATGTTGCTCATGAGTTATGGCTGCAGATTAACCACAGAACTTCGTTTCTTTATAAGTATCCTAATGTGGTGCCAGCTCTGTTCTCTTAGAGTTATTGGAAGTGTTGCTGTCCATGGGTGTACAAAAGGGATTCAGTCAGGAGACTGAGTATGATTTTTTTTTTTTTTAGAAGAAAATAGAATCTGTAATTAAGGCACATACAGCTGTGTGTATGTCATGGCAGCTCTCGGGTTCATCTTCAGATTGAATTAGATTGCCCAGCTGAGTGTATAGCATGGAGTTACCACACTAACAAGCACAACTACAAATGCCACAGATCGATAGTTTTCCTGGTCTTTGGTTTTTGACATACATCGGAACAGGGGCAGCTTGGTTGTGCTCCTTAAAATGCACTCTGCTGGGGTGCTGCTCGCTGAATAACACAGTTTGTGTTTTAAAAGTCTGTAACACACTGGCATTACCCCAATGATTTAGCTAATGCAAAGGAAAATACTTTTGAGGTGCAGATTATCATATGGATTGCTTCCTGTATCAAGGGGCTGGTACCTTGCCGCGAAATAACCTCAATACAGCTGTTACTGCTGGGGAGAATAGCAGCTAGATACCTGTCTTTCCCAGGGTGGAGGCATTCACTAATGCCATCTAAACTGCTGCTGTTGCCCTGGTTGGGGTACAGGGACCCAGCACGTGCCTGTGTTGTGCTGTAGCTCCTGGGGCTGCCCCTGTGGCCAGTGCAGCTGCCACATATTAAAGCTAAAACAGATTGAGTTGGTGCTGGGGACCTTGCCTGGTGCTTTTCAGCCTTTTTTTGAGCTGTGCTGTGGACTCGGAACACACTGCTGAGAACCAAAGGATGTATTGCTTTGCTGCTGTGCAGCCTGCGCTAGTCTTCCTGCTAATGAGGCTGCTGAGCAGGCAGGTGTTGAGAAATGGGCAGAAACAATTCATCTTTTCTATTTTATGAAGATCTGAAAATTCAGTAGGAAGACCATAGAGGAAGTGGACCCCATGACTGCTTTAACCATGCAGGAGAGAATCATCAAGGGAGATGATGACATTTGTTCTCATGGAGGCTCCTTATGGGGTCTGCTTGCTCTGGGGCAAGTTGGAAAACAGGGGCTCCACAAGTGGGAGAAATAGCCAAATCTCATGGGAGTGCAGATACTGCTTTTGTCTTTTAATTGGCTTTGTGTTTTAGAAAAAAAACCCTGAGGTGTTGATTGCCTGAAAGCAGGAGCTGCAAGGGAGCTGCAGCTCCAGCTGCAGCTGGAGCAACAAAGGAATGACAGAGGAGGGTCTAGTTTCATAGATGCTTGTTGATGCCACAAAGAGAGGTAGTTGCTTCACCTGCCACCAGGAAAATAGGTTTGGGCTTTTGACTGTGGTGTTGGCAGCTGTGCTTAGCACAGGCTTTGTAATTAAATTGTGCCTCTGGTAAGGAAGGTACAGTTAAAAGATGATAAAAGCTGCAGAGGATGTGATTGCGGTATTTCTCATTTCTATGTAACCCAGCACTCTGCTCTACAAAACCAAAACATAGATAGAGTATCAAGCAGGAAGATGTTTGCATGTAAAGCATCCAAAAGAAGTTTTCTTTGTTGGCTTAAGAGCCTCCAACTTTCCCTCCAAAGGCTCCTTTGTGCTCATACGGCAAGACAAGCACTTGGCATCCTGCTCCACTACTCCGAGCTTTGCTGGAGGAAGAGCAGCTGCTTCAGTCTGTGTTTTCCATGCCCTCTTCCAGCACAGCTTTTCTGTCTTTGGGAAGAGTGTAATGTTTAAATAGCTGCTTAAGCAAGCAGGGGTTACAGGAAGAGGAGGTTAAAGCTGAATTTGATTTCTGTGACTTTCAAAAGTTTTATTTTAGAGAGCTGGTCTCCTATCAGCACTGTGTGAAGCCACAGCACCAGGTGCTTCAAGCTTACTCACAGCCAGCTGTACTCCTCTCTCCTTATTGCCTCCTTGCTTCTCCTCCTGGGCCGCTGCCTCTGTACTGCCCTTTGCCTTTATCCCTGTAGCTGTCTTCTCAATCCTTCCCACACCCAGTGCCTTCCCAGAGCCGCCTCCATGCCGCGCTTCTTCCTCCACTGCCAGCCCCTCCTGCTGCATCCTTTTGGAGTCCTTCACGGTGGTACCTAGTCTGGTGGGGACTGGGAGCTCCTGAACCTGGAGCTCAGTAGCTTGTGTTCCTCTGAAAGGAATGAGGACTAAGTTTCAAGATCAGTTTACAGACTTGGCCATGATGCCAGAGGGTTGGTCTGGCTTCATCCCTGGCCTGTGCATGCTTAGCCGTTTGTTTCTGTCTTGTTTTTCAGCTCCTCACCTCAACAAAACCATCACCAGGTCATTTGGAGACTATGTTAAACCTAACTTTCCTTTTGCCCATGTCAGAGCCTAGCTCAGCACCATCCTATAGCTCTGGGGATACTTGAGCTAGGCAGAGAAATCTCAGCTGTCCAGGCTTATCCCAGCTACACTTGGGTGTTTTCTACAGCATAAGCCAGCCCCAGGGCTGACTGTCACTGCTGCCTGAACGGGCTGGGCTTGAACCCTGTGCCTGTTCCTTGCACTATGACAGGCAGAGTGGTTGTGTGAGCCAGTACCTCCGTCTTCCCCGGCTGCTCAGGGGAGAGATGCTGCATTGCTCCAGCAGTGGCAGGGGATGGCTGGCCTGGGCTGCTGGCTGGTGTCCTTGCATGCCAGCTGGCCTCACACTGCTGCAGTGACAGAGCACAGAGTCTACATACACATGTGTGTGTGTGTATATATATGGCTAAACACGTATCCTCTCTCTATATATAGACATGCGATGGCACAGGCATGCTCATAGGCCAAAGAAAATGAGGCCAAAACTTGATTAGCTACAGCACTACTGCGCATCGCTTTGGAGACCAACTTGCTAATGTTCATAAAATCCCTGTGTTGGGTAGGCTGTTCTGTGCTTCTCTTCTTTTACACTTTTTACTGCTTTTGGCATTCAGGAGATTTGTAATAAACATGCAGAATCCCACAATGGGAAGAGCAGGTGGCATGGGAATACATCTAAAAGAGAAAGGAGAGATAAAAGGAGAAGTGGAATGAAACCTTCTGCAATCTCCTTCTGAACTAATGAGTTAGGTTCACGCTGAGTTTTTCTGTTACAAACCCCAGGAGATAATAGCTGGAGAAGCTCTCCTGAAATAGGGTTCCTTGGAGCAGGGAAAGCCATCCTGGATGGCATATTGCAGAGTAAAACTGGTTCAAAATACCGGTGTGGGACAATCCCTGAGGGAAAAGCTCCTGTTCCAGTGAGACAGTGGTGTGAGAGACGTCAGACTAGCTCCACTTGTAATGGAGCTCAGGCAATACAGGGGAACATGGGGTTCCCCAGGGTAAGTTCACTAGATACTCTGCATTGGTGGAGCCGTTGGTGTGCCCAGTAATTGCAGATCTGAATAACTGGGCAAGCTGCAGCAGTGCAAGCCTGCAAGCTGGAGAGGCTTGGGTGAGCATAACACATAGAAATCTGCTGGTTTTTTGTTGTTGGGTTGGTTTGGTTTTTTTTCCCCCCTTCTTCTCCAAGGCTCTTGAAGTTTTGGTGGAGAGAGGAAAAAAGGTTCTTAGTCCAACTGAGCTCTTCTCAGGAAACTGCATTTGTACTAAGCTCTTGTAGAGGGAGGCCTGCGGGCATTTTATGTGCATGAAAAACTAATGCAAAGTTTTCTGTCAGTCAAGATGTGTCTGTAAGAAACAGAAGAGTCTTTATGCTCTGCCAGGGCCTGCTCCCAGAAGATCCTTTCTGCCAGATCCCCAAATGCAGCTGCAAAAAGGCCCCCATGGAGAAGCCAGCAGCATTGGTACTGCTGCGTCTTGGGGGTGACTCCTTCCCCAGTACCAGCACGCCAGAGGGAAGCACCCCACACCTTGCACTGGGTTCTTGTCCTTATTTGGATCTGTTCGTCCCTATCTTGAGTCTTGGGAAGCTAGCCATTAAGCACCCTATGGTGTACCCCAACTTTGTGGCCTTTTTAATCTCCTGCTGAAGGGCTTGTTTTCTTTGCAAGTTCACACTTCCTCACTAATGCACTGCTGCCTGGTTTTGGACTCATGAATTTTTAATCCCCCAAAGTTACTGGTTTAGTCACAGGCATGCCGGGCCAGCCTGGTTTTATAGTGCCAGCTTGCAGAGGTCCAAGGTGCTGTCTATGCTGGAGGCTGAGCCCAGGAGAGCTGGTGGGATGTGCCAGGGAGGTGAGCCCAGAGTGCCTGAGTGCCAGCAAATGCACCCTCTCTCTGAGAGACTGAACACTTCAGCTGTGTGTTAAGGTGAGTGGGTGGCCAGTGCTTGCTGCGTGTGGTTCACATGGCACTGGGAGATGTAAGTTTAAGAGCTAGGATTAATCATGGCCCCTCTATTCCCTGGACAGCACTTACTGAGAGGTACCTTTTGTACACTGATGTGGTGCCTACTCAGAAATGCTGGAAATCAGCTGTTGTGGTCTGATTTGTTGCATGGCTAGAGTGAAACACTTAAAGAGAATCACTGGGGGAGAAGGTAGAAAAAAACACTTTTCATTGACATGGATTCCAGATGCTGAAAGATTTTGGAAAAGTAGGGCAACCCCTCCTCAGGTATTTAACATGAATGTTGAAGTGTTAGAAATAAGCCGCGAAGTGGGCTACTGTGTCCTATAGGCTGTGGAAAGCTGTGCTCCTCCCAGCTCAGTCTTTCAAGGACCTGCCCTTGATTTGCTCTGACCAGATCTGGCTGCTCCTAGCCATTAATGAGCCATCCTGACACACAGTTGTAGTAAACAGTGTTATCTTGGGCTTGAAGATGCCACTAGCCAGCAGGGGACATAAGAGAATGCTCGGGTGCTAGATAAATTGTTTCAGGGACAGTGCTGATAGCACAGTGTGTTCCCTAACGAGGAGATGGGATCTCCAATAACTTAATAGAGTCCTGCTGCGGGCTCTGATTTACCTCTGGCAAGTTAAACCAGCACCAGATCAATACCATGCTCTGTTGCAGTATTAGGCTTGATTTTAAGTATTGAATAAGAATTTATTTCAGATTAAGGATTGATTTTTAAAAGGTAGAGCACACTGGTATTTCAAGTAAACAGCAAATCACATCTGTGGATGGCTGTTGGCCCCCACTGGTCCAGATCTCAGCTCCTGCAAAGCCTTGCTTCGGATGCCAGTGAAAGCAGGAGTATGTCTCTTCCCTCAGAACTGGAAGATGGCAGAGATTTCAGGAGTGCCCTGCACTGGAGCAGTTTTGCTTTGAACAACCTTTTTTTGAATGACTGGTGAGTTCTGGAAGTGGAGTGAGGACCTGAGGAGGCTACTCATAAAAATAACTCCCATTTCTACCAGCTAAAGCAGGTTTACATGGGCCTGGGCCCCAGGACATGTCGCTGCAGTGGTGTGTCTGCTTCCCCAGCCCATGGTGGAGATGTGTGTGGGGAGGTGAGCTGTCGAAGTATCCCTGGAAGAGGTTTGTTGTGCATAGGAGCTGCCAGTTCCTCTCTGGGAAAGAGGCCCTTCAGGTAGCCATAAACTCACATTACTAAAATTTGTTATCATGCTAAGGAAATGTAAAGGAGATCTCTCTAGGAAGAGCCTGTTTCACTCTTGCTAGCCATTTTTTGGTGCATATGCACTTGGCTTTTCATATATGTCAAGAACAGAGTCCATGTCCTCCTTCTTACATTGGAACAATCCCCGGTCAAGAGACAATGGCTGGGTTCTGCCACCACTTGTCACACCGAGCACAGATCTGCAGGACGGTCTTGGGTCTTGAGTAACTGACGCAGGGAAGGTATTAGAAAGCAGACTAATTACGGTGAATACAGAGCTTTGACATTTTCATTGTGTCACAACTGTTTAATCCTTCCTTAATCCCTTAATGCTGCTCAGGAGACTTTTCTTCTGTTATCTTCATTGTTCTACTAATAAGATGTTGCACATAACAGAGATTTACACTGAAAGGTATTAGGGAGGATTATGTGAAGATTAGACAAGAAGTACTCACAAAAGGTTTGAGATTTCTTAGTATGAATATTTTTAATTTCTATAGTGCAAGGATTTTACTTTTTTCTTTTTCTACTCCCCCCCCCCAAAAAAAAAAAAAAAAAAAAAGAATTTGTAGAGAATTTCTGCTAGTAAATTCAAAAATTGCTATTCAAAAGAATTCTCTTGAACTTCAGCACTGGTTATTTTTCAGATGAGTACTAGCTGAATTTATCATGGATGGTTTTTTAGTTTGTTGGGGGTTTTGGGGGGGTTTCCCTCCACTCCCCCCCCCCCCAAATGTGGACCCAAATTCTGTGGGGGGGAAAAGAGAGGGAATTAAACTTATGTAGGATCTCTCTTCTGCTGGACCAGGTATCCTGGTATCCACTATCCTGAGCATCCTCCCTGGTACCTCTGCTGATGAACGCAGATGGACTTTGACACACAGCAGTGATCACTGATTTCAGAGGAGCTCTGTGAGTGCTGGAAGATGTTTTGTGCTGAGCCTTTACAACCACAGTTACTTAACTGTTAACTCCAAGAACTCGCTGTGGTGGAGTAAGGCTGATGTCTTGTAGCTGAGATTTTGGGCTGTTATTTCATCATCAGTAAATAAATGTAGCTGGAATTTTACAGAAGCAAAATCACCCTGGTATCAGATGAGCACTTCGAATGGAAAATAAAAATGCTTTTAAATAAAACAGCAGAAACCAAGGAATGGTAGATTTTATGATTAACTCTCAGAGCTACTGGAAATCAATCTTACCATAGGGCTTTAAACCAGAATCACCCATTAAATCAGGACTTGGTCACTTTGTTCTCTTTTAAAATCTACAACACCGTGTTCAACGTCAGCTCCTGAAGGCATGCTGTGACACAGCATGGTGTGTTCATGTTTTGTCCCTGTGAAGCCTTGATGCCATAGCCTTAATGCCATTGGTGCCATAGGACTCTCACCAGACTTAACATCTGCCTGTGGAGTCTTCTAGAATCCAGTGTCTGATGCTAGTGGGTGTCAAGCTATTTTGACTTTGAGAGATCCAAATTCCTTCCAAATAAGGCACAGAAGTCCAAATAATAAGCAGTACTTGCTGGTGGCAGGCTTGCTCTTCTAACATTTCATGCCTGTCCTTAACAGTCATCCTGAGTTACCTGTGGTATACAGGTTGGAAAAAAACACTTGCAATGATTTGGATGCAGTGAGAGGATGCTTATTTGGGAATTCTGCAGAGAGCATCTTACTTTGACACTCACTCTGAGCTCACAGTAGGTTTCCTTCACCCTAGTTTTTATTATTAGCTCAACTAATAATAGCTAATTTTTATTATTAGCACCTTTTTATTATTAGCTTAGGATTGCTTGATGAACATAGGTTGAGTGAATGAATGGACAAGCTAAATGAAATGCAAAGCCTTTACTGTCAGGTGGGCTTAAGTACCTAAATGTAGTCACATTGAAAGATTGGTATTTTTGAGAATGCTTAGCACTTTCTGGACATTTATTCTTCATTGAGAGGTAAAATTATTTATCTCAATCTTTTAATGATAGAAAGGGACCTACTCTGTCCTCATGTTCTGATGCAGTCAGCTCCACTTCATCCATGCTGGACAGCCTGGTCTGAAAACGCTCCTGCAATGGGAATTTTCTACCTGATACCATCTCATTTAGTGATTCACTGTTCTCCTTGTTTAACAGTTGGCCTGCTGTCCCACTGAAATTTCCATTAATGTAATTAGTCTCTTGCTCCTGGTCCTGTCAACATGATTAATCCTTTCTTTTGTGCAGAAACCTTTCACACACACGACGATGACTTGCTGTGTCCCCTCTGTCTTCTGTGAGTTGTTTGACCCCAGTTCTTTCCAGCTTCACACATAGACTGTGGTTTTTTTAGACCTCTGATTGCTCTAGTCCTTTTTCAGATCTTTTCCGAAGCTTCAAAACCTCTGTGAACTCTGCACCCAGCCTTTAAAATTAGAGGGGCTGTGAAATGTAATGCAGCAGCACTGATGTGACAGCAAACATTATCTCATGCTGTAATTCATCCTAAAAATTGGTTACGTTTCTTCATGCAAGGAACTTTGTGGTGCCATCTGGGTTGGTAGGGGTGGCACTGTTGGATTGTGTAAGCTCCTACCGCTTTCGCAGAATCTTCCTAGGTAGGAACATGCTGGTGGCTATATTTTGGGACTAGCCAACCCTGGATTTCTGGCCTGCTGTGCTAGACTGGTTACAGTATTGAAAAAAAGCCCTAAGCCATCTAATTAATTGCTAGCTACCCAAAAGGTAGCACATATGAGAAGTGATTTAGTGTCTCACTGATGCGCTCTACAGTGACGATGACAAACACAAAATGGAAGTTTTCTCAACTCAAATGGTCTCTTGTGGTAAAGAAGAGGCACTTCATAGTCGCTGAGCCAGAAAATGGAGACAGCTTATTTCACTTGTGGCAGCTTTGTTAATAAAACATTAGTAAGGCAAATAATTATCTGACATGCAATTACATCCAAGCTGGTTTCCTCAGGAAAAAAAACCCCATAAGCCAAAACCCCACAACCAACAATATAGGTGTGGAGTGTCTGATTTTATTATTCTGTCTGGAAAGTCTATATTGGGTGTTTGAAACTGATACCTGAGTTTTTCTTTACTGTTGAGCAGACTCTATGTTGGTTGTCTACTTGTGCTGTGTTTTACTGTCAGGGAGTTTTGGAGTGTCCAGGCTGATGAGCACTTATCTCCTTATCTCTTACACTTGGAAAGAGTTTGAAATTCAGGTGACTCATGATAGGGAATGCCCAAACTCTGGGTAGCTGAAGGCTCCCCAGGTAATTCTTCAGAAGCTCATGGCATGATCTTGTACCCTTATCATTTTTCCAGCACTGCTTCTTAAATGAACAGCTCCTTCCACCTGAAGGAGGTAGGATGTATTGTAGGGAGTGGGATGAGTTCTGGTTTCTCAGATGAGGTCTGTGCATGCTACAGGTGAGATTTCTGTGTGCTCCTCATGCAGCTTTTGCTCTTCACTGCGCCTGGCTGTCAGTAAAGCCCCTAAGCTGAAATTTATGATGGAGTACTAAACACATTTTGTCTCGTTGATTCAGGATTAGGACAGCAGGATCCATTCAACCTAGCAGAGGCTGTGGGGCCAGTAACGCTGAGTGCACTGTGCAGCTGAAATAAAGTTCCTCTTGAATCCTTTTTGTTTTTTTCATTGAGTAGCTTTTTTTGTTTGTTTTATTCTCCTGATTCCTCTGTAAATATGATTGTTTCTAATGTTGGTGATAACTTTTAGTATTTTTGTCAACTTGAAATCCATGTCTTGTGTCTTAGAATGTCAAAATACTGAAGATTCATCTAAGCTGATCTATTTGCTGTTTCCATGAAATGCTGAATGACTTACTGAAATTAAACAGCAACTCTCCATACCCACAGTTCATATTTTTTTCCTTATATCTTTAATTGCATATATATGATATTTTCATGTTACAACAGAATAAAACCCAAAGAAGCTTCATTGCCAGCTCTGGAGATGGAGACGTTAGTGTGTACCTCCAGATCATTGCGGGTGTGCAATTTATGTTTCAGAAGTCTCATGATTGAGGAAAATGTGAGGCTTACTTTAATCGAAATTTTAATCCCTTTGCTTTCCAGGGAAACACTAATTGTCAGGTCTATAAAATCACATAGCAAATAAACACCTTTCCAAAACCAGTGCAGTAGAAAGTGTTACTACTTTCAAGTACCTTGAGTAAGTACTCAGGGTGGGGGGGTGGTGCTGATATTGGGATGGGGGAATTATCAGATATTTTGGGTTTCCTAGTAAGCAACATATCATTGCGATGGTGTGTAACATCTTGCCTACTTGGTAGCATTAAAACTATTAGGAGCTTTTCAGGTATATGCAGGATCTGGTTTCTGGTAGCCAAGACACAACTGGCTGTCAGTGATTTGAGTGTTTTTGAACTGGTTTTGCAGCGGTGTGGGAGCCAGCAGCAGTTGAGCTGTCAGCTGGTTAGCAGCTCCCCGAGGTCTGGTGGGACATGGAGGACTGAAAAGGTTTTTGCCTTTGGCAGCAAGGAGAAGCTTTCCTGTCCCGGATGACAGCTGAGTACCGCTGCAAATCTTCGTATCATCATCTTGGAGTGAATATTTAGCTGGTGCCATTAATCTTATTTCTGGAAATTGCCTGCTTGGGAAAATAATGTTACCTATAAGTAGGTAACATTGTATTTATTTATTTTTTTTCTGTTAGAAAAACAGGGTGGGCATTAAAGAGTCAATTCATGGGCTGATTTACTGAAAACAGCAACCCATGTTAAGATGAACTAGAGATCAGTATATAAAGATCCAGTCCCCAAGGGAATTAAAATCTTTTCAGATTTAGTAGGTATTTTTTGCAGTTTTTAGGTGAGACTTTAGCAGGCAATGACTACTCTGCTTCTTGGAATTTGCAGAATACCAGAAAATCTGGATGAAGTTCAGTTTCTGCCTCAGTGAAGAAAATGTATGAGACTTTAGTGTGCCATCAATATGAATGTTCTCAAACAAATCATACTTGTTTATCAGGCAAGTCGAGGCTAAGGTAGTCTTTTTACCACAAGCCAAGTGATGGCTGGGAGCAGTGGCTCCCAGGCTGAAATGCCATCACAGGATTGCTTACCTGGCTGGTGGGTGTTAATGGGACACATAACAGAGCAGAGCTAATATTCTGGGTTGCTGAAAAGGAGTATTCAAAGGTATTTAAGCCAGTGAGAGTTAACACAAAGTAAGGAATTCAGGATTTGATTCCTTAAAATCTATATGGTGCGACTGGGCACAGCAGTGAGATATACAGTTCTGTCATGATTTAAGCCCAGCTGTCAGCTAAGTATCATGCTACTCGCTCGGGATGGGGAGGAGAATAGGGGCAAAAGAGGTAAAAGGCTGTGGGTTGAGATAAGAACAGTTTAATAATTGAAGTAAAAGTAAATTATAATAATATAATAATAATAATAGGAAATATAGAGAGAGGAATAAACCCCACTCTCAAAAAACCAAAACCACTCCCTCCCCCCAAAAAAACCTCCAACCAACCAAAAAAAAACCCCAAAACCAAGTGATGCACAATACAGTTGCTCACCACCCTTTGACCAATGCCCAGCCCAACCCAAGCAGTGATCAGTCCCTTATGGGTAACTCCCCCCAGTTTATATACTGGGCATGACGTGCTGTGGTATGGAATACCTCTTCGGCTAGTTTGGGTCAGGTGTCCTGTCGCTGCTCCCTCCCAGCTTCTTGTGCCCCTCCTCACTGTCAGAGCATGAAAAGTCCTTGATCAGCAACAACTAAAACATTAGTGTGTTACCAACATTATCCTCAGACTAAAGGCAAAACACAGTGCTGCACCAGCTACTAGAAAGAAAATTAACTCTATCCCAGCTGAAACCAGGGCAAGTTCTTTTTTTTTCTGTGAGCCTTGAAAGTTGTTTTGGATTGAGTTTGTTGTTTGAATTAAGTAACATTTGCTGTATGCTTCTGATTTAGCTAGAAGCAAGGTAAAAGTTCAAACTAAAGCCTTGACTTCGGTGTACATAAAGATCCCTTTTGTAAGATATGTCTGGTTTGATCTGTTTGACTGTTTGTCTCTTCTGCATCTCACATCTAATTTATATTCCAACAGGATAAAATGAACTTGATAATGGCCTTTTAGCTTGTCATCTTAAAACACGTGCTCAGCCTGAAAGAGCCTATAAAAGTCATGTTTATGAGAGTCTTACAGTCTAGTGACTGGGAATGGACTGACCTGTCAGCTGCAGGGATGTATGCAAAGTGGGTGTCATATGAATCTTGTAACTAGTGATGTTCAAAACCAAGACTACATACAGTTTTGCATCTGAACACTGTTCCAAAATCAATTCAAGTCAAAGAAAGTCCTGTCATGTCTTTATTGGACGTTCACACAGTGTTTCCCACTGGGAGTATCAGCCTTAATTAAGGTGTCTAAAAGCCAGGTGAATAGGTGTGAGCAAGGCATCTCACCACCATCATAGTCAGTGGGAAGAAGTGGGTGCTTTCAGAGAGTTACTAATCTCAGTTTACAATAGACATCTAAGAAAGACCAGGCAAGTTGTTTTCTAGAGTTACCAGTTTCACACCACTCACCTTAAAAAGATTTTGGTATAGCTGGTTCTGACTTTGGTGTTGAAAATGAAGTGAAAATCTCATTATCAATGTGAAAGTCAAAGATGGTGATTCTCCCCCTCCATTCTGCTCTCATGAGACCCCTCCTGCTGTCCTACATCCAGGTCTGGGGCCCTCAACATAAAAAGGATATGGACATGTTGAAGTGAGTCAGAGGAGGCCATGAAGATGCTCAGAGGGCTGGAGCACCTATGCTATGGAGACAGGCTGAGAGCAGGGGTTGTTCAGCCTCGAGAAGAGAAGGATCTAGGGAGACCTAGAGTAGCTTCCAGTGCCTAAAGGGGCCAACAAGAAATCTGGAGAGAGGCTTTTGACGTGGGACTAGACTGCTGAGCCAGCATGCTGGGCAGTGGCCGATAGTGACCTGAGGCTCACGGTCAGGGAAGTCGTGAGCCAGATTTCCAGGTATCACACAGCTTCCACTCCTTGCAAATAAGAGAACTTTAACATGTTGCAGACTGAAAGCACAGAGCTTGAGGCAAGCAGGCAACAACATATGAAGATCCATTTTAAAGGTACCTGGAAACTATTTTACTGTTTAAATCCAGGGGGTGGGGTGGGGGGTAGGTGGCATGGAGGGAAGCATATTTTCCCACTGTGGTGCCTTAGTTATACATGAGGTGAGTAGGATGGCACAGGGCCACAGATTCCATGTGGACTTGTAGTCTGTGGAGTAAATATCATGCTATTCTGGTAAATTTACATTCCACTTGTGGGTAGATTTGTGCCTGATGTAGCTCAGGAGAAGGGGACAGAGCTTGCTTCTCTCACTTCCATTCTGTATTATTTTGTTATTTTCTTCAACACACTTAGTACACAGAAATGATTAGAGGACCTATATGAATAGCAACTCATACGGAAATGCAATCGGCTGTTTATAGTAGGAACAGAAACAGATGACCAAAGCTCTTGCTTGTGTAGCCAGAGAAGCTGATGCTTTTCAAGCTGCAACCTTTGATGGGAGTTCTAGGTACCAATCACACATGTTTTTAAAACAGTTTTGGATCTGTTTCATTTCTCTTGTACCTGTTGTTCAAAGCAGAGATGACTGGGCTAGATATTTGAAAAAATGCTTTATGAATTTGAATATGGTTTCTGAGTTGAAGTGTTGAAACAGCGGCTGATTTTCCTTTAAAAAAAGTGCAGCAACTTTTAGATGCAATCATGTTATGCAATTAACGTTGAAATTGTCTGAAAGAAATGTCTTGAATTGCTTGACATTGTCTCATGTGTTTCATCCTCACCATTGCTAAGGTCCGTTAATGATTCCATTATAAGCTTCTATTTGCAGAAACAGTTTTCTAAAAACAATCTCTATGTTATTATGTTGTTTATATTATATGAATGCTGAAGGACTAGATGCGTATTAATAGGTAGCCTTCTGATTGTAGAGACAGCAATTACTTGACTGGTGATTGCTCTATCACAAAGTCTGCTGACTCTCAGCTCTTTGAAGGGGAGAATAAAATTTCTTCTGCAAATCGTGAAGATAATTTTCTTTGGAATAGTGATTGTTATGCAGTGCTGGAAATCCTCTGCATGCAGATAAGCAGTAAAAGCTGGTTAGTTTCATGTAATGCAGTGTGATGCTTTGGGAGAACTGTCATGGTGGAGAGCCTTATGTGTCACAAGGGATATAATGAAGATCCTAAAGGATATAGAATCATAGAATCATAGAATCATGGAATAGTAAGGGTTGGAAAGGACCTTAAGATCATCTAGTTCCAACCCCTCTGCCATGGGCAGAGACACCTTGCCCTAAACCATGTGGTCCAAGGCTCTGTCCTACCTGGCCTTGAACACCGCCAGGGATGGAGCATCCACAACCTCCCTGGGCAACCCATTCCAGTGCCTCACCACCCTCACTGTAAAGAACTTCTTCCTTATACCTAATCTAAACTTCCCCTGTTTAAGTTTGAACCCATTACCCCTTGTCCTACCACTACAGTCCCTAAGGAGGAGTCCCTCCCCAGCATCCTTATAGACCCCCTTCAGATACTGGAAGGCTGCTATGAGATCTCCAGACAGCCTTCTCTTTTCCAGGCTGAACAGCCCCAACTTCCTCAGCCTGTCTTCATATGGGAGGTGCTCCAGCACTCTTACCATCCTCGTGGCCCTCCTCTGGACTCGCTCCAACAGCTCCATGTCCTTTTTATGTTGAGGACACCAGAACTGTACGCAGTACTCCAAGTGAGGTCTCACGAGAGCAGAGTAGAGGGGCAGGATCACCTCCTTTGACCTGCTGGTCACGCTTCTTTTGATGCAGCCCAGGATACGGTTGGCTTTCTGGGCTGCAAGCGCACACTGCTGGCTCATGTTAAGCTTCTCGTCAACCAACACCCCCAAGCCCTTCTCCCCAGGGCTGCTCTGATCTTCTCCGCCCAATCTGTAGCAGTGCCTGGGGTTGCCCCGACCCAGGTGTAGGACCTTACACTTGGCTTGGTTAAACTTCATAAGGTTGGCATCGGCCCACCTCACAAGCGTGTCAAGGTCCCTCTGGATGGCATCCCTTCCCTCCAGCGTAACAACCGAACCACACAGCTTGGTGTCGTCGGCAAACTTGCTGAGGGCGCACTCAATCCCACTGTCCATGTGGCCGACAAAGATGTTGAACAGGACCGGTCCCAACACCGATCCCTGAGAGACACCACTCGTTACAGGTTTCCAACTGGACATCGAGCCATTTACCACAACTCTTTGCGTGCGGCCGTCGAGCAGTTCTTTATCCACCGAGTGGTCCATCTATCAAATTGATGTCTCTCCAATTTAGAGACAAGGATGTCGTACAGGACAGTGTCGAACACTTTGCCCAAGTCTAGGTGGATGACGTCAACTGCTCTGCCCCTGTCCATCAGTTCCGTGGCTCCATCATAGAAGGCCACATTGTGGCCACATTGGTCAGGCAGGATTTCCCCTTAGTGAAGCCATGTTGGCTGTCACCAACCACCTCGTTGTTTTTCATGTGCGTTAGCATGTTTTCCAGGAGAAACTGTTCCAAGATTTTGCCAGGCACAGAGGTGGGGCTGACTGGCCTGTAGTTTCCTGGGTCTTCCAGCTTCCCGTTCTTGAAAATGGGGGTTATATTACCCTTCTCCCAGTCAACAGGAGCTTCACCTGACTGCCAGGATTTTTCAAATATGATGGACAGTGGCTTAGCAACTTCATTTGCCCAGCTCCTTCAGGACCCGTGGATGGATTTCATCAGGTCCCATGGACTTGTGCACGTTCAGGTTCTTAAGATGGTCTCGAACCTGATCCTCTCCTACAGTGGGCCTAAGGTCTTCATTTTCACAGTCCCTGCATTTGCTTTCCAAGACTTTCGTGGTGTGGTTAGAGCATTTGCTAGTGAAGACTGAGGCAAAGAAGTCATTAAGAACCTCAGCCTTCTCCAAATCCATGACAGCCAGTTCTCCTGATAGCTTCCGAAGAGGGCCCACGTTGTCCCTAGTCTGTCTTTTATTTGCTACGTATCTATAGAATCCTTTCCTGTTATCTTTTACATCCCTTGCCAAACTTAATTCAAGCTGGGCCTTAGCTTTCCTAACCTGGTCCCTAGCTTCCTGGGCAATGCTCCTATATTCTTCCCAGGCCGCCTGTCCTTGCTTCCACCTTCTATAAGCTTCTTTTTCCCCTCTAAGTTTCCTCAGCAGCAACTTGTCCATCCATGGAGGTCTCCTGGCCCTCCTGCTGCACTTTCTTCTAGTTGGGATGCAACACCCCTGAGCACGTAGCAGGTGATCCTTGAATATCGACCAGCAGTCTTGGGCTCTCCTGCCCTCTAGGGCTATATCCCATGGAACCTTACTAAGGAGGTTCCTGAAGAGGCCAAAGTCTGCTTTCTTGAAGTCCAGGGCAGTGAGCTTGCTGCATGCTCTTCTCACTGTCCTGAGGATCTCAAACTCAACCATCTCGTGATCACTAGAGCCAAGGCTGCCCTGGAGCGTCACATTTCCAACCAGTCCCTCCCTGTTGGTGAGCACGAGGTCCAGCATGGCACCTCTCCTTGTCAGCTCCTCTATTGCTTGAAAGAGGAAGTTATCTTCCACACAATCGAGGAACCTCCTGGATTGCTTGTGCCGGGCCGTACCATCCCTCCAACAGATGTCAGGATGGTTGAAGTCCCCCATGAGGACAAGGGCCTGCGAGCGTGAGGCTGCTCCTATCTGTCTGTAGAGCGCTTCATCCACAGAGTCCTCTTGATCAGGCGGCCTGTAACAGATCCCCACCGTAATGTCCCCCGTTGCTGTTTTCCCTTTGATCCTGACCCACAAACACTCTGTTACCTCATCACTCGTCCCCAGACAGAGTTCCATACTCTCTAGCCTATCACTGACATAGATAG
This sequence comes from Strigops habroptila, assembly GCF_004027225.2. Taxonomy (NCBI): domain Eukaryota; kingdom Metazoa; phylum Chordata; class Aves; order Psittaciformes; family Psittacidae; genus Strigops; species Strigops habroptila. The sequence goes on from NC_046358.1 coordinate 9,776,370, forward strand.
CAACGCCTCCTCCCCGTCTGCCTGGCCTGTCTTTTCTAAAGAGCCTATAACCTTCCATTCCAACACTCCAGTCATAAGAGCCATCCCACCATGTTTCTGTGATACCAATGACATCATATTCCTGTAGCCTTGCACACATCTCTAATTCCTCTTGCTTGTTCCCCATACTATGGGAGTTTGTATAGGGGCACCTTAGCCAAGCTCCAAATGAAGCTGACTCAATGGCTGGGGCAGCTGGAACATCTCTGCATCGCTCCAAGCACTTATTACAGGTGCTGGCAACTGACTGGGAGTGTTGGGATGGATCAATGCTCCCCTCCCCCAACACATCTAGTTTAAAGCTTTCTTGACCAGCCTGGCAAGCCTCCTACCAAAACAGCTCTTGCCCTTCTTTGTCAGACCAGCTCCACCAGCCTCCAGTAGATCTGGCCTCCCAAATGGAGCCCCATGTTCTAAATAGCCAAACCCCTGACTATGGCACCACCATTCTAACCATTTATTAACCTGCCAGACACGCCTAGCTTTTTCAAGGTCCTCCCCTTTGTCCTGGAGAATTGATGAAGAAACTATCTGAGCTCCAGAGCCCCTAACCACCTCTCCCAAGGCTCTGTAGTCCTTCTTAATGTTCTCCAGGCTACTGCTATCTACATCTCTAGCACCCACATGGACCACTAGAAGGGGGTAATAGTCAGCAGGACTTACTATAGCTCCAAGCTTTCCAGGAAATGCTGGGTGAAAAATCATGCATCTGTAAAGATTTCTCTTTCCCATACTTCTTCCCTATTGTGTCCCAGGTACTCGACACTGGGGCAGAATGTCCTTGGGAGAGGGGGTGATGAGGAACTTTCTGATTCCCTTCCATCAGATTAATCACTGTCTCTTCCTTATTGTGTCACCATATCCTAATAATAAAGAAGAATAAGAAAGCAGCATTAAGGGATGTACAGGGCAAGATTTTAACCAAGTGAAGTGCAAGGTCTTACACCTGGGTCGGGGCAATCCCAGGCACTGCTACAGGTTCGGTGGAGAAGAGATTCAGAGCAGTCCTGGGGAGAAGGGCTTGGGGGTGTTGGTTGATGAGAAACTGAACATTAGCCGGCAGTGTGTGCTCGCAGCCCAGAAAGCCAGCCGTATCCTGGGCTGCATCAAAAGAAGCGTGACCAGCAGGTCGAAGGAGGTGATCCTGCCCCTCTACTCTGCTCTCGTGAGACCTCACTTGGAGTACTGTGTACAGTTCTGGTGTCCCCAACATAAAAAGGACATGGAGCTGTTGGAGCAATTCCTGAGGAGGGCCACGAGGATGGTAAGAGTGCTGGAGCACCTCCCGTATGAAGGCAGGCTGAGGAAGTTGGGGCTGTTCAGCCTGGAAAAGAGAAGGCTGCCTGGAGACCTCATAGCAGCCTTCCAGTATCTGAAGGGGGTCTATAAGGATGCTGGGGAGGGACTCCTCCTTAGGGACTGTAGTGGTAGGACAAGGGGTAATGGGTTCAAACTTAAACAGGGGAAGTTTAGATTAGATGTAAGGAAGAAGTTCTTTACAGTGAGGGTAGTGAGGCCCTGGAATGGGTTGCCCAGGGAGGTTGTGAATGCTCCATCCCTGGCGGTGTTCAAGGCCAGGTAGGACAGAGCCTTGGGCAACATGGTTTAGTGCAGCGTGTCTCTGCCCATGGCAGAGGGATTGGAACTAGATGATCTTAAGGTCCTTTCCAACCCTAACTATTCTATGATTCTCTAAGATCATGTGTTTAATGTCCTATGCTGCTGGCTTGATTGCCGCAAAGACCCAAGAATCACTTCCTACTCTGGGTACAGTGGAGTCATGAGCTGCCTCATCCCTTAGGATGCTACAGGTCAGTTCTCCGCATATGCCAGGTTTTCTGTGGCTGCATTTGGAGGATGGTCCAGCCAGGACTCTGCTTCCTCCCCTCTTCTCCTCCATATTTCCTGGCTCTTTACAGCTGAGTGAAGGGAACAGTTCTTCACACATCCCCTGAGCATAGTACTTGTTACTGTGTAAAACACATGAGATCCCAGAAAGCTGCTTTAGAAAGCCCAGCACAGGACATTCTATGTCAGTGATTCTTGATCCTTTTCAATTAACTTTATGGCTTTCCTTACAGCCAGTGTATCTCCCTGTTTGGTGATATAGTAGGGGATGAAGGATCAAGTCCCAGACCAGGAATACCCACTCTCAGTTGCACAAAGGCACAAAGACTATAGATGAAAGGTGGCCCTTAAAAATTCCACAGCTTTGCTAGCAGATTCTGCTAGAGCTAAGCTGCCTTTCTGTCCTTTTCCTTTTTATTTTCCATAGTTCCTACAGCAAATACCTTGAATATCAGTGGTAGAGCTTTCTACCTACAAATTCTTGGATAAAACTTGATAGTAGTTCTCTTGGTGAAGAGCTCTGAAGCCAGGGCTCTTAAGAGGTGTTGGTAATCACCTCCTGGCCAAGAAAGCTCCCAGCACACTGCTGGGTTACACAAGTGGATGGGGTTTTCGAAGAGTTGCAGAAATTGTATGGGTTGTCATTGGTTTGCTCAGTGAAACTTTCTCATTGCTTTAAGTGAGCAACTTCCAATAATACAAATAATAATAATAAGAAGGGAGTAGGAAGGAGAAGTTATTAGGGAAGGAGGGACAAAAATGTCTTAGCTGTCTCAAGGGAAGTGAGGAAAGAATGTGGACCAGTCATGGCCTATGTATATCTCCTGGTTGTGACAGCTTTTGTAGGGTGTTAGAAGAGAAGAGACTTCGGCAATACCATTGCTTCGTTATCAGATACAGAGGTGGATGCTACCAGTTCTTTTGCCCAAGGCATTCCTGATTTAGTATCTCTATAAGAGTTATATTATTCAAAGTTTATTTAAGATAATTACTGTAATCATCCATATATTGTCACAGCGTAAGAAACCAGAAAATTGCCTTGCGTAATTCCCTTGCAGTCGTCTGAGAAATCTCCTGTCTGCTTTGCTAACACAGTGCAGATATTTGATGTGAAATCCTTGCTTTCATGCAAAGGGGCTGCTGCGCTTTCAAGTTTATGAAGCGCGATAGCTAATGTATTTATATTTTATCTGCTGCGCTTAACAATTGAATGAAAGAAAAGTCTTAGCAGAGGTCAAGCATTGTTTGAATGTGTTGCAAATGGTTTCCCAGGGAAACAGCAAATCAGTACTCACAGCCTACTGCAGCATCTCCAGAACAACATCTAGCCACCAGCCATAGCCGAGTGTTTACTATAGTATTTGGGACCAAAAGCGATGCAGACTAAAGACGAAGTGTGTGAGTAGGACAGCAAGTTCAAAGGATGAAGAAACGTTCGGCAAGAGTGGCACCATTAACGTCTTACAATGTTTCTGAATTAAATTCGCCTGTGCCAGATGGTAAATGCTTTTTTTCCTGTATATCTAACCCTAGGCAGGAATTTACTTTGCATGCTCTGTTCCGTGCAAAGTAACGTGAATGTGTGTGTGTGTGTGTATTTATAAAAGAACTCATGCTTGGATAGCATTTTTAGCACTTTAATACCATCTGGGGTAAGTGCAGTTAAATTTCTATTGCTTGTGTTCAGCTGCTGCGTGAATAATTTCTGATGAAGAAGCTAATGTTGAACTGTGAACTACAGATAAAGTTGTGTACCTCAATTCTGGCTTTTAAAATGATGTGAAGTTAGGTCCATAGAATGTTACCAAATTTACTATAGTATTTTAATATTGTGCTCTAGATTTATCTTTTTTGCTTCAAAGACAGAGACACCAACTTCTTTGTGCTTGCTGTTCCTCAGCTTCAGGTAGCAATTGTTCCCTTAAACTGCTTTTTTCCACCCTTATTTTCAGAAGTGTCAGCTTCTAAAATGTCAGACTTAAGGATTGTTTTAGAAACAATTCCTTAATACAAAAACCACAAGATAGAAATTGTGAAATTTGTTGTATACTCTTGATTGGACATGACAGCCTTGTTTCTCTAAGAGTACATACCAACTTCATATCACACTTTTGTGTCAACTGGAAATGTGGCGATGTTGTCCAATGTGAGATACAACTGCTCTCATAGTGTGATGCAGATCCAAAGCTTGTCATGCTGAAAATATGCAGCAGATATATGTGCAGTATAAATCAAAAGGTTGAAAGGAAAGCTTTTCTAAACATATACCTAATGTTTGAGTTCAAGATTTTGTTTTAAATATCTGTAGAAATCTGAGGCTTTAACTGCATTGTCTTAAGTTTATTATATTCAGTGTCAAATGTTTTAAAAAGATGAGCAGTACTTTGGGAAGTTGCTGCTTCTGTTAGAAATGAACTCTTTTCCCACCAGGTGTGGTACGTTGTTACAAACACTTGTGCTGTAAAATTGCAAGGTGCCTGCCATCTCTGGTTTGAGCTTTGTTATGCCGACCAGCAATGAAAATGTGATTCCTTTTGGTCAGTTAAATTCAGGTACATCCAGGATAAAAACAAAGCAAGAGACACGGTCCAGTGCTTGTCAGTAGAGCGTGACTTCCAGTTCTCCGTGCGTCGGACTGGCTTAAATTTCGGATGGGGCTGGATTTTGATAGAGCAGGCAATAGTTTGTGTCATTTTTCTTGGGAGTATATGTGTGATATTGAGTATTCTGCAGGCTTGGTAGTTACCTGGTGTTTCTTTCTTAAGGGAAAAATGCCTTAAAGGAAGTTGAAGGAGCCGATAGACCTGCTGCTTATGTCAATCCATTGCTGTTGCACAGCACCAGATTTTCGGATGTGTGATATTGTAATTCATACACTCACCTGCTTTTAAAGGAGCAGAGTTACAGCTGGGTGAGCTGGCTTGCTGTGCTGGCTAAATGGGTGATCTGCTGCTCTTTATTTCCTGAGAGCTCGCAGCACAGACTGGACTCATGTCATGGCAGGCGGTGAATGCAGTGGATTAAAGATTGTCCCTACCCTGTGAGGTCTAAGACAACTCACAAGCTGTGGTTGCCTCCAATTTAACAGGTCCAACTGTTGTCAGGTGTCTCAGTTCAGTCCAGTCTTAACCTTCTCCCCATGTTGGGCTGCAGCAGCAGTGTCAAATATTGCACTGCCTGTTTGTTCAGGGGAGGAAAATACAGTCATTGTAGGAAGAAAGGGCAATAGACTGGAAGTGACTACATGACAGCACTTGTCATATCCGACAGGCTGAAAATGGAAGCATTCTTGCTAAGGATGAAGCTGGCCAAGCTGAACTAATACTGGACCCATACATTAAATGTGAGTGTGTGCAGCCAGTTTTACAGATCAGCAAAGATTTTATCAGGAATTCCCAAAGAATCCTAATGGGGTAGGGCAGCCAGCTTCCCAACTATGCCTGTGCCCCCTTTTCCTCCCAGGCATTGGGAAGGCATGTGAAATAGATGCTGCAGCAACTTGAGCTCTGGGCCTGTGTGCTGGGAGGAGAGCAAGGGAGCAGTGCACTTTATGTTGGCAGTGTTTGAGCAGTTGAGGTTTTTGGCTTCCTAGATATCTTCTGGTAGAACCACAGAAACTGCTGACTTCTGGGTAATGGAGTGAAATCCTGGCAAGAAGTACTGCTTTACTCCTTCAGCAGTAAAGAGGCACCCAGATATTTGCAGATCGCTGGCCAGGAAACACTGCTTATGTGGAAAGAAATGAAGCAGAGTCAACTGCGAGAAGGATTGGTGCATGGTCTGAGTGGTTCTGGAGGATGAGGTCTGTATCAAGCTGAGACCACAGCCACTAGATACTTTTGAAAACATGTCTTCATGTCAGTCTGGCCATCCCACGCTGCCCAGCGTGGCAGCAGCTGTAGCAAGAGGGCTGCATGTATGCAAGTGCCTGAGCCAGGTGGGTTGTAGGGACACTTATCTCAAAGGTACCATGATGGAAAGGCAAGGCTGAGACCTGTTGGAGCTATTACCCCAAGGGCAGTGGAGAAAACCTGAAGTATGTGCTTAATGCATGTACCACAGTGCTGCCATGGACTGAGCCTGAGACAGTCAGATTTGGACTCATCCATGTGCATGTAAATGTCAGCCTCCGTAAGTACTAAGAAAGTTGTCTGAGCTTCCTGGAGTCGGCAGGAGAGCTGGACACCTCTGAGAGGTGATTCATCTCCTAAGATTGATATCTAAGGCAGCTGGAATGAATCACTCTCTGGAGGCACTCATCAAAAAGGAGAGGCAATAGTGTGTGTGGGAGATAAATACAAGCAATTTGATACTGAGTTGTGTGTCAGTGTGCTGATTTTACACTTGGATCTTAGGAGACCCATGAGCTAGCCTGGATTTATTGCAGTGTTTCTTGAAAGTAAAAGCTATATCATAATTAGGTAATAATGAGATTCATATAGGAGATTTCTGGAGTGTCCTGAGTCTAAACTCCTTTCACAATAACTTTATGTCAAAGCAGCCTCATGGCTTTCTTTGAAGCTGCTCTTGATTTACTGCAGTGAAACTAAAAATGAGAGTTCAGTTCAGAATGTCTGTTTCTTTTTGGAAGTGTCGCTAACTTTCAGCAATGACAGGATTCATTGTTAAAGGATTTTTTAATAGAGACTCATAACCTTTTATTTTGGAGTAAAGTGTATAAATTGTGAAACCACAGAAGGTGCATCTGGTATAATTCATTACAAAGTTTGTATAGAGGTTTTCTTTAATGGGATGGTGTGCAGCTTTGAAACCAATTATTTGTGTTTATCTGTTGCTCAGTCAGTGCTGAAGTGGTGAAAAGCTGGTCTGATCCCAGGCCAATGAATCCTGCAATTGGTTTGAGTTGGTGTTGGTCAGGTGTATTTTGGGAAAAGGAAGTCATGTAGATCTGTTGCAGCAAAGGATATCCCTTTAAATGTGTGTTCAAGGGACTAATTCAGAAGTTGTTATTGAGGTACTCTCATAGGGACTGTTTATGTAAGCAAAAGCTTAAAATAAAGTCTTTGCTTCAGGGCTGCAATAAGGGGACAAAGGCTTGTAAGTCCCTGGGGGTTGTTCTCTCAGACAGGTATGCGTTGGCTTCACTTGGATAGAAAAAGGTCTGACAGTCCAGCTCCCTCCTCCTCACAGAGCAGTCTGGCGTGGAAGTACCCCCATTGTCCTCCTCAAAGGCTGAGCCAAAGCTCACTGGGATCAGTTAGTCTTCCCAGGAACTGCACCAAGGACTGGATGAGTCCCTGTGATCTGGAGTCATTTGGTGGCATGGGCTTAGCTTGGCTGGACACTGGGGTGCAGACACACTTCTGAATGCCTCTATGCTGCCCTCTTCTTCCTCTGTAGCACTGGGGCAGCTTGGCTTGGCTTGGCTTTCCCCAGCAGCACTTAGCCAGAAAGTTGCCTTCTGAGATGTTCATGGTGTGGAAGGATCTTATAATCTTTGACACGACTATTTGTATATTTGTATGCCTGGTCCTGCCCTTCCCAGGCTTCATTCTGGGTGGAGTCCAGATGGGTAAGGAAGGAACAGTAAGCAGGGGCTAGTTGCATGTGAAAATTTCTGTGCTGAAGGAGGAGATGTTCATACCCTTACTGTGGATCAGTGTTTTCTAACTCCAGATTTGTCACAGCTAAGTATGCGATTTTGACATAATGTTTGTTTTTCAAGGCAAATGGAGATGCCAGCAGTGTTTTCTGACAGCAGAATTCAGTCCAAAATACTCCACTCCAAATGGATGTTTTAAATCTTTTTTTCTGTAGATCAGTGTAGATTGTTTTATGTAGAAGTTAACAGAAGTTTTGATTTCAGCATATAAAAATCACTCATTTGCAGCACTTTCTTCTGCATTCCTTCAAGCTCTAAATGTGTTATGTCAGACCAAGTAACTTTAAAAGATACGTAGCCATTATGTTTCAAAATACATACTGTAGCTTCCAGTTCCACTACAGATGTTGTCAAATAAATATTTTTTCCAGGATCTGTTCAGAGACCCCCATGCTGGTGCTGGTGTATTATTTTTGATGTCAAATCAATGGAATTCCTTGTCAGTGCTTAAACACAGACAGCGATGAATTTGAGTTAGGTTGAAATGAGAATGGGGAAGTCTTCTTGGCTTAAAGTAAGGAGAAATAAAAAAAGCCAGGGAAAAAGAAAAATTCCATGCTTTTAACTATGCTTTCAGTAAAATGTGGGTGGATGAACAAGCGGAGCAAAGATTTGGAGAGAGATTCAGGTTTTTTAATAATTGTGTTTTGGGGAAGGGTCTTGATCCAGAGCAGTACAAAGAGGAGCCATTGGCTTCAGTAAGAAGCAAATTGAGAAGTCCTCCAGAGACAGCTGGCCACTATGCTTATGCATCAGGGCTTCCCAGAACGCAGTCTGCAGGTTGCTTACGGCCACCAAAGCCTTTATATGCTTCCTGAAAAGGTGTTTTTTGTTTGCTTGTGTTTTAATGGTTGCAGCTGTTGAACATAATGGATGTTGCATCCTGGATTATGTTTAGTGCTGCAGTCCCCAGTTGGAGGTTTTACAACACAGCATTGGATGGAGACCATGCAAATCATCTTCCCTGGTTTCCCTGGAAAGCATCCATCTCAGAGCAGGTTCTTCATAAGAAGAACATGTAGCTGATGTGCAAAAAGATGAATTTACAGACTTGCAAGTGTTCATCAGGTTTGAATGCAGAAGCCAAGCATCAAGCATATGGCAATTAATATGGGAACCCCAGTCTCAGTGGTCAGCAACTACCTGTGGGGTTCTGAGGAGACGAGAATCAACCACAGCACAGCATGAGTAGATGCCTTTGGGCGACTTATTTAGCAACTATTTCCCACTTCCCTTACATGCAAAAGGTAAATGATCATATATATATATTTACCTATATGACATGGCTTTATTGAGCATAAACGGAAGCTCTTTGATTCTTCAATATATGTGTGTTAAATCTCAGTATATCACTACTGAGATGTGAGGGTGGTCTTTCCCCACCTGTTGGATGGTGTAACAGGGAGAGAGTGTGGCATTGCCGTCACAGTGTCCTGATCTGGAGCGCAGTGTGTTGGTGGTGGTTAGAGACAGTACCTAAGCACAATACATGACTAGCATGTACAGGGGAGATTTTTTTTACTAACTTGGATTTCCTCCTCTGAAAATTAGGCTGGAACTACACATCTGGTAATGAGTTATCAGATGCAAGGTTGTAGGGTGACACATCCACTTATCAGGCACAAAGTTAGTTATAGGATGTAAAATTTAGGTTATTTATTCCCTTTGCTGCCTCTCTGTTCACTTTATTGCAAGGATATGAGGGAACGTGGAAGTTGTTGAGATTTCTGCTTGTAAGTCAGGTTGCTGTCTGCTGATTTGAAGTGAATGCCTGTGTACATATGCTGATGGGATAATTGGCAGAAATTGCTGATGGATGTCATTGTTAAACCATAACAAAAATATCTGCTTCTTTTGCTTTCTGCTCTTGACAATAGTTAATCATAATACGAGAGAAATGCTGTACACCATCCACTGAGTCATTTGTTTCTCATTAAAATCTGAACATGTTTTTTTCCCCAGGGCAAAAAAAATTGTTGTAACCTTCTCATCCCCTTCAGACATAAAAACTTCCAGAACAAGAAAATAGTAAATGAGCAAGGCATATGTGCATAACTCTTAATACACAGAGACCATTGCAGTGGTTCAGAGAGATGTGCTTAAATGGAGAACATCATCTCCAAATACCTGAGACACAGTGAAATGATTTTTCTTCAGTGAACAAGAGATGCTTATTCCTTGAACTTGTGTAGCACGCTGTCTGAAAAGACACTGTCTCTATTGCTTGTTTGCTTGGTTTTATTAAATGTAATTGTGGCTTCATGTCCTGAGTCAAGCTGCTGGTTCTAAACTCATTAAAGGTTGGGGAGAGTTTGTCCTTCAGTTTTAACTTCCCAGGTCAGCTGTTATCTTCAGGTTTGTCAGTGTATGCCCAGACAGCTTGGCTGATTGTACGGGATTGCTGTGGGTTTACACCGGTGTAATGATGGGCAGGATTTGATTTTACAGGCAGTCCCTTTGGCTGAAATAAAATAAGCTTATGAACCTAACTCACTGTTGGATTGATGCTGTTGGATAGCCCTGCCCCCAGTTGTGTGCTACCAGTAGCAAACAATCCAATTAAAGCTATGGCTAATTCAACCTAATGAGGTTTTATCCTTGTAAAGTAGACAGAATAAGCTCTCTTCACTTCTACCAATAGCAGTGCAACTCAGTTCCCTTTCCTGTAAGGCCATGTACCTCCAATATTTCCCTGGCCTCAAAATTCACATTATCTTGTCCTTACTGACCAGAATTTCATTGCACAAGTCTCCAGCTCTCACGATCATGAACTGGTATCAGCATGTGCACAGGCTGATGGAAACAATAGGCCTGTGATGTGTGAGCAAGTCCATCAACACCGTGGATGCTCACTCTAGCAGGTAATGTTACAGTGTAGAGGAAATGTTGTAAATTCTTTCACCGGGGCCCAATTTAGCAGGAACATTCAGTTGACGTACTTTCCACATAACACCAGACCGGCTTCTACCTCCACCCATCTGTCAAAACCCAGCCATTGTTACCATAGCAGTGGTATGAAGACATCATTTTGTCAGCGCAAAAACAATGACACATTAGGAGCTGAGATTTTGAGGACACAGTAAAATAAGCATATTTTAATACTGAATTAGTAAAAGGTAGATTGCAGATGCCTTGACTGATTTTTTGGAAAAGCTGGCCTCTCTCCTGACTGCTGTGGTAGCCGCAGGTGACCACTGCTCTGCAGGGCTTTGGGAACATAATACGAAGAAACCGTCCAGCTCATTTACATCACCTATTTAACCTGAATTTAGTAGTGTAATCAAAAATAGAGTATGTATTTTGGTGCGTACCAGCAAGCCAAGTGTTGGTATCTCTAAATAACCCAACACTTTGTGTCATAATCCAGTGTCATGAATGCATGGATGGCTTTTAGAAGGAAATTCAGTTGCCTGTTTGAGAAGTTCTAGATTTCCATCAGGGTAGTTGGTTAAAAAAGAAATGAAAAATAAAACAATTCTGTGATGGCCTGGCCATAAAACTTACTTCTAGGCTGATTTTTATTTGTTGTTTGGTTGTTTTTTTTTTAACATTGATTACTTTACTGGCAGTCCTTTCAATCCATTTTTGGTAACAATTTTGAGACAAGAAAAGTTGTCACAAATGAAATGGAATGTTTGGGTTTTTTTGTATTCCAAGCACTGCTGTCACATGCTAAATATGTCATATACATGAATATAATCTGAAAAGACTAGTTCTTGATCCTCAAAGCATAATCCCATCTCTCCAAGCCCTTGCAAATTAAGAAAATGGTTTTTTTCTACCCAAGGTGAGGATGTATTTTCTCGCTGTATGAGCTGCATATGGAAATCTGCATACAAATGAAAAGCCACAAGTCATGTATAGCGTCTTTCAGAGGGGCAAGAGAGCTGTGCATAGTTTACAGATAGATGGTGAAAATGGTTGTCAGGACAAGGCATTTGCTGCTGCTTCCTGGTTTGAATGGGCACAGCAGCAGCAGCACATGGTGGTCATGTCCTTCCGCAGCTGGGACTCAGAATGGTGTTCAAGAATGTGGAAAGGCATGGACTTCAGTGATGTTAGTCACAAGTATAATTACTTGCTAAATCGAAGCACACTGGGATAAGTATATAATAATTAGTGCAAGACAAGGACAGACTTTGTTAGAAGCATGTGAAAAGCTATGGGTTCCCCTTGCTGGTTTCTCTTTGGTCTCCATGTGCCGAGAAATGGCCTTTCTTCTTATGCTATAAAGTGTCCACATTCGCAGGCCAAGGAAAAGGATTTACTGAAATGCAATAATAAATTAAAAATAATCTTAAGAAATGGGAAAGAGCAGGGGTTTGTTTTTATCCATTAACTAAAAGTCATCCAGATGGAGTTGACTCATTAAGGTGTGCTTGATATGATCATATGTAGTCCTTTCCAGTTCTCCGTTTCCTCCTTCGTTGCTTTGACATTCGACTATAGCCTCGAAGTGATGAAGGAACACATAGAGGAGCAAGATCTGGCAGTCTGGCAAGGTTTTTCCTATTTGTTTGTGTTTTCCCAATCTCTTCCAGTAGCATTCCCTTAAAATATCAAATGACGCCCAAAATGTTGATTCATTCTTAGCATGTGATTCATCTCTGCTAAAGCCACGAACCATGTTCATGCTCAACATTGGTTGCGTCAGTCTACAGAAACCGGATGAGGCTTCTGTACACAGTGAGTTACAGGTATCTGTGTAACCTCTTACATCAAGTAGTCAGGTTAAAAGAAGGTCAGGTAAAACAGGTAAAAAGTCCCACCCAGTTTAAACTTCTCTGCTCAGGATGGTTGTCCAAGCTCAGGATGGGTGAGGCGCTGAGCAGCTTGATCTAGTTGAAGATATCTGTGGTCATTGCAGGAGGGTTGGCCTAGATGGCCTTTAAACATCCCTTCTAACCCAAACTGTTCTATGATTCTGTGATTTCCTTTATAGTCATAGGGAGATGCAGATAAGTCCCGGGGCACTGTTTTTCTCATCCTAAGGTTGACATCTAAAATAAGCTAAAGGAATCCGACCCAAGCTGCGTCACTCCTTTGCTCTGGAGGAGGTGTATTATGGTACCTTTTAGTGCATAGTTGCATGTGGCAAGCTGTGATGGCACCATGCTGTTGTCCTCTCTGGAGAAGACATGGTCTCACTGCCTAAGACCATGAGGTCTCCATAAGAGTGTGAGGTTTATGAAGGTATACGGAAATTCAGTGGAAAATGCTGCTCTTGATGCCTCTAAATTTGGAGGGTCTCTAGTGGATCCCTGCTTGGTAGGTGATAATTGCTGTGTGATAATTGCTGTGTGAGACAAAGAACTGGAGTTAAATGCTTCTGCCTTCCTTTCCTCTCATGTGGGGTAACATCGCACACATGCAAGGTTTCATTGATGTACTGTGTAAATGGTGGTTTGTTTTCCCTGTTGCTGGTACCAGCTTTGGTTAAGTTAGCTCAGCATGTATCTATTCACCTTCCCTGTCAAACTATATCCTTAAAATATGTTCAGATTCAGTAGCATTAGGTGGCCCAGGCTTTCCAGCTGTAACAATGAAATATTGACAAATTGCTGTGCTATGATTGCTTTCAAGTATAAGGGGAGAAGATTTCAGTAAATAAAGCAGTGACTTTCGATTAAATGCAATCTCTCAAATCACAATTTAGGTCTCAACTGCCGAGTTTCTCAATGTACAAGCAGGAAAAGATTGATGCTGCTTTGTCATAACAGATATAAATAACTAGGAGGTCTTTTTGCATGTGGGGAAAAACAGGTTTCCTTCAAATTTTGTTTGCGAATCATCTGCTAGACTTCTGCTGAGTGTAATGTGAATCTTGGTCTTGTTCTAAATTGTGTCTGAATTAAACTGTAGCATCTGTGCTTCAACTTAATGAAACCTCTTTAAATGATGCATATCAAAGTGAGCAGTGATTTGGTCAAGGCACCTTGGTGGCTGCTTCTCCAACGACAGGCAGTCAGCAAATGCTTTGTGAAAATAAAACTTCTTTAAGTTGGGGACCAGAAAAATCATAAGTGCCTTTTTGAATATTTAGCTTCAGAGGTACTCGTGGAGGCTGGAACTAACTTTCAGCTGTCAAATAGAGGTGCTATGCTGCTTCTGGTGAGGCCAAGGGCTGCCATTTCTAATGTGCTTTTCAACCTCCAGAGTGGCTTGCAAGATGTTTACAAAGTCTTATGAAGTAGATAATGTTATCTTTGTTTGATAAATGGGAGAAGTAACGCTTGAAGTTATGAAATGAGTGAGCAAAGTCATGGGGGGAGTTAGATTGTTACAGTGATTGTTAGATTGATATAAAACAAATATATGGAGGTGAATGGCTTTTTAAAGGTCTGAAAATGTCCCGTAGGCTCTAAAAAGTTCTGTAAAGAGTACTGCTCACCAAAAAAAGGGGGAGAGACAATACAGTGCTTAGACATCGTAGAGGTCTTAATTTTTCGAATTTGACTTTTGTGAGTCTTCTGTCACAGACTGTGGATTCTATAGTGCATTGATTGAATTTGTAGGACTATGTGGCAAGGTGAAACCTAGACTTTGGTGTCCTCCATGTGTCACAGTTCCCTTATACTGGACACAGGAGGTAAGGAAGAGCATGTTTGAGAAAAATCATCTCTAGGGGGTTAGCTGCTGGTTCAGTCACTTACCTACTTGAAGGGTAAAAACTAACCTTGGAGGATATAAATAGGCTGAGAAAGGATTTTTCTGTGTAATACCATATTCTGTACATCTCTTCCTTTGCGATCTTTGTAGTTAGACATGTTGAATCAAGCATAGCTTTAAGTTCATTGAAGGTTATATGAACCCCCAGCTTCCTTGGGCAAAAGAGTGTTGCCTTGATTCATTCAGTCTCTTGAATCTTGAATACAGTCCTTGCTTTAGAATGTACTTCTATGTCGTTGTTTGGCTTGGTGTTATTTGCATTTGTAGTGTTCTGGAATGGATCATGTTGCAATGAAGAATGTTGCCCTCTGAGATGTCTGCCAAATTTGTTGCAACATTTGGCACCTTACACATGGGTTTTGTCTTTATTTTTATATTCTTTTCAATGTGAAATAGGTGTGATTATCATATTAAATTCTTCCAAGTCATGGTGAGGTTAGTGGCTGCTCTGTGAATATGTGTGTTCCATAAGTTCAGGTAAGATGGTCACCAGTTGAAGTAGCAGCTGCAGAAAAAGCTGTGGGTGAACTCAACTGACGATGAACACATGTTTGTATTTACCAAAATGGCCTGTCATCTTGACTTTGTGACTGAGGACTCTCTTGTGCTGCTCATGTGTTGACTGACCTCTTACACGGACACCTTCAATAAATTCGGGAGTACATGCAAGATCACCCGGCACACTCTGCTGTATTCCAGCACTGCACTCTGTTCTGTTGTTTGCTGGTTCTTAATCCAGTCATTCAAGCTCTTACTCATAAAATGTGGTGTCCTAGTCAGTGGAAGATTTTTCATCTGATAGCACTGGTAATTCTGGGACCTGGGTCTTCTCTGCTGCCTTGTGCCTCTATACAGCCTCCATGTGAAATGAAGCATCTTGGTGTGATCTGCATCTAGCAGAAGAAGAAAAAAGCAACTTCTCTGAAGATTTTGATGTAGTGCATGTTGTCTTCAGTGGTTTAGCAGAAGTCCTTATCAAAAAGACCTGTCAGTGACCATGGCTACATTCCATACAAGAGTCTCAAGGATCATTCTAGACAGAGAAAACTCTCCTCTGGAGAGGCTCTCAGCACTGACTCTGCGCGGTAGTGGTTCCTCAGCCCTCCTGTCCACCCTAAGGGAGAATGGTGACCTCTTGTTTTGCCTGATTTAGTGTCAGTGCCCAGGAAGGGGCCCATGTGAGTACAAATTCCTTTGACCGTTCAGACCCTATGGATGGAGCTGTGGGGCTAAGGATATGCTGCGTCATAGGGCTCTCATTTCTTCAGGGGAAAGACTGGTTTTCATACAGCACCTTTTTTTTTTTTTCTATAAGGGGGGAGAGAGTTAAGTATTTATTTACTTACTTATTTACTTTATTCTGGCCAGAGCTGAAACCTTGATTTTTGCAGTGTGCTTCCTTTCTCCCGCTGAATCATTTGTATGCATTTCACTGACAGAGCGTTTGAAAGCCCCGCTTTCCTCCAGGGAGTTTACAGCCAAACTGATGCAAACTCTTTCTTCTCAGGTGCCTCACGATCATCTGTCATCCAATGCAAGCCAGGAGGCAACTGCCCCAGCAGACACAGAGGCATGACTAGGCAGCTCTCCCCTCTATCTGTTGCTGAAGATTCTGCTGCTCCCATTCTTGAGCTGCAGAATCGAAGTCCCTCGGGAATCTGTCGGCACAGCAGAGTCGAGAGGCAGAGCAGATCAGGTAGGCATAACAGCCACATTCCCGGCGTCACAGCATGCCTGCGAAAGGCCTCTTTCGTCTGTCTTTTGAAAGATGGTGTGGAGTCTGGGCATGTTGATGTTGATTTACGGTGCTGCGAACAGCTAAGCGACATGAAAGGCCTTCGTTTATCCATGTGCAAACTGGCGTTAGGCGGGAAGGAAGCAAGGATGGGAGGAAAAGGCCTGGGCCTCAGTAGGTACATGTAGTGTGTTAGAGATCTCAGAAATCATAAGGCCACCAGGCACAGAAGATCTTGAAAGGATAATTAACACGCACACACAAATTAGTTTTTATAAAGTGGTTGTTTCCTCAGCTTCAGCCTGGCCAGAGACTAGGACCTTTAAAAGCCAGCCATGTTCCTTCTCAAAGATAATGACAATCTCAGCTCACACCATGGACAGTCTGATGAAGAGGAAGAGAAGGAGCAACAGGTGGAAGGATATCTAGGGAAGACCATCACAGTTCAGATCATCGATCAGCTGCACATCAGGGCTTCCATCAGGAATATGTTACCCACTTTACTGCAGAAGTTTAGCTCAACTGACCCTATAGCTACGGTGTACACTGACTTCTCCATGATATCCACCCATTACCAGCAGGGATGGGATGGAAACAGTTACAATATGCAGCCGCAGGCTTTTGAGTCTGCTGATTTGTACTATTGAGAAGGAAACAGACATTAAATGACTGAAATAATTTAACTATCCAAGTTCTTTGGAAGACTGCCAGTGTAGATACTGTGAGTAAAAAGGGGAGGAAGAACAGGTTGGATCTCCCTTGCACACTGGAATTGTGGGAGATGAAACTTCCTCTTGTCATTTCATCACCCATGGCAGCAAGAGCCAGCCATTTTCTTCTTGTGTTGGAAAATGGAGGGATCTCATGCTTCAGGAATACTCTTTTGATGGAAACCCTCAGAAAAATACTGGAAGTGATTATTGTTGCAAGGAGTGGATGATGCAGCATCTTGCAGTAAAGATGATATCTAAGATACCAGAAAACTAATCTATTATAACTTTTGCAGATACCAGGCTGAAATAACTCTCTGCATGCTGGCACTAGGGTACATCCAAAATCAGAATCCGTCTTCTCTAAGGACTTTAGGCTACTTGAGAAAAGAGTAGTACTTTGGCATCATACTCTTCTAAACATTTATTTTGCATTTATTCATTTATCTTTTTATCCCGATCTTCCCTTCCTCATCAGGGAGGTCTAGATAGGGCTGACCTGACAGGTAGGTAAACTAATATAAAAAATATTATTTTCTAGGATGTAGTTGGCAAATAGTGAAAAGAGTTCAGAAGATAAACTGTAGGTTTTGGTTTTCCTCATCTCACGGTTCTGCAAAATGAAAGCAAGAAGCTTTTCTTTACCATCTTGTCACAGAGACATCACAAGCAACAGTTATATTATAGATAAAAGGACCATGTAGGGATATTTCTGCTGGCTGCCTTTCAACACAGTTTGGCATTGACCAGTGTCGTCTCAATCTGTTACCTGCAGTGCCATTTGCATTCTTTCCCTGTCATTTCATCTGTGTTGAGTTCTCAGATTGTTTCTGTGCTCTTGGCAGGGTAAGTCTGTTGGTTTGTTTCAGACCAAACTAAATGCAGACACCAGGGATTTCTTCTACCTTGCTAAATGTAAAAAGCTGTCTACCACCACTTTGGCTGATCAATTTGTTTTTAACTTATTAGCATATCAGTCAGTATCTGAACACAAGTGCTACATTCTAGCTTACTCCAGCCCCAGCTTCATGACTTAGAAATCCTTAAACCTATTTAGTATGAATTATGTGCCTGCTTGCTGTGTGTCTTTGAGTTCAAGCCCTGTAATTATTTTTAAAGACATTTCTTATATTGTCCTTTTGATTGTTTGGCCAAGATTTAGGTGTGCATATCCCTTAGATTTTGAAAGCAGCTGTCAAGCCTCTATGTCACTTTGGCTGGGGTTCTATCTGAATTTCACTTAAATTAAATATCTAGTATAGGAAGAGATAATTGCCTCCAGTGGGCTTAGATATATGTGAGGATGAAATCAGCTACCTTTTCACTGTACCATACTTTTATTATCATTAAATATAAAGGGCCCCTAGACAATATATTTAGTCTGAATACACAATTATTTCCTAACTACATTACATGGGATGAATCTTACCCATTCATTAAGCACTTAAGAAAACTCCTCACTACATTTAATCAGGCGAAAACTTACATAGGTCTTTAAATCCAAGGACTTGAAAGAAATGTATGTTCCTGTGCCTTTCCCTAACATTCAAACTTGGGACTCTTAAATCCAAGGGAAATGCTAATGGTAGTGTCATGCATAGTAACAGCAATTACATAGTTATTTGGTAATTGTAAAATGAAAGCATTGATATAGGTGCTTTAGTCTTTTATTCTTGTATGATTATTTTAACTGCTGGCTGAAGAAGGTTCTAATTGCATGGTAGTTTTGCTTAGCAGGGAAACCTGCAAGTGGATGTTACATAATATATTTTTTTGAAGCCATTCTAGCTTGCAAATAAACTGTAATTTACCTTTTAATAGAATATGTCAGTCATTATTAGTACCATAAAAATACCTATTTTCTCTCAACAGCCGAAGAGAATGCTAAAATGATGCTTGGCTTTTCAGACCAGTGTCTGCATGTTTTTAATAAACCTGTAATTTTATTTAAATTCTTGATTCACCACTAAATAATGGCAACACTAAATACTGATTATTTTTAGGAAAAAAACCCCACCATACAATTACAATTACAAAAAGATCTATGTCTTGGTTAGGAAAATTCTTGATTGCAAATATGTTCCCTGCTATGATGAATTAGATGTAATGTCGGTCTAATGTAATAACTTTGAACCTCAGTTTGCCATTTTTTTATAGCTGTAGCAAAAACAGTAATACAAAAGAAAAGTAAACCTGAGTCTGAAAGGGTACAATTTTCGCATTCAAGTTGAACGTAGGACAGCATATGTTCTCGCTGCAGTGGATCTATAGCTCCTCTTAACAATTATATTGTTTCTTATATATATCACGTCACGTGTTGACGTGACTAATAATTGATAGTAGTAGTTAAGAATAGCTGCAGGTCATGATTTTTAAAAAGAACTCCTGTTTATTCTATCAAACTTACGTGATATGGAACTAGATGATCTTTAAGGTCCCTTTCAACCCAAACCATTCTAGGATTCTATGGTATGGTCTAATGGAATACATGGCTGGATCTCAGTGCTGCCACATTAGCTCATGGGGCAACAGTGTTAGTGCTCCTCAATATCCAATGCAATTCAACTCATTGTTTTCAGCTGGGATCTGTGAAATCAAAATAGGGTTCACGGGTTGCATTTCTGGAAGATGTGGCTGGAGAGCAAGTTGCCAGTTGGTAAAATTAAATTCTCTACGTTTCTGTTAGGAAATCTGCAGATGGTCTGCAGACCAGATCTGAAAAGTCCTGCACTAAAATAGGAAATGACAACTTTCCAATTCCTCCTTTTTTATGTGTAGAGGTTTATTTCTAGGCATGCCAAGCTTCAGTCTTGACCAGTTTCCTTTTTTAACTTCAAAAATGTAAATATACCAACTTTCTCCGCTTGGGCATATGAAACCACCAAACTGTTTCTTTTCCCATCCCAACTTGGAAATAAAAAAGTGATTCTTGAGTTAAAGTCTTGAATAATAATAACTGGCTTCTGACTTCAGATGCAGAGGCTCAGATTTTGTGTTGCACACATGCACAGTAATTGACTTTATAATGTTGGTTCCAAATATTGTAGCTCTGTTCTAGAGGTTTGGCTGGCAGAAGGAATGAAGGGCTGATAAAGTAAACAGTGGCACAGCTTAACCATAGCACTGTTACCTCAGGCCTCGGTATAGTGTTTGTGTTTTGTTCCTATTCCCTTGAAGTGACAGAGACAATATTACTCTCTCTGTGCATGATTCCAGTGTTTGTGGGACATAAGGGACTTACAGAGAGAAGGCAAGGGATGGTTTGTGTCTGGATCAGGGGGGAGATTCTGCCAAGAATTGTTTTGAATGTATTCATAATGTGCACAACTCTTTTCTTTTTCTACTCTTTTTTCTTCAGGAGAAGAAGGAACACTAACACACACGGAGAGCAGCAGCCAAGAAGCCGAAGGACAGACACGATGCCAGTCTTGCACATCCACATTCCTCAAGCTTATCTGGAGATTTCTGATCATTTTGTCCGTCTCTTCTTCCTGGGTCGGGACCACGCAGTTTGTCAAAATCACGTATGAGACCTTCGACTGTCCTTTTTTCATGACTTGGTTCTCAACAAACTGGAACATTATGGTTTTTCCCATTTATTATTCTGGGCATCTTGCAACTGCACAGGAAAAGCAGTCTCCAATCAGAAAATTCAGGTAGGCTTTATTGTGGCAATATCCCTTTGATCAACCTGATCTCTGCAGACTGAGATCACTGCTCTTCTCAGTTGGACCCATGGTGTCAGAAGGCAGAATAAAGGTCATGCCGCAGGAAATCTCATTCATAAATAGCTTACAGAAAGCTAACAGATGACTGATACATGCTTGAATAAATGGATCATTAATTGTTAGATGGGGTTTTTACTGAGTTGAAAAGGTCAGTAATTTGCTTATAATCTTGCTATTATACTATCTGATATATCTATATTTTGTATCCTTGTCTGGATCAGGTGATTAATTAATCTCTTCTGGTCCATTTATGATAGAACAGTAGTGTAAAGGGGAACCAAAACAGCTCATAGCTGAGAAGATGCTCAAAGCTGAAGAGATGGCTTCCATGCAGGAGACCATGGCTTGTTCTCTATGCTCAGTCAGTATAGCAGGCTGAAAACTTCCCTTTCCTCCTCCTGCTGCATAGCACAGAGGAATAGCATCTTAGTAGCCTTCTCTGCTCTCTTTTGTGTGTGGTAGGAATTAAAGCAGGTTGCAGACTCTTGGGTTTCCTCCCCTGTAGCTCTGAGGAGTAAGTTGGCATAGCTTAGTGGCTGTCATCCTGAGGAAACGATGCGAAGGCTTTGTCCCTTCTTCCATCAGACTCCATGTGGAAATACCTCTTCCTCTGTGTAGCAAGAGCCAGGGGAAGACATCCCTTTGACTCCAGCCTTCCCTAACGCCACGTGGCAGTATGTTGTAATTGAACTTTCAACCTCAAGTGCAAAGGAGCCTATAGTACTAACTATAACATTAGTCTGCAGGGCTGGAAATTTGTAAATCCCTCTTCAATAGGCACTGTGAAATCACAGAAATTCAAGATTAGAGAGGAACCCAAATAGATCATCCGGTCCAGCCACCAGCACTGCAGCAGGACCAAGCTGACTTAGCTTCACCCTAGCCAGTTCTTAAGAAAGCGATAGCTAACCTGTCCTCAGGGCTTGGAAGTACCACTGTGGTCTGGGACTATTCATTTCACAGTTCCTCCTCCACTTCCATTATTCTACCAATATGACAGTGCTTTAAAAGATGGAACTAAATTCAGCTTGCCACGGTATAACACACCTTGCCCATGGAGGGAAGAAATTCACAGGCTGATTTTGAACTGGGACCCAATTCTGTTACTCCAGTGCAGACTTGCTTTGAAAACAATCTTACTGACTTCAGCAGAATTGTCTGTTCTGCAAGGTATTAACCAGCATGTGGCACATACCTTGTTCCTGCTGTCAGGGTTCAGCACAGCTGTCATTGAGCGCACAGCGAATTCAATTTGTGACTGTCAGGCTGGAGTATAGCAGGGACTAATTCTTCCCTCAGCTGCTTTTGCCAGGATCTGGGGTGTAATATGGTCCTAAATTCTCATTTCTGTCAAATCAGCATAACTGAAATTGAGCAGTTGCACTTGATTAACTGCTTCTCTGAAAACCCTAGTGTACATTAATGATGCCTTCATTCAGATTCTTGCTGGATTATTTGTGAGAACATTAACAGTGTCAGCTTGGCTTCTGGGTAGGGGGTAAAGCACAGCAGATAAGGAATAAGGTGAGAATAAGTATCCTTGCAGATAGATTCTTTGCAGTTGGTTGATTATATATCCATCAGAGCAAAATTTTGGGCAAAACATTTGTGGCAATGCATAATGTAAGTATGCTTAAATAATTAATAGATTTCCCAAGCTGTTAGGAGTTCAGCTTTTAAAGTTGAGGACACATGCTTACATGGCCAGAAGAATTTCTGCACACACAGAGACTTGAAGTAGGTTTGTGAATGTGTGGAAACAGGAGACCAGAGTTAGAGCTGATGGGCATCTTCCCAGATTATTTCCTATTCCAGATATGTAGGGAACTCACATCCCAGGGATGAGGTAGCTGCTGGCAAATACTGAGTTTATTATGGGCATCAGCTACTTGGTCTGTGCCATGTTATGACTTGGCAAGCCAAACTCTTTCAGTTTAGGTATGAGAAAGGACATATCTTCAGGATGAGCACTTGATTTTCTGGTGACTTAAAGAAATGAAAAGCATCATTTGTAGTTTTTAAATTTAGAGAGTTGTAGACAGATTTAGTTCTAAAAGGGTATTGGAGGTCATTTGACCCAGCCTCCTACCAAGGACAGAGTTATTTTCAAAGCTAGATGAGTTGTTTGTATAATTGCTTGGTTTGTGTTCTTGATATTGTTCCCGTTACAAAGCATTTTATTATGTTTTTTATGATTTCTTGTTGCTTCATTTCCTAGTTTTATTTCTGTGGAGTAGCTAATTCTTGGTCAACAAAGCCCATCCTGTAGTGATTCCAAGCCTGCCTTAGAGTCCAGAGGTGATTTCTCTTTGTGTTTCTGGAGGATGTAGTTACTCAGTAGGAGTTTTAAAGACATATGACATTTTGTCCAGCAGATGTTCCTGGTGGATCAGAACAAACGCTGTCTATGATATCCTGGCAGAGATCAGTGATCATGCAAGTGACTTGCAGAGTGCTGCCCCAGGCTGGCAAAGCTGTATAGAGCCATTGTTACTTTAATAAATTCGACTTGGAAGGATAGAAGTCTCAATCTTCAACTCTAGATTTGCTTTCTGAAAGTTTATAATCTTTGGGATTGTAAATTATGTATTTCTTAGCTTTTATACTTTATCTTGGAGATTAAATTTTGTGGTCTTAGAAACTAACTCATGGTTATTACCTCCATGCTGCATTTCAGTAAAGTATCTTGGTTGTCTTGAGGCAGAAGATGCAGCTCTTGATATCCCCTCAGTATTGTAGATAAGAGGCATGTCCCACATAAGGAGCTTGAAATTCCTTGCATTAGTGGTGGATAAAAATCTGAAGCTCAGTAAGCTCAGCACTAGGAAAGCTAACCCTGCCAGTATTTACCACAGCAGAAGACTCCACAGACTTGACAGAGGATCCTAACAGAGTTATAATTTGGAATAGGTGGATGATATTTTCAACGTCAGTAAATTTTTCCTCCTCATCCACTGTCTTGGCTTCTCAAGGACAAACACTGTGACATACAGCAGCTTTCTACCGGAATATATCCACAATGTAATAGCTGAGGTTAGTCCTATAGGAGCTATACAGCCTTGAGGCACTGGCACTGAGTGTTGGTAAGGGCAGGTTTAATAAAAATGAACATGTTGGGAAGAGTCAGTTTTCTAGAAAAAAAGAATGTGAGCATCACTTAAAGTAAAAACAGAGCTCTAAGTAGCTGATACTTGCTGTCATCTGTCATCTGCAAGTCTGTCACCTACAGATCTCTCCATGTTGCAGCAGTAGCTCAGTCCGGCTTCCTTAGCCACTTACAGAATGCACTGCAAATCTAGATCTTCACTGTGAAAGGCTTTTCAGAGGAGAGATGCGGATCTCTGTTGCCTGAAGCTGCTCCGAATGGCTCAACAGTAAGGAGGAAGACCATCAGCACAAAAACAGGGCTTCCTTTGGAGTATTCCTCTTGGGAGACAGCATTCCTGTGGTGCTGCCCCCTGAGCCAGACACTGCTTATGTGGGAGGTTCATGTACAATTCCCTATCCTTTTGCTCCAGCTCTGGAACAGACAAATACAGCTGGCCAGGATCCTTCTTAGTGTTCAGACTTAGTCAGTCCTGGAAAACAATTCACCAGTTGCTTAACCGCCATTACTCTGTCTGTCTCCTGAAATCAAGCTGGAAGATATTTTATTGCAGCAGATGCCATCGTTTAGATAGAAGGACCAAACGGCATATTAACAACTTGTGCTCACAGAAGATTCCAGGGTGCTTCTTGCTACCATAATGTCACTGGTGGCCTTGCCAAGTTTTGATCAGGGTGATGTAATTACATTCGCTGTATTTGCATTACCCCAGGTAGCATCTCTAAGCTCTGTGCTTTCTGTAAGCTGTTTTAAAACCAGTGCTTGCATTACACTCCAGAGGTGTCTGTGTGTCAGGGGTGAATAAACACATTCTTCTGCATGGGCTGGCATTGGAATAACTAAGATGCGACACAAGCTATTTAATGAGTGCCAGAGGCAAAGCTACATGACTGCCTGAGGTGCTGCAATTTCTGAGAGCATGGCATACTGCCCAGAGCTGATGGCTGAGGGCTACTTGCAAATAAAAAGAGCTATTTATGTTAGAGGGCAGGTTTTAAATAGACTTCTTGTGCATTTAGAAATAGTTTGTGTCATAGTTTCAGGGTCAGCTGCCCTTAGACATGTCTCTGCCTTTAAGTCAACAGCCTACAGGGGAGGGATCCATGGAACCCTCTTTTCTGACCCCAGAGTTTTAATCACTGTCATGTCTGATGACTCCTGCAAGTTTAATTTTAGTTGCATGCCAAAGAGGCTGAGTTAACCACTGAGCAACCAGCCTTTGCAAAGCCCGAGGCAATCTACTGTATCCATGACTGGGAAAATAAAGTATTCTTCCTATCTCTTCATTCACTGAGCATTATTCATGGGGTTCTGCTAGGCACAGAGGTGAATTCATCAAGTCTCCGTCTTGCTCACCACGACCCTGTCACAAGTCTTTGCTGTATTTTTTTAATTGAGAGGTGAGGAACCACTAGCCCCTGTTTTGTCTGGTCGTTGTACACTGCCGTGTGTGATGATGGCTCTTCCATCTGCTTAAACAGCCTATTGCCTGGGACCTGTGAAGCATTTCGAGATTTCTTTTCCTAGCTGTGAATCTCTGCTCATCCCTGTCACTGCTTCTGGGAACTCAGATAAGTGGCATTTGCAGTGTTGCCAAAACAGCCTCTCCCAAATAGTTGACCAGCCCACAGAGTCCAACCTAGAATAATATAATAATCACAGCGTCTTCCTCATTCTGAGGACTCACAGTCAGGCCACTTTGGAGTCCATCCTCCTGGTTCTGCTCTGAGTTTGTCTGTGTGCAGACATCCCAGAGATCTGCAGGACAACAAAACCTAACCCATTCTGGCATCCCCCTCACCCTTTTTGGCCTTGGAAGCCACCTGCCTTCCCCGTGGATGGAAGAGCAGAAGAACCAGGCTTATTCCCATCATCTCTCTGGCAGTGGGGGCCACCATGGATGACTGTGGTATAATTTCCCATGGCACATTTGTAGAAGACCTTTTCCTGTGGCCTTCCAGACTCCACCAGAGTGATGTGCTTGGGTATTTTTGCTGTTGCCTTTGTATGCTATCAGCATGGCACTGGGGTATTTTACTGTGCCCTGCATTACTGTAAGCAGCCCAGGCATCTTTCTGTCTTGTTTTAATACAACACAAGCTTGTTTCCTCCAAGACAGATCCTGACAACTTCTGAGACAGGTTGGATTTACGACCATGTAATGATCAAATTCTGCATCAGAACTGCTGGCAGAATTCGCACTGCAGGAGACAGCAGGCTTCATACAGGTCTGTAGTTCACAATACAGATGCGTTCTTGCCAGGAGACAGGGCCTGTTGGCTCTGGTGTCATGTAATGGTAACGTAGCCACGGTGCACCCAGGTCAGAGGCCACCTGTCTTGAAGTGAGATATAGTCTGAGCTCAGAATCACACTCTGCATCCAGCTAAGTCTCAAGGGGAGAAAATCATCTTTTAAATGTGAACTGCTGTATCTGCATGTCAACAAACATTCAAGTCTGTGCTACCAGTGAGTCCAATTCTCACACAAGGAAACTCATCACTTTTAACTCCGGTTGCAAGCAGTGACACAAAAGGCTACAGTCAAGCTTAAACATTCATTTCTTTGCTTCACTATTTGCTTTGTATCGCAGATAAATGATACACACCACTAGTTACTCTCTTTCCGTGTGTGACGTTTCTTTTCTGATCTTTGGAGAAAAGGCTGACTTCTGAGAATGTCAAGGTCAAGTAGAGTGAATGAGATAATTAAACAGATCCACCTGCCTGAGTGTTAACTTGTTGGACAGCCTGGCACAGAGTTTGAGGGAGGAATTTATTATTACCAGAAATGACTGCTTTGTACCCAGGTGGTACAGGGTATGAATGTGGCAGGTATTTCAGTGACAACGGGGAATGGCTATTAAGTAGAATCATAGAATCATTTAGGTTAAGACATAGCTGATTTCACGTTATACATAGCTGTTATTATTCTACTTTCCTCAAAATGAAAGTGATGGTGTCCATTCTGAATAGTAAAAAAATGCGATACTTTGAACAGCAGGATTCCCCAGAGTTACTAAAAATGGTTTAGGAGACCTGAAAATGATTCTGTCTTTAAAAGCAAAGCCAAATCAAGATAATTATCACACAGCCACCTCCCACACCCCAAAAGTAAAAAATGTTTTCGACTTCACATTGCAGTGCAATCTCTGAGGTTACTAATTATTTTTTTGAAGTTACTAATTAGTTCTACATATTAGAACTAATATGTAGATTGCTAATTACATATTAGCAATCTTCCAAACGCAGCCATATATGGCTGTGAGTACTTTCGGGCTCCAAGACCTCATGGTATTTAGATTAGTCGCTTTAATGTTACTTCGTAAGGATGCATTGCAGATTAATAGTACCTTGGTTCACTTCACTTGGTTCACTCACAGGTGCTCCATGTCAGAGCACCTGCCATGTCAAGAAATGAAGCGTACTGGGAACATCTTGAAGAGTATTTTGAGGGATACCTTTAACCAAGAATGCAGACAGTTTGCTAAAAAAGTCCTTCACAGTTTGGGAAAGGTAGAGATGTTTCAGAAGGGGTGCAGTGGTGTGGCTTTAATCAAGCTGCATGCTTGGGTACTTGGTCTCCCCTTAGCCCACACAGTACCACTTTGCACAGGAGTGCTGTCGTGGAAAGCAGTGTCTTCTGGGCTGACCCTTCCCTTTTGTGAAATCCTGAGAAGCAAACAGCTCACTGAAGTTGTGTGTGACAATGTTTGGGAAGCTACAGATTTTGTTTGCAATTTAATCCACAAGGAAATGTCTCTAAGCAAACATAGCTTTTCACTGTGTAATAAAACAAAGCTGTTAAGTACCCTTCCCTCCCCTTTCCTTATTTTTCTTACACTCTTGTTCAACTGGCTCAGTTCTGCTGGCTGGTGGCTCACTTTTCCACCATGGTGATGTGTCTGGCAGCATTTTTGAGTATCTTCAAGCAATTCTTAAAGCTTACTTGGCCATATATGAGAATATATTTCAATAAGAATAAAAACAGGTTTTGGAGCAAAGCAAGAAAAAATTGTCAAGCTACAGAGAAAAAATTGCGGTTATAATCCCTCTGTTCATGGCCTCGAAGGCAGAGTCTGAGAACTACCAGTGCATTGTAGATAACCTTCATGTCTGTGTGTGAGTCCCTGGGATTATTGTTGCATAGAGTGTGATTATTCCAGGTAAGTTACTTCTTTTCTATTTGTGAAATTGCTGTTTTAAGAAGATTGTAGGTTATTTTCTCTGTGTGAATTAAACAATAGATTCTTACGGGTTTGCGGAGTAATTAGAAAAAGCACTGAACTGAATGTGATAAAAGTCTAATGAATCTTTGCTGTGCTGGTGTGAATGCTAAGGAAAATCCTAGCTGAGTTTTAAACTCCTTTCTTTTCATAGGGAATGCAGTCGGATTTTTGGTGAAGATGGTCTGACCCTGAAACTCTTTCTTAAAAGGACTGCTCCCTTTTCTATTCTGTGGACTCTGACTAACTACCTGTATTTACTGGCTTTAAAGAAGCTGACAGCCACAGACGTCTCTGCCCTATTCTGTTGTAACAAAGCTTTTGTCTTCTTGCTTTCTTGGATCGTGCTGAAAGACAGGTTCATGGGAGCAAGGGTAATGACATGCCTGCTTTTCAACTCTCTCTTGTTTTTGTAATTCATTAAATCCATAAGCTATTGTGCTGCCACAGTGCTGCCGCGTTATGGTGTGTATATATATATATATACACCATGAAACCATTTCTCATTTAATTTTATGATGTAAACCTCAGCCTGAAGATCATTTAGAGATCTCAGGCTCCAGAGGTAATTCAATGAGGGAATTTCAAGAAGCTATTACAGCTAAGTGTAATTTGACAAATTGGAATAGGAAGACTTCCAGTTTCATATAAACCTATTCTGTCTTGAGTTACAGTGCTGGAGTACAGCCAGTTAATTCTACTTTAAGCTTAGTGATGAATGCTTAAGTTCTAACCAAAGCAATTTTATTCCTTGTTTGTGTAGATAGCTATTTTCAATGTGTAATGTATTTTTCTTATGCTACCTATTGCTTTTTACACACATATATACATGTGCCAAATTTGGTTTAAAAGGAGCAGCGACTGTTTTGCATTAAACCAAAATGTTTTAGAACTCACTGGCAGTAATATGGACCCTGCAAAAACAAAGAAAAGAACTAGAAAAAAACGATATGTGCCTGGATCTGGGGGAAAGCAAGCATGTTTCCTGTAATTTTACATACACAAATCTCCTAATAGGCATCAATTTAAACTGTTCACTCTATACCCTGGCTAAGGAGTAGCTAGGATTTCTGCCACTTCTGCTGATAGATTCCCCCGCTGAAATGGCTGAAGGCCTAATGGTCATGTTGAGTACAATCCTGATTGAACTATCAAGAGCCTTGAATTTCATTAGGGATTGGTTGGGGCCAGGTTTGATGCCTGTGACCAGAAAGAGCCAGCTGTTGGATTTTCCATGGATGTTTTCATGGAAAGTGTAATGCATTAGGACACTCATTCAAGTGATGTTGTTTTTTTAAAAATGGGCATAGCAGCTTTTTTTCTATTAGTAGTGTGATAGGAGGGTTCAGAAATGAAAGGAAAAGGCATCCTGTTTCATGGGCATATGATCTAGTGCTTGCAGCAGCCATCAGCCCACTGAACAGAGCACTCTGCTTGGGGGTTGGGAATGGAAAAGGAAATTGTTGAAAATAAAACAGTTCCCCTAATTTCCTGGTGAGATGGGCTGGCTAGACAGTTAGTAATGGCACAGTACACGAGCACCTCAAGACATGCGTGCTATCACACAGTTGAACTCGTGGGTAGGATCTCCCAGGAGGGTTTTGTTGGACTGGCTCGGTGAAGGGTGTGCTAGACCAGGGGAAGTTGAGGGGTGAACCTGTGATTCACAGACCTCAGACATAGAGCCCTCGAAGGTAAGGACATAGACATTTCATCTTGCAGTGCTAAACACGGACATCGGTGTAACTGTTTCAAATACAACCTAAAATACAGGAGCATCAGGTGAATGTGACCTACATCAGCCTGCTGATGACTAACACAAAGAATACAGGGTTTGAAATCCTCCGTTCTTCTCTACAGAAATTAACAGAAATAGTAATTTCCCTCTTCTGCCCCTTGATCATCTCAGGTTTCAGCTGAAAATACAGGAAATATTGTAGCTTTTAACTAATTTTTGTCTCAAAGCAACCTCTTTGTAGAACAAGCATAGCGTTTGCATTTTCCTAGCCTACTCTTTTAAAGAAACCTAGGTGAAAAATACTAAAACTATTTTCAGTTACTAGTTATTTTTCACTGACTAAAAAAACCCCATTGCTATAAATATTCATTAGTATTAATGCTGTTAAACACTGTGAGGTTTGCACTGGAAAAACCTGGCAGAAAAAGTGAGCAGCAATTTCTGCACATAAAAGAAACTAGTTTTGCTGCTAACTGGCAGATCCTGGATGCACATTGCTGGAAAGGTAGTTACCAGCATTTTCCAGCAGCCCTCCTCCCAGACTAACACTTAATGATGTTGATAACCACACAGAAGTGTTTGAGAACTAAAATCCAACAAAGCAGCGCAGACCCAGCCTTTTGTGCTTTGAGTGCCTCTACTGCTTTTATACCCCAGCCTCTCAGAGAGCAAGTGTAATTAGGTTATTTGGACAGTGAGGAGACAAAAAGAAATAAGAGCTTAATCATATACTCTGAGCCAATGTTTTTGCAAAAGCACTCAGCACCCAGGACCACAGCCAGTTTTCAAAGGAGCTCAGCTCCTAGCAGCTCTTTCAGAGCTCCAGAGCCGTTGGGCACATCTGCGGCACATTGAGGTAGGGATGCAGCTGGCGCCTGTATATCTCAGGTAGCTTTCATCTGCCTGGGCTTGAGAACCAGCAGCCATCAAGGCTCAGTGGCTCTGTGGCAGATTCCCAGCATTGCCAGCTCCCTATCTGCCTGCTGCTGTTGCCGGTGATCTCTGAACTGCCCACAGACACCCATGAGTGCATGGTAGCCGCACATCCCCCTGTGTGATGGCTCTGTGGCCCCCAGGCTGTGTGCTGGCAGAGCGCTTCTGTGCAGCCCAGAAAGTAGGCTGGGGGGCTGTTTTTTCAGATAGGCTGTCTAAAGACAAATGTGTCTTGATGGCCACCTTATGGTATGGCATAATCTTGCCTATGGAAGCATTGACTAGCTGCAGAAGGGCTGCTAGGGGCTGCATGCAAAGGTTCGGTTGTGCTGGCTGCATTTGAGGTACCTGGAGTGTGTGTTCTGCAGCAAGAGCCATATGCCCTCAGCGGTGATGCTGTAGCATGGGAAGACACTTGCACCCAACCCTAGAGAGAAGAACATGAGCTGGAGAAAGCCTATTCATATGAGAAGGACATACACAGCAATGACTATATAGCTGTTGACCTATGAAAGTAGCGCAGGTAAACCCTAGGTACCTTGAAGTACCTACTCCTCTGCAAAAGGAAATGTAGCACAATCCCTGCTTGCACTGCAGTCTTCTTCGCTTGAACACTTCTGAACATCTCACAAATGAATAATGTATCCATGTTACACTGGGACATGTGGAAGTCCAGACAGCTTTGGCTCAGAGCAAGCACAAATATTTACAAGACTTCATGTATTTGAGTATTTCTGTTTGCTTGCATTGCTTAGGTTTAGCCACATGCTTAAATGTTTGCATGTTTGAGCCCTTGGTTGTGTTTCAGTTGTGAAGTTGAATTATTGCTTATTGTGTAGGTACAGAGTGGTTTGGGGACTTTTAGCCCCTCAACAGCTTGAGTCTGCTCTGGAGACAGGTTTCTTTACTACAACACCTCATTTTCTGCTGTGCTCCACATGGGAAAAAATTGTTCCTGAGTGAAATGTTGGTTGGCCTTGCTCTCTTCTGCGGCCAGGGGAAGAGGCAGGCTAATCTCATTCCTTACCTCAGAGGCTTGAAAAGAAAGTTACTACCCTCTTCCATTAATTAAAAGCCTTGTTTAATGAGCTGCCAGCTACAACAACCAGCTTTGATTCACTGTGACCTTGCTGCTTCTTGTCAGCTTACAAGAAGCCTGCAGGATGTGCTCTCAGGTTTCTCAAACACATGACAATTGCTAGGCAGAGGTCAAATGTGTTAGTGCAGTCGTGTACAGTTTGCAGGCAAAGCTTTGAAACTTAAATGAAACTTAAATATTGTTCTTTCAGTTTTCTAGTGTCAGGTCTTATTTATTTAACATCTCATGAGATGACGCTCCATATCTGTCCATCATTTTAATTGTTTTACGAAAAAAAAAGTGCCTGGCTTTCTAAATACTTGATTAAATTAGGAAACTGACTCTCTAAATTTGGTGTAGTCGGACTGGGAGATGTTTTACCCAATTGGAAGAATCTCTTATTGGGGATGATGGATCTACTCACTTTTCATTAACACAAAAGACCCGCTGGATCTGAGCGATGAGCACACTTAGAGTTAGATCTCGATCCTTTCCCTCAGAAAGAGGGGATAACTATATTGGACTTTTCTGTTTTGCCTTATAGGAGACATTGCTTGAAATATTACAGCTGAAATACTACAGCTGACAGCTGAAATGCTACATCTGAATTTATGTGCAAGACAAGACGTATCGTGCAGCCTGAGATGAAACTGGCCAGTCAGTGTAGCACGGCTGTATAAGGAAACTGATAGGAGGAGACATGCTGAAAGGTCCTGAGTGTAGTTCTGTGTTGCTTCAAGGCTGGGGCTTTTGTGATATTTGTATCTTGGGGTAAGCTGTAAGGAGAACAGCAGTACTGCACAATTATG
Organism: Strigops habroptila; assembly: GCF_004027225.2. Lineage (NCBI taxonomy): Eukaryota > Metazoa > Chordata > Aves > Psittaciformes > Psittacidae > Strigops > Strigops habroptila. Next base: position 9,808,610 of record NC_046358.1, read on the forward strand.
TTACTAGTGAATTATTCACTAAACCAAAGGTAGGAGGAGGAACTTCTGTAGGGATCCTTTCAACTGAATGGGACTGAAACTCATTCTTCTAAAAGAATTTAACTTTGTTTTGCTCACAGATCCTTAGGAAGACGTAAGCTCAGGGGTCAGAATAAGCGTTGCTGCATCTTGGGTGATGGTACATGTGTCCTGTGCCAGATGTGCCCTGACTTTTCAGCAGGGAGAACAGCAGAGTGTGATGTTTTCCAGCACCCCAACTCATATAAGAAATGGAGGCCAGATTCCCTTTTAGGCAGTGAAAAATGCAACATGCTCCCCTTCCTCCTCAGCAGTTCCCTAAGTCCAGGGATGGCAGTCTTGGATCCATGTCCCTCCTCTGAATGAAGAAACCCAAGCCCTCCTCCTGGGATGTCCTAACTGCTAGGATGTGTTATTCTGGGAAGGAGGGGAGGGGAGCTATCTGGTCCTCTCTCTCTAAAGCACTTCCAGGTCCCATCGAACCATTGCATTACACCTGAGAGACTGTTGAGTACATATGATTCCATCCTGTGTCATTAAGTTGGGGGACCTGGGTTTCAAGTGCCATTTCATGGTGAATTTGGAGATATTAATGGTATCTTTTGGTTTTGGTGACAGCTAGGCAGCTTTGTTGAATTGTATCTTGGAGCTTGTATGTTTTAAATAGAAGTAAGGTGGGATATGGACATGCATTGTGGTTTGTGACTCTGCCTTCGACACTGCAACTGCAATGTGAGGGGGTACCTGTGTGACTCAGTTATTAGTAAAATAGGGCTAACAGTGAAAGGGAAATACTTAAAACTGCACCCAGGAGATAAGTTCCCTAGTAAAGATGTTGGCCTAGATACCTATGGGACTTAGGAGCACTAACTTCTTTACCTGTAGTCTCAGAGATTGGTTCTACCTTGGGAGTTGATTCTTGGTTCCCCCTTGTCCCCCATGTGTGGACATATTTACCTGAGTCAAGCATGTGTCCCTGTCCTGTGTGTCCCTTGAAACATGGTTTTGTTCTATGGACTGGCTCTGTTGAAATTGTTTTGTGGGATTTTTGTGCTTATTGTCTCAGTCTGGCTCACATCCTGCTTGATATGAGTATCAGTGGGTTTTCTGGGCCTCATGGTAAAACTATTGAGATACTTTGCTTCTCTGCAAAAGGAGATACACATGATTTGATTAAGATGCCTTTAAAGTGTGTGGTGCGAAGCAAGGAAGCTTATGTTTGTCTAGTAGTAAATATTTCTTAAACGAAGTTTAATGAGGTTTCCCAGGAAGCAAATGTCCATCTCGCATTGGTGTTAGCTCAAGAGTTGTACCAGAGCTGCAGGAGCAAGAAGGTGAAAAGCCCCGTCTGGCTCAGCAGCTGAGTTTGGGAGATGGTTGTTGTGGCAGTATTTGTAGAGGCGAGCCCTGTCTAGGTGAATCACGTTAGTTTCTTTCTCTGTAGGCATCCCTGCCCATGGCAGGGGAGTTGGAACTAGATGATCTTAAGGTCCTTTCCAACCCTAACTATTCTATGATTCTGTGAATGGGGAGAGCCTGCCTTGCCTATCCGCTGGGAAGTTGTGTGATTTAATGGTTATCTGGGAATAGAAAACAGATTTGGAACCCTAAATGTTGCTGTTGATTGTGTAAAAGCCAACTGTCGGTATCTGCATTTGTGCATCTTCTGCTCTACACCAAGCTCTAATGCATGAGCAGCCTTTTTATAATGATAAAATCTTTAATACTAATTAAAAAAAAAAAAATCTCTGTAAAACCTTCTATCTTTCAGAAATGGGGCTGTGATTTTCTGCAGGTCTGAGGAAACACATTTTCCTCTGCAGTCGATGGAAGCTATTTGGTGTCTTTGATTCAGACTCCATATTTACGTGCTGAGGGCAATTAGGTAGAGAGGGGTTGTTCTTCAAAGAGCAAAACATGTTGGGATCCCTGCCACTTTCTCAAGGTCCTTGGAGTCAAGATCCAGGATTTCAGATGCAGTGTAATTAATTATTTCTGTTCTCTTTCTTTGAAACTGCTTAGAAACTGTGGGCTTTTTCAAATGAGGCCAAAAACCTAAGCACAAACATAAAGGCTCCATAAAGAAATGTGGTCATGCCTGTCCAAGAAAGCTGATGGGGCTGTTAGGAAATACTGTGCACAACCTGGAAGAGCTCCCAGTGGTACACTAATATTCCACAATACAGGGTCATTCTCCTGGACTTATGTCCAGGAAGGTTGGCCATCTAAATGTTTTAATTCCATTAAATATTTCTCTTGTTGTATAGTAGAACATAATGTCGTGACATTTCTTGATCTTGGAGTCATATCTCCAAAGTGGATGTTTAGCTCATAAAATACTTAATGATGGATGCTCTTTCAATAGGTCCCAGGAGAATTTTCAGTACTATACATCCATGTCGCTGTCAGTGCATGCACTTTCATTATGTTTACATCTCTCTTAAATGTCCATAATTTTCCCTATGTAAGGGAAAACAAGAAAGCTTCAAGTCAGAGACAGTAGCTAGTGACACTCATTAAAACCCCACGCAGTGATAATTTCTTTCTGTGTAATGAAATTGCGCTGAGCTTTACATTGCTTTGCTTTGTCTGTGCAGATAGTTGCAGCAATAATGGCAATCACAGGAATTGTAATGATGGCATATGCAGATGGTTTCCAGGGTGATTCAATTATCGGAGTAGCATATGCCGTTGGATCGGCCTCTACATCAGCATTGTATAAGGTAGGTCATAACTGTTTATTAGTAGTATTCTGTTCTTTAACATTGGATGTTAAAAATGTGTGAGTACAAAGGGAATCCCTTTAAAATAGATGTTTTATTTTATTCATCCCTCCTGCATCATTGATACTGTGACCAGGAGATGTTACAATGTCAGGAAATCTATGATGAGGGTAATCAGTTGTTAGCTGCCAAATATTCAGAATGACTTTGCTTTATGAGCCTTTAATGAAATCTCCATCACTATGCTGCAAGGAGTTTGGGTAATGTTTTAACCATTTCCTGGCACCACAGTTTATCAACACTATTTTGAAGGGGATTGCCATCTGCAGCATGGAGGAGAGCCTGAATGCAGGCAGTGCCGCTTTCCCTGAGCAGGGACAGACGGCTCATCCCTGATCTACACTGCAGCTCTCTTGCATATTCTGTGCTCGTGCTGGGCTTGGAGCCGCTGTGTGTCCCTGGTGTACATGATGCAGGGCTTTGCCCCCTGCTTGAAAGTACTGTCTGCTCTTGAAGGTGAGTGATGAAGAAGGCAGGGGAGCGTCTGAGTTAGGCTGGGCTAAACATGGCTGTATTTGTTGTCAGCTCGGAGAGGGCAAAGCATGTATAAAGAGGAGCAGAAATTTGGATTTGGTTGAAGTGCAATAAGAAGTTCCCTCCCAGCTTTAGACTTTGCTTGCCTTTCTAATAAATTTGTTCTGACCATTCACAAGTCACTCACCTGTAACATTAACCATAACTTTAACTGTATATGGGGCTGCATCGAAAGAAGTGTGACCAGCAGACTGAAGGAAGTGATCGTGCCCCTCTACTCTGCTCCCATGAGACCCCACTTGGAGTACTGTGTGCAGTTCTGGTGTCCTCAACATAAGAAGGACATGGAGCTGTTGGAGCAAGTCCAGAGGAGGCCACGAGGATGATAAGGGGGCTGGAGCACCTCCCATATGAAGACAGGCTGAGGAAGTTGGGGCTGTTCAGCCTGGAGAAGAGAAGCTGCATGTTGACCTCACAGCAGCCTTCCAATATCTGAAGAGGGCCTACAAGGATGCAATAGAGGGGCTCTTTGTCAGGGACTGTAGTGGTAGGACAAGGGGTAATGGCTTCAAACTTAAACGGGAAATTCAGAAGTTCTTTACTGTGAGGGTGGTGAGGCACTGGAACAGGTTGCCCAAAGAAGTGATGAATGCTCCATCCCTGGCAGTGTTCTCAAGGCCAGGTTGGATGGAGTCTCGGGTGACATGGTTTAGTGCGAGGTGTCCCTGCCCAAGGCAGGGGGGTTGGAACTAGATGATTTTAAGGTCCTTTCCAACCCTAACCATTCTGTGATTCAAAGTGTATAAATATAGGCTCACGTAGGGCAAATCCTCCCGGAGGCTTGTGCTACCTGTGAGCATGAAGTCAGTCCCTTGAGGGTAGGCTTTCCTCTCTCAGCAGGGTCATGCCATGGAACTCACTGGAACTCACAAATGGAACTCACAAATCCTAACAGTGCCAGACACTATAACTTAGTTGCATGAATGGTGGTGTCCTTGCATTCTTAGATACACTGGCTCCTTATGGCATTTTGCATTAAGCTTTGTTAGACTTTGTTACGCTTATTTTCTGCCATAGAATCATAGAATGTTCTATCCCCATGTAATAAGATGGTATCCCCCTGTGCTAAAATGCAGGAGGGGGCAGAAATCAGACCAATGATCCCCTTTCAAAACTCCTCTAGAAAAGAGCCAGGTTGTGGCATGCTGTCCCGGTCAGGGCTGTACTGTGTCCTAGTCTCCCCAAGGGAGTGGAGACTCTGTGCTGGAGAACTTTGAAAGGCATAAAGTCTAAAACACTCCTCTCCTCTCTCCTTTGCAGGTTTTGTTCAAAATGTTTCTTGGAAGTGCAAACTTTGGGGAAGCGGCTCATTTTGTTTCTACCCTGGGCTTCTTCAATTTAATTTTCATCTCTGTTACCCCAATCATACTGTATTTTACAAAAGTGGAGTACTGGTCCCCCTTCTCTGCTGTGCCATGGGGTTACCTCTGTGGAGTAGCTGGACTCTGGTTAGGTAAGTGATAAAAAATGGACTCATTTTTCTAGCTTTTCTCCCTCCCACCCTAATACAAAATTAGGCTTAGGCACAAACAATTCTCTCCACCCCCTTAAGCAGCAGAGCTCTCTCACAGATTAAATCTGATCCCAGTGCAAACAGGTATTCCTCGAGAAATGATTCATGTTTTTAGTAAGAAGCCTTAATACTAACAGCAGAGACTAAATATGAAGCAGTCATATTAATTGTCCAGTTGTCATCTTTACATTTGTACCATAGTTTCATTGGTATTTCACTATCTCTGCACAGTTTGATTGCTATAAATCCAATTTCAAAGGGCTGCATGTACCCTGTCAGTTCCTGGTGTGCTCTGTGGGCTGCGTGCACTGACACAGAGACCCACAGTGCTGGGGCACCTTTCTATGGGTGCTGCAGAGCTCTGGGCAGAGCTCACACAGCTTTGCATTAACTTGCAAAGGCTAGTGCTGTTTCATTGCCTGTGGTCTTCACCTCCCCTCTGCCCTTCCACAACGCTCCCTCTTTCAGAGCCATGATTGCTATCCTCTAACCAGGCAGAACATATGTTGGATTCAGCCCAGGAATGTTTTAATTTCCAGGTGTAACAACATTCTTTCCTTTAATAAAGTCTGTATTATTTTATAATTGAAGAGGTTTTTGTCTCCACTGAAGTGTATTAAATGGAAACAAAAAGGATGTCATTGGCCAACACATAGTCCATCTATGCAGCCATTCCGAGACGTGGCTGGGCTGACAACTGACAGCACCTTGAAACCGCTCTAATCAGAATTGCAGCTGCTCTGTGAGCACCTAAGCGACAAAAGTAGGGATAATCTATCACCCAGCCATCTACCCAAGCATATTATCCCAAGCACGAGGGAACAACCTTGCAGAGTGGGCAAACTTCCTCCTTTTGCATAGGGGACTCAAGAGCCGGACTGGTGGTGGGTGGTCAGGTGGGGGACCTGCAGTCCTGCCACAGCACACAGAGCCAGCCCCTGGCTGCGAGAGCTGGAGGAGCACCCTAGAGAATGGTATGAAAGGCAAGTTTTTGCAGTTTGTTTTTGATCTCTCAAGGAAATTGGAGTTGGCTGGGAGTGCTGACATGTAAAAAACCCCCAACCCATAAATTAAAGGTGGTGTACATTTGTACTTCTGTCAGCTTCCATTTTGTCTTCAGCATGGCAGAAGGACCATGGTCTCAGTCCGGTCTGCTTAGTTCACAGTTAACTTCATCAGGTAATTGTATTTAGTGTCCTTTGGAGCATGAATTCCTGCTGCTATCACCTTTGGTGTGTGGTTGAGGTAGAGCGGGGTGGGGCCTTTCCTCAATGAAATGTCCTACTAAGACAAGGACAACACAGCCTCAGCCAAGATGGGGAAGCTGGGGTCACCATCCTTCTGGTAGGAGAAATGATGGCTTATGGCAGCAAAACTGGGTTGTTGGTATCTGAGTAAAGCTTGGGCAAAGCTGTGAAATACAGTGTGATAACGGTGGTATTACAGTTAGTGAAAGGGCGTACAGCCCTCCCTCTTCCCTCATGCAGAGCTGTCCTTCATTTCACATTCATATATAAAAATTAAAAATTAATCACTGTGACAACTACATTACTGTGGTGTGCATACTGAGCATGTATGATACTTGTAGGGTCAAGGTGGATGACAAAAATCTCACTCTAGTGTTTTTCCCCATAAATCATGTATTATTTTCTCTGTTTTTCCCTAGCTTTCAATATTCTGGTTAATGTTGGTGTTGTGCTTACATACCCCATTCTGATCTCAATCGGCACAGTGCTCAGTGTCCCTGGAAATGCAGGTACAAGTATCATGGTTGTTAGTAGAAAAATAAGCACACGGGCATGCAGATAACACGTTTATTATCTACATAGTCAAAATCTGTTGTCACAAGTTTCAAAAGCAGTTTGGTCTCCTACAGCTTCCACAGATACTCCTGGTGATAGTGGGTGTTTCAGATGGTGAAAGCATTTGGGTTTTGTCTTGCCTCTTTCTCTGGGAGTGACGGGGTACATCCATACTATGCAGAGGAGAGGGCAGGCTGATCCCCAGCCAGCAGCCCAAAGCTGCTGGTTGCTGCTGAGAAATGGTGGGGTCAGCGTGCTGCTGCTGTGGCTCAGCACTGTGCAGGTGGCTTGCCATGCAGCAGCAGGGCAGTGTGTGTATGTGGAAGTTTACTTCAGAGCTCTATCTTGTTGAATAGCCTCTGTCTCCTCCTCCACCTTCTTAGCCTCGCTACTCGAGGTATTTGAGCATGTTTTCAAAGAAACGTCTATTTTTATAGGAATACAGGTCAGAGCTGTTAGTCAGTACCTCTAAGAGGCTGCTGAAGGGCTCAGCTGCGCTGTTGTTGCTGGTTGTGGAGCTGGGAGGCTGGGCCGAGAGGCATCGACTCCAGCTTCCTGACCTGCATACTGCTGTCTCCCCATCACTGGTCTGTGCAGCCCAAGGAAATGTTACACTGAGGTAACCTGCTGTTGATAGAGAGTTAACATAAAGTAGCTTCCCTCTCAGAACAAAAATTGAAACCTTGAGGTTTAGATGAGCCCTATAAAGCTTCCTTGGAGCCTGCATGAAGGTGGTGAGGCACAGAGGAGATGTGGCACTTCCAGTACTACCTGGCCAGGTCAAAAATGTTCTCAACTCGAGGAGCTGGTCACTCTAGGAGATTGAGAGGGACATGGCCAGTATCACAGCCAGAGTGCAAAACACAGGGTATAGAGATGTGCCAGGCTGGTCTGATGCTGTAGTTCATCGTGCTGCAGTTTTGACGGCGTTGTCATTTCTTCTTCACAGCTGTGGATCTGTTGAAGCACAAAATGATCTTCAGTGTAGTGAGATTGGGAGCCACCATCATAATTTGCATTGGGTTTCTGCTCATGCTGCTCCCTGAGGAATGGGATGAAATAACCCTGAGGTTCATCAACAGCTTGAAAGAGAAGAAAAGTGAAGATCATGCCGACGACATCACAGACTCCAGTGTACACACAAGAAGCAGAAGTAGAGCTAATGGTACAGTGTCTATACCACTAGCTTAGGGCTGGTGGACTTGAACTGCACGCAGATGTATATTCTGTGAATATAGCTTAAATTTCCTCACTACTTGTATGCTTAAAAACGACATTTACTCTGAACAGGGGATGGATTGTAAGATAAGAGAAATACATCTATAATAAATGTTTACATTTATACACTTATCAAGGAGCGGGTGTAAATAACTACAATAAAATGCTTTGTAATAAAAAACCATTTAAGCTTGTGTCTTACTGAACTGGTGCGTTTAAAATATGAATCATGTCTACATTGTTTATCTCCTTTTGGTGGCAAAAGTAGAGCCATTCTCAAGGATACAAATCTTGGATATTTCCAGCTAAATCTCAAAATTCAACGTCGACTTAACTTTCAATGATGTGACCTTCAGTGAGGTAGTACTTTTGGAAAGCCATTTCAAACCTCTCTTGGCATTTTTGAGAATCCACTTCTGAAAGAGGCCGCTGTTCACATCGATATTAGGAATTATCATCAGAATAAATATTCTATGATGTGCAAAACATTAATTTTTCATTAAGCTATGTTATTGTGAAATATGTGATGAAAGCTGTGTCGCACATAACCTGGACATGCTACAGTGCTGTTAGCCCAGAGATGTGGTGCAAAGTTGTCTCCTCTCTGTTGAATACTGTACCTGCAGGCAGTGGAAATCCATGGTTTGGTACTGATGACTGATGTCCTAACAAACGTGACACCCAGGACATGATTGGGCAGGCACGGCTGAGACACCTTGCTTCCCAGTCCAGTTGGAAGAGAGAATTTTATAGCTGAACATAGGAGAACCATATGTTTAGGTGGGCTGTTGCTGGTTAAAAGAGTTGAAAATAGTTTTGCTAGTTTGTACATTTGTAGGAATTCTACCAGCCCTAGTAACCCAGACTGAGTAACTGAGATGTTGCTGATCATACCCTCCACTCCTGGATGATCTGCTCTTAGGCAGCTTCACACCTTGTCCCAGCCTTTGCTAAAGAACTGACCCCATTCATGACACTCATGGTCTGCTCTAGCCTGTGACTGATTAGCTGCAAACATCCTATTAACCTGGAGCCACCAAACCACTCATAGCTTCTCCCCCCTGACCAGGCTCCAGCACTAGCCCCGCATCCCTTCCAGAGCCACGCTGAGCTGTGCCTCATTCCAACACCAACTTTCTAGCAGTGACGGTGGATTTTGGGTGCCTTTAGTAAGTAGTAGTAAAGCCAAAAATAGCCTTATTTTATCTCTTCTTCTCCCAGAAAAGCTGCACTCTCAGCTGAACAAGCTTCTCATGAGAGATTGAACACCCTGCATCACTAGCATCCCAAGGAAATGTCAGTTCCTATTTTATAGAGGCCTGGGACCAGCAAGTACGTTTTCTTATCCTCCACTGTGGAAAAGCCTTTCAAAAGTCAAAACAAACCAATCAAGCTGCTCAGTTCCCTCCCTAAGCCCATCTTTGAGTAATTTAGCGTGGCTGTTTTCTGTAACAGAATTCGTGGGATTAACTACTCAAAATAACTTTTATTTGAGAGCATTTGATATGCAGACAAGTAGGGGGTTATTCCTTTTTTTTTTTAAAGGAAGACTAGAAACAACTGGAAAGTATCGTGGATTTGAGCTCTACTGGCTTGCCCACTGTTTGTGAGTTTGATTAGCAGTTGGTAGGGGGTTTTTGATGGTATTTCTTCCTGGATGATCAGCTATGATCTAAGAGCTATGATCAGCTCTTAGGCAGCTTCACACCGTGTCTTGTCTTCACACCTTGTCCAGGAAGAAATAAAGTATCAGAGAAATCAAGTGTTTGTTATTAATAACACCAGTTACATGATAACAACAACTGTGTGTGTCACTAAAATAACAGCAAGAGCACTTCCAGCACTGAGCTGTGATTTATATCAGGACTGTTGGCGAGCTCACCTCTCTGCAAGCATGCCTCTGGTGAGTCCTAACAAACCCCTTGTACTGCACTGATGCATCCGATTCATGGGGGATGCTGTGTGAGCCCCACGCTTTGGAGCAGTGCCCTGTGGCTGAGCTGGTCCCAGCAGCAGAGGAGGCAGTGATGGGGCTGAAGGGTGGTGGGCAGCCAACGTGTCCCCGTGGCCATTAGGGCTGAATACTGCTGCAAACAAAGAAATTCATATAAATAATAACAAAAGCACTACTTTATTTTACTCTCTTCTATTTGATGGTTTTTAATGTTGTTGTGGTTTAAACCCAGCTGGTAACTCAGAACCATGCAGCCGCTTGCTCACTCCCTGCTTTTTCCCCCAGCTCCTGGACAGAATTAGGTCTGTAGAAACCAACCCAACCAACCATCCCCTTTGCACTAAACCCTAAAGGTATAAGCTTTGGGTATACACACTTTCATAAGTCTCCTCTAGAGAAGACGGGCTCTGCTCTTTGTCTGCTGCTTTTGAAAGGAGCTAGACATTTAAAATATTCTATGAAAAGTGAATTATATTGAACAGGAAATATCACGGGGTGAAAACAAATAGCACATGGGAGCTTGGGCACAAGCCCAAGTCAATTTTTGGACTCGATATCTTCATTTACGTTACTAGATAGTTTGAGAGATGTGTTTTACAGAAATTCAGCTTCTGCCAAATTGAACACATGGGAATAACAAACATTTCCTGTTAGTACGCACTGCTGAGTACATTTTGGCAAGCAGCCTCACGGCAGCATCTTCAGGCCCAGGACTGGATCCTTCAAGGAACGTTATTGAGGATTCAGCAGGGAAAATCATGTGAAACCCGTCTTTTTCCCTACTTCAGATGTTTTGTGGCCAGGGACACAGAGTGTCACTGTGCCAGTCTGTCACTCTCAGTCAGCAGAAGCTGCTACCCTTAGGATTTATGCACATGCATAAATCTTATGAATTATGCCCTTCACATGCCCTTCATGTGCCTCTTTAGTCCAATGGTGAGTTTTGGTCTGGGGTTGCCTAATACCTTATTGGATTCTTTCTCCATCTCCATGAGGGCAGGACATGAACTGTTCTTATCTTGTTGAGTTGCAGCTTCTGCTGACGGTTGTGGCCTCGTTATCTTCTGGTTTGCGCATCTTGTGTACCTGATTGCGAGCAGAGCATGGGACACTGAAGTTCTAGATGTCAGATAAACATTGCCCAGCAACAACTAAAACATCAGTGTATTATTATCAACGTTCTCGTCATACTAAAGACAAAACACAGCACTGTACTAGGAAAAATTAAGAAAATTAACTCTATTCCAACCAAAAGCATATCTATATGAAAGCGCACAGCTTGCAGCCTAAGGCTCCAGCAAATCTAGCTACTCATGCTAAGCAAGTAAAACTAAGCAAACAGCATACTAAACCACACAATATTATAACTCTGGAAGTGACTCACTCTATATAACTCTATTTAAAACTTACTTAACCTAACAACTAATATTTCTCGACACTCTCTACAAGCAGACCCTGTGCCTGTCGCTTTCCCAGGGACCAGCGACCACCCTTGCATTTCCACAGGGAGAAAATACGTGCAGCTCTGAGCCAAACAGTCACCTTCCAAGCCAAGCTTCCTGTTCAGAGCGAGCATCCCTCATGTTGCTGCCTGCACAGTGAACAGAGCTAAGGTTCTGCAGAAGGCCTTCCCCTCTCTGCCACTACTTTGCTCCCCCCCAGCCCCTGCTGAGGGTGGGCAAGAGGGAATTGCTTCTGCATCCTTCCCCCACCAGCAGCTCCAGGCAATGCCTGCCACCACAGCCACAAGTGCTTGTGGGACAAGTACCCAGAGGCAAGCAGGTACATAATCCCTCCATTGCATCATGCCCAGATGCTGTCCAGGGGTGTTCGTCCCACTCTGTGATTTCTTAGGACCCCCTCCTTCACTTGCTGCCCAACTTGCAGTTTTTTCTTCCTTATTCAGTGAGGAAGGTAATTGTTTTCCCTAGAGTGCAGCTCAGTCTTTCAGCTGGAGAAAACCCATTAAAACCCAAGAAATCAGACAATAAATGGAGGCTATTTTGCATGATGGTGCTGACAATCTATCAGAGGAATGCAAACCAGTAATCACACTGTCGTGGTTTGAGCCCAGCCGGTAACTCGGAACCACACAGCCGCTCACTCACTCCCCCACTTCTTCCTCCCCCTGCTCCCGGAGGGATGGGGAGGAGAATCAAAAGAATGTAACTCCCACGGGTTGAGATAAGAGCAGTCCCGTAACTAAGGTATAATACAAAACCACTACTGCTACCACCAATGATAATAACGATTAGTGAAATAACAAGGGGAGAGGATACAATTGCTCACCACCCGCCGACCGATACCCAGCCCGACCTGAGCAGTGATCTGGGCCTTCTGGGTAACTCCCCCCAGTTTATATACTGGGCATGATGTGCTGTGGTATGGAATACCCCTTTGGCTAGTTTGGGTCAGGTGTCCTGTCTCTGTTTCCTTCCGGCTTCCCCTCCTCCCTGGCAAAGCATGAGACTGAGAAAGTCCTTGGTCAGAGTAAACATTACTTAGCAACAACTGAAAACATCAGTGTTACCAGCGTTGTTCCCAGGCTGAAAGTTAAAAAACACAGCACTGCACCAGCTACTAAGAAGGATTAAAAATGACTGCTGTAGCTGAACCCAGGACACACACCCATCCAGTGACTCATCAGATATGGTTAATTCTGCTGCTATGAGTGTCTCTGATGAGTCCTTCTACCAAGAAATTAATGTAAATAACAACAAAAACACTTCCTTATTTTAATCTCTTCTATTTGATGGTTTTTAATGTCCAGCAACATGAGGGTTTCATTTCAGTTGCACTGTCTCATTTGCACCCCAAGGAAAATGCTAGTTTTGATCTGGCAGCTGCATTATCAGATTCTCCTTCACACCAGGGCCTGGCTCTCTGGAAGGAAAACAAAACATGCTGCAAATAACCCACCTTGAGCCTTGCTGCCTGCCCGTGTCCTCTCTGGAGGGCTTGACAACCAGGCACTGCAGACGATGTTATCTCAGCACCACTGGTACCCTCAGCCTTGGCTAGTTAAGATGAACATCCCCTGTTAATACAAGCAACAAGCAGCAGAGGGAGGAACAAGCCGTATTTCTCAACTTTACAGATGTGAAATAACGGGATCCACTAGCTGCACCAGTATGTATCCCAGACAGTGAAATGGTGCTGGATTATTTTCCTCTCTTCACTGCTCCATTTGTTCATGCTGTTGCTCCCTAAACACGCTGCAAGCATGATAAACAGCAAGCCTGTTCACTTCGTTACGGTCATCTCTCAACAGAGATTTGCAGAAAGTCCAGGTGTTATTTTGGCTAAAATCCATGCTGCCTACTTTCCACCTCCTCCTGTGCTGTGTTTTTTATAATTTAAAACTAAGTTTTAAGACAGAGAAATTATCTTTAAGGCAAAGAAGTTTTAAGGAAGAGGCAGTTCACTATTACAGTTCAATGTTAGACTAGTGCCCCATGCCAAATCCTCCCCTTGATTCACCACTGCTCCATGTGCAGAGAGTAACAAACTCTGCCTCTCTGTGGGAAAACCGCTGCTCAAGTCATGGCACTACCCTACCCCTGAGCTTTTCCTGGTATCTTCCTCAAAACAAGGGTGTCAGAGCACTCAGGGGTCAATGTTTTCCTTTTGACTACAAAAAAATTTGCTGGAAAATCCAATTCTGGCGAGATCAGTCTCACTTGTAGGTTCCAGCTGAATTTGGGGGAGGGTTTCAGGCAATTAATGAAATGGGAGAAAGGTATAAAGAGCTTCCAGCCCTCCTGGGAGGGACCGTGTGCTGTCCCTAAAAGCAATGTATAGGACCAAAGCTGCTTGCATCACCATGTTTCTACAACACAGCATTTGGGAAGCTTGCATCACCATGTTTCTACAACACAGCATTTGGGAATCAAACCAAACCTTAAATGCAGACAAAAGACTGTATTAAGTAATACCCCAGTTAAAAAAAAAAAAAAAAACAAACAAACAAAAAACCAAAAAATATGAGCTTCACATCACCAGGAGGTCAGTGATAAAGCCAGTCTGAAGCTCAGGAGTACCTTTAGGAAGCATTTCTTTACTGAGATGGTGGTCAACACTGGAACAGGCTTCCTGGAGAAGTGGTTGATGCCCAAAACCTGTAAGTGTTTAAGAAGCATTTGGACAATGCCCTTAGTACCATGCTTTAACTTGGTCAACCCTGAATTGGTCAGGCAGTTGGACTAGATGATCATTGTGGGTCTCTTCCAACTGAAATAGTCTATTCTGTTCTACCTCAACACATCCTTCCCTTCATCAAATTCATCAGCTAGTGTTAAAGGCAGGTTTAAGTGAGGGGGTTAACACAGCATCACTTCGTGCTATAGCTGGGGCTGCCACTGCTCACTCTCGAGCTGAGCAGGTTGATAAGATTCCAGTAGCCATGATCTCCACTGCACATGCAAAGCTCACCCAGCAAACCCCCAGCATCCACACAGCACCCAGGGAGCTCTGGTAAAGGTGTGAAGGGGTAATTCTGGCTCAGCGATTGCAAGTAATAATATCTGGGAGCCTCTTCCAGTACCACTGGGCCCCTATGGAACCCTGTTCAACCCCAAACTTGAGCAAGTTTGCCCCAGCAACCTGCAGGAAGGGTATCTTTTTGCAGACTGCTTCTAAAAAATTGTTGGGAAATATTGGTCATTAACTGATGCAGCATCAAGGTGCTGCCTCTTGACCCAGAGATGAAGTGCTTGGAGCAATAGCAACCTTGAGTACACCTGTCCCTTTGAACTCTCCTTCCCTGAATCACTGTACGACAGACTGTGGCAGGTGAGGAAGCCCATATGGCTTGGAAAGAAACCTGGCCAAGAGAGGGTGTTTGCCAGCATGGGGAGCAGGGGGACCTGAGAGTACTTCAGCAGGGCCAGGGCCATAGCACTGCATTCAGGTGAGACACCCAGATACAGCAGGATGGATGCTAGCTTTAAATCTACATGGGTTTTCCACTGCTCTGACACATTCGTCATTGCATTTAATTCACAGTTTTCCCAAGCTGCTTGACAGGAATGACCTGTTCTCAGCAGGAGAGGGGGAAGTGGAGGAAAAAAAAAGAAAAAAAGGAATGAGTAGACATTAAGCATTGAGAAGCTCAGGAGGGAAGCAGGGTGCTGATTTTATATTTTCATTAGGAAAAGAGGTGAAAACAAACAAACAAAACCCAAAACGAAACCTAAGCTCTTCTGCCTCCCTCCTGCCCTGTGTGACTTACTGTAAAGCAAAGTCACAAGTGACATTGGCACTTTGTGGCTAAAACACGAACCTCTTGGGTTGCTCCAGGAACCCAGGATTTCTTCTGGGAAGTGTCACCCCTGGCCAGTGGTATTTCGCACTGGCTATTTGTACTCACCTCCCCATTTCCATGAAGGGGGAGTGCTTCATCTGTGAATCTACTGGCCGTAAGTGCTGGATGCTTGACTCTGCCGCACTCCTCTCCCAACAGAAAAAGCAAAAGAGGCCATACTTGCTCCAGACCTATACAGGATCAGTCCAGGAATCCCAGTGGAGTAAGCTTCCACTAAATGAACCCCAGATCTGATGCCATTTTGGGGTCTCCCTCACACTCTTTGTGTTTGCTGGTTTCCACGTTTTTTTGTAGCACAGCCCTGACCTCCTCCCGCAACCCTACTCCTGCCATAAAACCCACCCTGCAATATTAATCTTGTTGCATAAGTAATCCTCCCTACATATTTTCCAACCACCCCACCTTGGAAATGAATGACTACATACAGTTCCAAGTAAAACCTGAACACTCTCACCCACCTTGGGAGACAGTGAGGAAGTGCAGATCTTTCCCTTACACACTGATCCTGCTGCATTTGGCCCAAATCCTGCAGCAGCTCCACAAGTGCATAATATGGCTCACTTAGACCCACATTTTCAGGTGGGTTTGTGCTAAAGCTGCATTTTTTCCTGCCAGTGCCGTCAGCCATCAGGAGCTCCTCAGCCAGCCCTTATCCCCAGCCTGCTTCTTCCATGCAGTGGGAGATGCTTTAACCCTTCTGGTGCTCGAAGGATTAAATTTCCTTACAAAATCTTAGTATTTAGCAAAAGAGCTGCCTACAGAAATACCCTCAGGTCAGCCAACAGCCAGCTGAGGTGGTGCCCCTGGTTGAAAATCACTTGTAGGCAGAAAACAAAGCTTCCCTGGGGCTTGACACTGGCTCTCTGAGCTGCTTTCCACTTCTCCATCAGTCACAGCCACCTCTCACCCCTGCAGGGGAATAGCCTGGGACAGGTCAATGTTTAACTGAGCTGGGAAAGACATGTGGGCCCCACAGCTGCTCACACAGATCCTTCCATGTTCAGGGAGGACAGTACGTGAGGGGATTTTCCTTCTCCTTTCAAGCCACCGGTCTACAAAATGGGCCTGAGCTCTTCCAAGGCGCACCCCAAGGTGACCAAGGTGGCACCAATGTATGCTGGGGAGGACCTGCCCATTCTCACCACCCCATACTGGCACCCCAGCATGCTGGGACAGCCCAGCCTTCACCCACTGGCTGCGGTGAAGTGGGGAAACCCCACCATTCACAAGGAACTTCCACCTCTCCGGGAGACCTGGTATGGACAAGCCTCTGCAGGTAAGGAGGTCACCACCATATTACTGCAAAGTGCAGGGCAGAGAACCAGGGGGCATCAGCTGGGGCTGCGGGTTTGCTCACTGCAGGGCAGGTGGGTGTGTGCACATGCCTTTCTGCATCAGTAGCTTTTTGCCATCTCTAGGACATTTTGGCTTTGGGAAAACTCAATTCACCCCATCCCCCACTTGTTTTGGAAAGCATCTCAGTCACCAGAGCTCAGATCCCAGGCTCCTTACTCCCACCAGTCGTGCCCCTGGGAACAGCCAACATCCACTCCTCAGCATGGACCTGGCATGCAATGACAACAGCTTGCATCCGAGCAAACCCTCGTGCCGCAGCCCCATAACTCCTGGCCATACACCCATCCTGCTCACCTGTCACCAACTGCGCATGTCGATATTGCTAGCATGATTAGAATTAGATGCTGGGTAATGTGCTCGGCAGGTAAAACTCAGCATTAAAATCAATTATAGCCATGTCTTGTACGTGGCTAATTTCATAAGCCAAGAGGCAGGGAAAGGCAAACAGCATAGCTATTTTATATATATATATATTACAACATGTATGTTTTTCTACAAGCGCCATCATGCAGCCTCTCACACAGCCTTTCACAGCGGGTTTTAAACTCCATCCATACCTAAACTCTTCCTGAGCTGAGGAAGGAAGTTTGCACCCATCTGAAAGAGGATGCAGAGCTCTGCACAAGCTGGATAGTGACAAACAGCTTCCCAAAGCCAAGTTAGGCGAGCTTAGGGAGAACTCCCATGAACACCAATGTGGTTTGAGAAAGGGCAACGCAGAAAAAGGAGGATCTGCACCCTCCTCCCCTCTGTTCCATTTCAAAAAATGAACTTCTGACACATGCCAAGCGGCGTTAAGCACCGCTGCTTCACCAGAGGCTGGATATTTCCTTCAGGATCATTCAGTAAGAGGCATCAGGGAACAGTGAAAAAGCAAACAAACCTCTAGAATGATAGCAGTGATGTTCCTGGAGCTGGAGGTCTTGGGAAGAATACAAATCAGGTCTGGCTGTACAACAGGGCATTTCAAGTACTTCATGACAGGAGGAACAACCAAATTTTCCTGTTCTGGAAAATTGTCATCACCGGGCATTTAACAAGTGCTTGCAAAAAATGTGTACTTTTATTGAAAACCAAAACAGAACAAATAACAAACCCCAAACAACAAAACAAAACCCCTCGAACTTTAAAACTTCCTCAATAAATGTAATTTTCTATTACTTTTCATTTTCAGAAATAAAAGGAGTATGCTCAATAGTACTCCAGTTATATATTAGCTTGAGCTGCTGTCTAAATAAGCAAAGTCTCCAAGAGAATTGTTTTTATTTGGTTTAGGAGGGCTCGTCTTGGCTTGTGTTAAATCCCTCTTCCTCCAGCAGGGAGGATCTGCTGCTACTAAAGTGCAAAGGTTAAAAAAAAAAAAAAAAAAAGTCACAAGAACACCTTTAGCTCGGGCTTGGTGCTGCCCGTACAGTGCAGTGAGACGATGGTCCCTCCTTGCTGGCGTCGTGCAGGTATGCCAGGAACTATCCCTGCCCCAGGACAAAGCAGATTTGGGGACAGAGGGCACTTGGCTTCCAGTTCTGTATCTGTAGAGGATAAGGGCAAATCTACAAGACACACATGTGGATAAGATAAAGGGGAATAATTTAGAGAAAAAACTCAGACACACGGAACACAAACCATCAAACCTCATCCGGGAGAAATAACTTCCCAAAGCCATACCTCTCACCAGAAGAAGTCGCAGTCTCTTACCTGTGCTGTGTCCCATGTTCCTGGCACCATGAGGCACCTCCTTACATTTTACTTCATTAGAAATTCCCTATGCATTAATTTGTCCTGCAGATTGAGAGGCAATAACCTAATAACCCCTCCTTTTTTTTTTATTACAAGCTGCTATTTCAGCTCATGTTCCCAGCAGCTGAAGTTTGTCTCTGGAGGAGCCTCCTGCACTGGGAATTTTCACTTCAGGCATCCATTCTTGCATGTACAGAGCAGCCACAGCTTCGCTCAGCAGCTAATCATTGCCAGTGCTCTGCAGAGCCCAGCAAACATTTATCCGATGGTGTCACCATCTCCTCCCATTCCCCAGCACCCTCCATCGTCCTCTCACTTCTCCAGGATCCCTGCCTTAGCAATCCACTGTGGGGTTCATTTAAAGGACCCACTGAAGTCCCCCATAAGGTGATCTCCAAATTATTATTTTTCTTTTTAATACAACTATTAAATTTGGCATCAACTACAATGCAATTCCTGCACTTTATCCCCAACTCTCCTCCGCTCCAGCCACCCTGGGGGTCCCACCACACAGGAGCAGGAGCTGCTCAGCAACATCTCAATCAATTCTACGTATAAAATGGCATTTGAAAGCACCAAGACAATTTTTTGGAGAATAGGTGGGATAGAGAAAGTCTTCTGTAAAAGAAATATACACCATGCACTGCACAGGCAGTGTTGTCCACCCAAGAGCACCAGCGCAGAACAGACCCAAGCCCAGATCACGTTCAGACCTCAGCCAAAGCACTGCTTTAATAACTAACAGGTGATCAGTGGTTTGTAGCATGTTATTTTGGACTGATTTCCAAAGATGAGTGCCTGTGATCATACTGCTTGTTTGACCGTAACCTGCTAACTTCTGAACCCACTGGCTGTAGCCCAGCTCTGCCACAGTCAGTAAAAGCATCAGAGAGATTTCTCAGTTCCACCAAACACTAACAATAATAAAGTCTCAGGGACTGAGCAGCAAGAAAAGATCCAAACTGCTGCCTGCTCCCCACTTTAAAAGGGCAGGCAGCAGGGAAACAGCAACACTCGGAGGTTTTTTTGGCCACCTGATGGTTACAGGCCAGAGGAGGAGAGGGGGACCCTTGTCACACAGGGGATCGAAGGGCTCAGGGAGGCCACAGGAGACACGGAGGATGGTTATTGACACATATAGGATACATGAGAAGTTGCAGAACGAAGTAGGAGAGGTACATGGTAGGCATCTGTTAGAGCAGGCACAGGTACATCTTCACTTCATTTCTGCAGCTAACAGAATAATTTACACCATGTGTTAGCGGAGTACACCAAGAGAGACTTTACTGGGACATGCCAACCAAAAAATAGTGTAGAAAACTATTGCTGAGTACAGCTTAGCAGTTGATGATCCCCCAAAAGTAACTTCATCTGTTTCTTCTCTCATCTTTAAGGACCCCTTTCTTTCAATGCTGTGCCAGAAAAGGGAGAAACCAGCATCATTAAACAGCACCCACCTCGAAGACCTCAGGTAAGGCAAATTTGAAAAGCTCTCTCTGAGTTTCTCTGACCCACTGATGTGGGCTTTCCTGGGGACTTGGGCACATGTCACAGCACCACGGTTAGGGAAACAAATATCTCACAGAAATGCAAGTAGGAGGTCCTGCTGTTAGATGACCATCCCTGGGTGAACTTTATCACTAGTTCAGGTTTGATACCTGGGGCAGAGCAGGTACACTGACCGCAGAGGGGTTATTTTTGGTTCATTAGCACAGAGGTGAAGACTTCATCTTCTAAGAATAGCCAAAGGAGGACCAATGCAGCAAGGCCCTGCCTTTACTCTCCTGCCTGACTCCATGAGTCTTGCCTCTCTGGAGACACTCGACAAGGACAACATGCCCCAGCCCTGGCCATGAGGTCACCTCTCCTGTAATGACCCATTTCCCTTTGTGGTGTCTGCGTACTGCAGCCCAATCTTTGTGCTCTCATGAGGCTAACATGGCCAAGACAGAGCCCTTTCCAGAAGGGATTCAACTTACATCACTGGGGCTAGTTTTGGCTCTTCAGGTCAAACATCCCATCAGGGTCTGACATAAGCTTAGAGGCAGAGAGATAGGTAAAGCAGACAGATGTGGTTTGCAATAGGGGCCCATGAAAGTACAGAGCAATTATTCTAGGTTTCGAGAATTGCTATGCATGCTGTGTACCTACACATACAATCTGGAAAGGGCAAGCTGGAGCTGCGTTATCAGAACTGTACAACTCCTGCCATAAATCAGGTTATTTAAAACCCAGACCTAGAGAAACACACTGCTTTCTCTGCTTCACCTGAATTTTCATCGCTTCTCCACACTCACCCAAACCAGACGGTAATACCTTCCAATTTCTGGTTTCTTACCTGCTCACCACTGAGGACGCAAAGCTGCCGGTGCTTGAGATTGAGTTCTTCCTTATGTGCCCACAGAGGGTTAGGGAGAGGACATCAGGGACACAGGCTAAGCCCCACTCTAGATGCCCCAGAGCTGCAGTTCCTCCACTTTACTCCTGAGATCTTTCTCTTTTAGAGCCCCTGCTTGAGGCTTTTGGCTGCGCTTCTTCTCTGCTATTTGGCATAGGTCTGTGAGCTCCAAAACTGAGAGCAAGGGCTCAGAAGAACAAAGTCGGGTAGAGAGAGGGGACAACTTGAACAGACCTCTCCAAGTGCAGGTGTTCTATTTGGGGAAGCACTCAGCTACTGGAAATAACCCACCCCCCATGCTGTCACTTAGGCATGACTTTCAATTAGCAATCAAGGGCCAATGTTGTACCTGCTGCTGAGACTCCTCTAAGAGAGCTCAGCTGCACAGGCACACCAGCAGCCTAATTAGGCATCTGGAGGGAGTCTTCAGCAGTGGGTGGTTGGGGATAAACAGAGGCAAACACACTTTTTGGCTGTTTAACCCATGAAAGAGATATTTTTGCCCCAGCTGGCCATGTGCTTCTCTGTAGTGCTCCTTTAGGAGCTGGGTCATCACAACTTAGAGCAGCCCTGGGGCTGCCCTGGGTTACACGAGCACCGAGCTACCCCTATGGGGCAGAGGTGCATTGCTCAAGCCTTCCTTGCTGTGATTAAATTTTTTTAAACTATAATAAAGAACACAAGAGTCACCAGTTGGGATCAGGTAAACTCCCTCCGCTCAGGGCTGCAGCTCTGGCCAAGACTGGTGGTTTCAGAGAACATAGGTGGCCACCAATTAATGAATAATGTGTCCATAGATTTGGTGGGAGGATGAGGCAGCAGGACCTGGAATGAGCCCAGCTACACCCTGTGAACTGCCATGTGGAATCACAGCCTCCTTTAGAAATCTCCTACTAGCACGCAATTTTTAGACATTGATCTTATTTCCATTACAGCTGTATTTATGTATTATTAAAACACTGATAATGATTACTGCAGGACAGACACTGTTAATCCTACCCCATGCTTCTGCCATTGCTGTTGGGGAGTGTAAACACCGCTGGAAAAGCCTTTTTCCCTGTGGGAATATTTTAAAAAACAGCAGAGCAGGATGACGTGTCCTTCTCAAGGACTTTTAGAGGATTTCAGTCAGAGAGTATTTCCAGAGAAAAATCCCCTGAGGTTCACAAAGATGAAAGAAAAGAGTCGATTTTCTGCCTGGGACAGAACTTTAGCCAAAAGCCTGAAACTTGGTGTCCCCACCAGGCACAGCAAGATGAGCCGATAGATGCAGGAATTTATTTACCTTCAGCCACCCTTGGTGCTGGTGGCCTTGATGACATCTAGGAGTGATGCACAGCCCGGACCATAGTTTGTGGTGTCAGATGCTGCCATCTAGTGCCATTCTTTAAGTTTCATATTCAGTTTTGTGAGATTTTTTGATGCTGAGACATGTGAACTTGGTGTTCGAGGGTGGCGGGGAATTCTCCCTTTACATGATGCTGCTTACTTTTTTTGTCCTACGTTTTTGCACTGATCTACAGGAAGCTTCTAAATTATAGCTCAGGCTTTAGCAGCAGTTCAGTGCAGACAGTCAGAGATATGTCACCATTTATTGGACACTCATTCATATTTGAGTTAATGGTGTCCCACATAAAGTGTAAGACAGGTCTTATTGGTGAAGTCCTTTATGATGCTCCCCTTAATTTTTATGGAAGTTCTACTGAGCTCCCATCCTAGAAGGGGACACTAGCAATATTGAGCCATGAAATGACCCAGTATCATCTAGTGGTTTGGCATGCTTTAAGGAGGCAACTTAGGTCCTTAAGATAAAAATCCATGCTCAGAGCATCTGTAAAGCAATCCTCTGCCTGCTTCCATTAGCCACCAGGAACTTTGTATGATGCACAGTTCTGCATAGAAATGTCTTAGGCCAACATAAAAGAGACTGGTTCAGCAGAAGGAACAGTGCTCTGCATCTTGGGTGACTGGGATTTGCCCTTGGATGACCTGTTAGAGGACTTGCCGGTTTATATACTGGGCATGACATGCTGTGGTATGGAATACTCCTTCAGCTAGTTTGGGTCAGGTGTCCTGTCTCTGTTTCCTCCTGGCTTCCCCTCCTCCCTGGCAAAGCATGAGACTGAGAAAGTCCTTGGTCGGAGTAAACATTACTTAGCAACAACTAAAAACATCGGTGTTATCAGCGTTGTTCCCAGGCTGAAAGTCAAAAATACAGCACTGCACCAGCTACTAAGAAGGAGAAAAATGACTGCTACAGCTGAACCCAGGACAATATTAAATTATGATACCTCTCCATACTTCAGCTTTGACATGTAGCAGTCCGAGCTGGGGTGTGCCTTCACTTGGCTGGAGCCTTGGACTCCTATACCCGATATAGGTATAGAAATACCTACAGGATGAAACTAATGTCAAACTAGGTATTTGCTGTTTTGACTGTAATGCAGGAGATGCCCTCAGTTTTTCCCATTCCTGAAGGACCAAAGGAGATGTTCATCTCACTGAGCATCCGCTAGAAATGCCAATCTCCTTCCTGTCTTCCTGTATCCCAAGCAGCTGGGCCAGAATTGGAGCTGGAAAAATGTCAAGGTAGTTTCATATCAGGTTTTATGATTGTGTGGAACAAGCAGTGCTGAGTATTATAAATATTGGACTTGCAGAGGCTTGAACCCGCCTGCCCTCTGCAAGCAATTGCTCCTGCAAAGCCCTGGAGTCAGCAAGAAGTGGCTGCAAGCCCAAAACCAAAGGTAAGCACATGAATTGAGCCCTGTGCATGGTGCCACTGCTGACTGGAGGCTCCTTTCCCTTGGAATTCAGGCACTCCAAAGAGCAGAAGCTGGTGTTTCACACCAGCTGCACTCCTGCCCCTGTCTGAGTCCAGGAACCAGCTGAAACACCTGTGTGTGGGTGAAAGGATGCAAAATAAGGGAAAAGTTTCTCCAGCATGAGAGTTCCCTGATGAGGCTGACCTGCTGAGCCAGGACCTTAAATATTTTTGAGGCTAAAGGTTTGAGGACCAGTCCGTTAAATGGCTGCGTAACTTCAACACCCATCACTTGTGGTCATCAGGGAGAGGGCTGCAAGGGTGGTGTGCCATAAACAACCCCTGCAACCTTGAACATGCAAGAGAGTTTACTTCTTTTGGATCATGAGATTATCTTGGGCAGCTGACTCCAAGTGGTAACGCCTCAGGAGCAGAAGCATGTATATATTGTTTTAATGAAGATTTTTTCATCATGCCCCAGAGCTGTGAGATAAACTGTGAAGTGCAGTGGAAATCTGTGATAAATTTCTGCAACTTGGCTACGCAGGGAGACACTTGCTGCCTTTATCTGGGGAGAGCCTCAGGGGCTGGGTGTGGGTTTGGGAGCTGCTAGCTGTTCTTTTCCTTTTCAGAAAATGCAAGTGTATTTATTTACATTTTAAAATACCTCATAGGCTCTGGAGAAGAAGGGGCAAAGCCTGAGACACCTCCCTGGCAGGCGGCAGCACTTGCACAAGCTGCAAATGCTGGACTTGACCCGCAGGCGCCAAGAGGTAATGCTGAGATGGATTTGAGGAGAGGCTAGGGCTTCCCCTCTCAGACTGGGGCTGCCCACCCCCAGTGTCTCTCCTACGGACCAGGAGGCTTTAAGCTTCATGTTGGGAAGGTCATTCATTTGACCCTTGACATATTGAGCTTCTGCTGCTTTCCCAGTGGTTTGGTCAGAGGAGAGGTGGGGAGCATCACAGTGGGCCCCTGTGATCAGTAGTTACTTCTGATTTTTCCAATGCTCTGCCCTCATTTGGCAGTGGCTCATGAAGAGACCAAAATCTCTGTCCGGCTTATGTTCTGTCATGTACCCAGTTTGGCAAACACCATTTTCTTGGGTTAAACTACTTGACTGTGTAATTATTTTCAGTGTCAACCCCCTAATGATATGCCATGTTGAGCTGTTAAAACGTGTTCACTCCTCTGCTGCTTGTGTTCACGACTCGTTTGCAAACCCAGGCAGAGCTGAAGCGAAATCTCCACAGGGAGGCAAACATCAACAAACAAAAAATCAAGGAATTCAGCCCGAAGAAAGTCCTTGACAGTCTCCAGAGAGGCAACAGCACCGAAAGCCAAGACCTCGTCCCTGCTGAGCACAATCAGCGTTTTCATGGAGATGACCGTGGTAAGTAGAGTAATTTTCCAAGGAGATTTAAAAATCACCAGCCTTTTAAATGTCATCAGAGAAGTTTCCCTACGGAAGCTGCTTTCACTGCTCCATCTCCTGCAGTGACACAATGCAGGTTTAAAAGACATGGAAGGAGGATGCTGAGTAATGTGTTTATAAGGCAAAGCATTGGGATGCCTCAGAACAGGAAACAGGTCTCTGGGCTGCTTCACTGGTAGCATCCAAACAGACCTGAGTAGATGTGAATTAAGAGCTCTGGACTAGCCATAGGGGCATAAAGCCAAATTCCTCAGGAGCAGGTTCCCACTGGCAGGAGAGTCTGAGCTTGTCCTCTAAAGCTCCACCAACATGATGGCCAAAGGTGCAAATGACAAAAAAAAAAAGGGAAATTACTTCCTGAAGATCGATGCTTACAACAGGTTTTGTCCCCTGCCCCTCTGCCCCAGCATGAGAAACCTCCTGCCCAAGCCTGGGGTTTGTCCTGGGGAGAGCTTCAGAAGAGCTCTTCTACTGCACCAGGTTGATTGCATCTCAATTTTCTCTGCTCTGGAGAAATCAAGTGTGACGCTGCCTTGCAGCAAAAGGGAAACCTGGATCATTTGGGATAGCTGGTTATTTTCAGGGACCTTGTGAGACTGTTTTTTGAGAGAAGAGTCAGCCTTGTCTCTCCTCCTTGAAATGCAGGAAGGACTGAAGGAGGATACCCACATACATTTTGGGGTGTTGACCCTTGCAATCAGTCTTCTCTGGCAGAGCAACCTTGGACACATTGGAAAGCTGGAAGTGGGCTCACCAGGAGAAAGAAATGGAGAATGAACTGTTTGAGGAACAGCTGCCAGAAATTTGCTCCTGGCTTCATCATTGCATGGTCTGCCAACATGTTGCACCCATATGCATACAATGACCATAGGGTAAATGTTACAGCCACTGAGGTTACTCACTTTTTAGGTTTAGTTTCATATGGAAACTGCTTCCCACTGCCCAGAGCCAGGCAATTTCCACTGCAGATTTGCGTCCCTCTGGATGATGTGTAATGGAGGTGAGATGTTCCTGGTTAGATGATTTCCAGCCATGGCTCCATGTTACTTTCAACATCTGATATGAAAACGCATCAGGTGAAATTCATTTAACAATGACGAGATCTCAGTCTCTCTTGGGCATGTTGTCCTGCTGCAGCCCACACCATGGCACAGGAGGGAGCACGGCATGGTCTGTGTGACAGTGATGCCAGCAAATGCTGAGCTGGGACTTCTCACTCCCCTGTATGCCTCAAGGAAAGAGATCAGCAGGAATGGATGTAGAATAAACCTGGAGGGCTGACCAGCAGTGCTTTATATTTGCACTGGTTGGTGCAGGCTGGGGAAGCAGCTGGGGGGTTGGTGGTGCCACAGCACACAAGGACCTCACTGTCCTTCACAAAGGGAAAATTGAAGTGAACCTCAGCCGCCACTTTGTACTGGCATCCCTGGGGCATGGGCCCCCGTCCTGCTTTGCTTGCATGTGACAACCTTTGGCACAGGCTGGAAATGTATCACCAAGGATGAAATGCTTAAATCAGTGAAAATCTTGTCTGACAGTGAACTTTTACTAGGAGAAAGGGGAACAGACTTGGCTGTTCCTATTCCCTTGTGTTTCTTCACCTCAGCTCTCTTCTGCTTGGGGATAAAACCATACTACCTCTTGCCAGACTCTATAATTTCACCATGAGTGTATTATACCTTATCCCTCCCAGCCTTGAGCATGGGGTCTGGTCTTACAGTGATCTCTCAGGATCTTCTTTACATGCCTCCAGCTGCCCATAGCCATTTCAACTAAACTCTAGGCAACAGGGCTTGCAGCTCTGCAAAATTATGATTCTTTTAAGTTTGATTTTTTTTTCTCTCCCCAAGGAAACACGTGGGGTGGAGGACTCTCCAGGCAGCATGATGGGGCTGAACTTTCTCCAGGCAGAAGCAGGAAGGTTGACCTGTGGTTCTGCAGGGAGACGCGGATGAGGGATCTGTTCTGGGACACCTCCAGCACAGGGACTGAGGAGTGGGAAAGGGAAGAGAAGATTTACCGCAAACCTACGCTTGTGAGAACAAAGACAGAGAGAGTTTCTCTCTTTGATGACTTCTTTGATAGGGATTTCTAGTGAGAGGGACATGCGGAAGAAAAGCCCCAGCTCTGGTGGTGCTGAAACCCCCCAGGATGGATGGACTGAGGGTGGAAACACAACGTTCCCAGTGAGCAGCATTTCTGGGAGTACAGGCCAGTGGAAATGGCAGCTGGAAATGAACAGACCACAAATGTGGAGTAAATAATGACTGTCAGGGTTATGTGTCTGAATCAAAATATCTGGGGGGAAAATGGCTTGGACTGAGCAACAATGAAGTGGGGGTAGAGGGAGGAGGAGGCTGGCAAAAAAACTAAGCAGATGCTGGAAAAAATTCTGGGTTAACCCCAAATATTGTTCCAACTGAAATGAAATGTTTTGCTTGTCTTTGGGTTACTCAGCCTTTCTGTTTAACTTTTTTTAACCTTATATCCTTTTCTAAACCACAAAAGCCCAGTTCAAATTGTAAGGTAAAATGACCGATTTAGGAGGTCTCTAAAATAAATACCCTGCAACTCTAAAATTCCTTTTTACCTTTTTTTTTTAATTATTTCCTCTGCTGCCCCAGACACAGAAATACATGTACTTTCTTTGTACTAACCTCCAGTCTTATAGATAATCTTCTGAAAAAGCTGGTTTTCATTCACTTGTTTTCTCTGTTCGCGGTTCAGTGCTGTGCAGTGAACAGTGGAAACTGAGGGATCTCCGGCATCTCCTGCAGATACATACCCCGGTGGTGCTGGTTAAGACTGCTGCACCACCAAGAATTTGGAAAAGCTGCCCTGTTACAATTTGACATTTCCCAGTATATTGAAAAAGATGGTTATATGAAGGGCAACGGATCTATCAAAGAGATTCCTGCAATTTCCACCTCTTCTAAACTGTATTTTTGCACAAAATTATCTGCTTTTCCTGACAAAATCATTTGTTATCTGAGAGAAAACCCAGTTCTCCTGTCTCCTATCTGGTTGTCTTTGTAGGTCCATAAATGCCATTGCAGTACAGATGCATCAGGTTTGTGGAACACAGTAAGTCATTCAAGCACATATATAAAAAGCAATTTCAGTTATACACAACGTAGTTAATTTAACGTGGCAAACTAGATATATAGAGGACTGGTGCTACTGGGAGACAGCCCACCACCAGCCCTGGCCCTGGGAGAAACACCTGCCTGATACCCAGCATCAATTTTGCTTCTGTTCAAAGTTGCAGAGTTGACACTTCCTCCTACCTCCTGCTTGTCTCCCTAGGTTGCTTCCCACTTTGTCTTTCTAAAACACTTCAGATCAGCTCTTTGTCTCAGGGCAGGGACTCCAGGAATAACAAACATGATTATCATCACAGCGACTTCCATTTCCTTCAGCTGGAAATCTTATCCTCTTACTTTACAAGTTAAAACATCCAAAATAACTAGATCTGGAGTCAGGTCTCAATTACCCAGGACAGCTCAGGGTTTGGGTAGCTCTGGACAGATGAAGCATGTCCTGCATCACTGTCTCAAACCTGCACTACCTCCCACAAAGCTGTTTTGGATGTCTGTGTTGCATCCTCAACTTCCTGGATTACATAGCCAGCAAAAGAGCAGGAGACACATTTTTACACATATTTAGGGGAATTGGATGCCCATGGCTGCCTCAGTTTGAACAGTATTTAGCTCAAGCTTTATTGAAAATCCTAGGTGGAGCAGGAGCTGGAAATAACAGCCAAAGCCCCAAATCAAAGCTGGAGCCTCCAGCACAGCTGCCCAGCACTGAGCTTCTCTGTCCCAATTTCACCTCTCTCTCTTTTTGGCATCCCTAAATGCATAGCCCATTACAGCATGTCTACGTGCTTCATGGAGAAAACTGCCCTTTGGAGAAATCACCATGTATGATTTCACTGAAAAGCCAAGAAAACTAACACAAACACAGAGAAGTAGGAAGAAGAGAACTGCTCGTAGCAAATGAGTCTGTGTCTGGAATCTCTGTGTTTTAAAAATGCTCCCAAGAACTTTGCTGATAAATATGATCATTGTGTGTGAGCTGAAAATACTGTGAGAGTCTTGAATTCGATGTTGAGGGTATGCTGAAAAAGTCAATGATTTAATGGGCTGGAACAATTAATCTGGCACTTGTCTATACACCTGTTCTCTTAATGATGTGACACATCTCCCTTCTGTATACCCATCTGTCAACAATTAAGCTATAATTGGTGGAAATGCAATTTATCTCAGATAGAGCGGATTAGTTTTCCAATAATCCCATTGCCAGTCCTGGGGAAGAGTGCTGCCCATGGAGAACTGTATGTGGACCAGTCGATCCATATCACAAACTGTGCAGAGAAGAGACTCTGAGCATTGATTTATCAATTTACAGTGTGCAAAATTTGCTCTTATGGAGGTTATAAAATCAGCAAACCTGCTTCCTACTTCTGGTGCTCAAAATTGTTTGACTGTGCTGCTCTCGCTTGTATTAATTCATTACAACCTGTAGAGATGCAAATGGCAACTCATTCCCTTCTCTTGTTTTCTAACATCCTTCCAGAGGCTGGAAAGGAAAATGGTTTTTCTTACTAAAGGTGAAACTTAGACTTTTCTACAAATTACAGAAGATGGAAAGCAAACCCCACAACATGTGTGCTGCAACTCAGCAAGGAAGACTTTACAGAGCTGTTTTTCTCTGAATAGCTCCTGATTCCAAATGCTTGATATTAGCTCAATATTTGAAGGCTGAGTCATTACAGTCAACTATGGAGAGGATGAAACTTGCCCCTCGACATAACTGAGCACACACAGCTTCAACCCAAGTCACCCACCACAGAAACAAGTGCCTGTGCTTTAGCAGAGCCCCTCACCTTGACCCCAGCATGCCTTCACAGGGAGGAAGACAGGCTGGAGCACTGCCGCATCCCAGCTGAGAGGCACAGGTGTGAGATCAGTTTTAAAGCATAATGATGAGGAAACCTGCATGGGGTTTGATTTTGGTGGTGTGGAGCACTGTGTAGTCAGAGGAGGAAGAGCCAAGAGGGAAGGATTCAGAGCAGGGAAGTAGAGTGGTATTTGTCTGACCTAATTCAGGCTATGTAAGAGCTGTGAAGCTGATATAAAACAGCCACCTACTCTGTTAATAGCTGAGAACATGAGAGGAGGAGTAAGGGGTATCTCCAGGGGGTGACATTTCCCCCATCTATCCTGGATGGGGTGAGTTACCTGCTGGCTAACAAGGCATTTCACACCACCCACTCAGCTTTGAGGCAATGCTGAACCCATCCTGCAGGTTAAACGTGTCTCCACTCAGGGTGTGTGCTGAGGTAGAAGCTGCTCAGCCATGATTCAGCACCTTCAGAAAATTCACATTACCAGTTTTCACCAAAATGACAAAGAATGGAAATTTATGCAGTTCATGTGACTGTGGGTATCAGTCAATGGCATAGCCATGAAGAAAGAGATTTAGGTCAGATAGATCCCAGCTGCAGAACACAAATACTTTTGGTCTTCCCAGTGAAATGGTTATAGGAAGTTTTTGGTGGCAGTATGAACGTGGCCAGAGCCAACCAAGTTTCTTCAGCTCAGGATTAGCTGAACTGGTTTTGCTAAAATGTTAAAACAAAGTGATAATGCTCAGCCTGAAGGAGACAACCAAGTTGGAGGAAGTCAGCACCAGTGGTTTATGTCTGAGAAAATCACCACCAATTAAATGTAAAACCTATTAGAGAACATGCCAATGAACCTCACCTCTGTACTTAAAAAAGTAGCCAGGGTTGCTGTAATATCTCTGTTATTGTTCCTAAGCAGAAAAATTATTTACTTACACTTAATAAAGCGAGGTGTTGGGTAAATTAAGTTGAACAAAGCCATGCTGTAACTAGATCTTATTTAGCAGTCTGGATTAATGTGATTTTCTAACCTTCCCGGGCTCTGTCCCACCTGGTGCTCAGAGTATTTGACCTCCTCAGGAATGCAAGTGTCCAGCATCATATAACATCCTCCCTTCCCCCCTGCCCCATTCAAAAGCAGAAAAAAAACCCCACCGTCAAAGCCACTTGGATGTATCCAGCAACCTTATTAAATCCTTTATTTGCCCTGCCTCACTGGAAGGTGTGTGATAGGCAACTGGGATTGCTTCAATCTGCTTACACAAAGCCATGAGAGAAAAGTGCCTAAGAACATCGAATTGAGCAGCTCCGTTTCAGGCTGTACATGAAGATTAAAGTATTATCATCAGCTTGAAAAATATCAACCGTGGCATATTTTCATTTGTTTAACTAGGTATCCTCAGACTGTATCGCGATAGCACAGCCATAAACCTGTTGTTTTCCAATGCTGGAAACAGTGATTAAGCCCTTTATGTTTTCCAGCTTTCTTTAAATAATTCCTGAGCAAGGTCAAGAGTTGGTACAAGGGTCCTCTGATGAATTAAAAGGAGGGAGGCAGCTCCTGCATCTCTTCTGAGCCTCTTTACCTGCTCCCGATATAGGATGTTGCCCTTTCTGGGATGCCCCCTCCCTCTCAGCAGTGCTGGTGCAGGGATCTCTCTCTGGGGGAACATGATCCATTTCCGCTGACAGGACAGAGCAGCCCACACATACCTCCTCCTCTTGTAGGAGTAAGAAAAATATTTATTTCTTGCTTGGTACAAGGGTTGTAGCTTCTTGCCACCTACCGATATGTTGTGGGAATGGCTCATCCTATGAATTCCTGCAGAAAAGCTTAATTGCGCGCTGCCTCTGGCTGATAGTGCATCCAGCAATGGCTGAGCAGGCCGCAAAAATGAACTTGAGAGTAAATACAGAACCTGGCACACTGACAGGAGAGCAACACATATTTGCTCAGTTGTTACCTGCTGCAACTCCCTCCTTGCACCATCCCTTGCGCACCTCATTTCATCATTCCAGAGAGCAGGAACATCGGAAAAATTATGCATCTCACTTGCAAAACAAAGCCTTGGTTTCTTCCCCTTCTATATTTCTCTAGTTTATTTATTTTTTCCCCCGTCAGCTCCCCCTAAAGTCTCTGCCTGGCTTTAACTCTTTCTCAAGCGACCTTCCTTCTTCCTTAGCTCTGCTGAGGGCTTCTGCTCAGAGGACAGAAGGTCTCTGCAGGACCCTGCTCACTGCTTAAGCTTCACTTAGATCCTGTTTTGATGGCTTAAGCAATGCACAAAGCTAATAGTGCTAACTCATTCCTCAGAGTGGACTTCAGCCTCCATGAGGGAGCCGAGTGCACGTATTTGTGTCTCCTGCCAGAGATGCCGAATGAGGTGTCGTCTCTGCAGCAGCAGTTTTGATGTGCTCTCATCCCCACAGAGAGTTGCAGTGAAGCTCAGCTGAGCTGGCTCACCTCTGTCCTTTACAATCATGCTCTCCCTTGGCCTCCCAATAACTCCTACAGAAATACGAGCCTTTACAAAGTGTCCTCAGTGTTGAGATACCTGTGCTGGTCCTAGGAAGCTTCATATCTGAAGAATCCTTCATCTGCTCAAGCTTCTCCCATTTCGGTCATGCAGCTTTCCTTCTCCTTCACGCCTATCAGCAGCATGCTTTGCTAACACATACCCTCAATGATGATGTAGAGCAAAACACTGTTGTTTTGCTGATCCAGCCTTGAATTTCCCTGTTCCTTCTAAGTTACCTTGAGACATACCAGAAACTCACGCTGCATCAGCTGGTGGTTCGGGCAGACTGCAAATCACGCGTTTAATCAAACCAGGTTTTATGCAGCACATGATTTAACATCCAAAATTACTTGATTAACTTGGTAGTCAATTAAAATGCTAGATAACAACTGTTCTGGGAGAAAAGAGGAGCAAGAAAGTGCCAGTTTTGCAGTCACCCCTTGCAGAAGCACACCTTTCATTGAACACTAAGGACCAAGCGCTTGCCTTTTGTTGGTAGCCACTTGTTCCCAGTTGCAAACACCACCCAAAAGCATGGCTCATGACTACTGTCTGCACCACAAAAAAAGGGCTGAGATTAAAAGCCAG
The DNA here is from genome assembly GCF_004027225.2 of Strigops habroptila. Classification (NCBI taxonomy): domain Eukaryota; kingdom Metazoa; phylum Chordata; class Aves; order Psittaciformes; family Psittacidae; genus Strigops; species Strigops habroptila. The sequence continues at coordinate 9,841,461 of NC_046358.1, forward strand.
GTGGCCCTTCTATTTAGCACACAAATCACCTCCTTCAGTTCAGCTAAGCTGACCTAAAAATATAGCTTTTTGCCACACAAAGCCTCCCTTCAGAGACTTGCTGGAGCTGCTTTTTCTTTTAGCACTTCTCTGTCTTGAAAAAAAGCTACTGAAGCTTCATTTCACTATGTTGCACTATACGGGGACCATGAGCCCATTACTGCTTCAGTGTAATGAGGACTGATAAAATAACATGCTTAAGGCTGTTTTTTTAAGGTCAGATGGAGAATTAGCATACAGTGCTGACATGGTTCTGGATGTTTTTCCAAACTTGATACTTAAAGTAGACATTATTTTGAGCAAAAGTATTTTTGTTTAAAATGTGTCCGTAGGTCTTTGCAAAATACATTTTAAAAGATGCAATCTTCTCTAAGAATTGGCCACTCTTAAAAAAACCCAAGACAACTAAACAAGCTTAAAAGTAGGGGTTCGGTTTGGGGATTTTCTCTGGTTTTGATTTATAGAAATCCCAATTTCCAGCCACAACAATTTATTGTCACTATCTTTGTAAAGCTAATTTGTAACAACAATCCAGCTAAACGCTACTCAAAATAGTCACAAAAAAGTGGCAGAAAGTATTGTGCTAAAGCTAGAGCTGAAAAAAAGGCAAAAAACCAAGAAGTCTCTTTGATTCCTAAAACCAGTTTTTGCAGTAACCCCTGCTTTCAACCTTTATTTTATATTTTCTCATTCCCAAGGCTCTCCAGGTCCACTTTCCAGTTGTAAGCAGAGGGTCTGAAAGTGGCCATAAAGCAACAAAGATTAAAATCTTTCTGCAGACCCTACATCTTTTGGATGAAGGATTACCTACTAAGAAAAAATCACCTGGCCCCCTTTTGAAGCTGAGGATGAGGAGCTGGGAACAGCCCATTGCTGCTCTGGGTTTTGATAACCACTCTGCCCTCATTTATTTTTATTTTTTTTCTCCTCGTTCCTATCTTTCAAAAGATGATACTTAATTAACTACCTACAGGGATCTTGTGCAGCTCAGTTAATGTTTGGAAACTGCTTTGAAGGCAGCCAGCCTTATACAGTTTCTAAGGATGGGGGGTTCCTCCCTTTCTGACTCTTTTCTTCCTTCCTACCATGCCATGGCAAAAGCCCCCAGCCTTTGGCACATCAAACTTAATGTTTTACTCCATCTCAGCTAATGTCCAGGAAAACAGCCAGGAGTGCAAATCCACAATTAGCCTAAAGGCAAAGGAGAGTGCCTCTGCAAAGCTTCAATCTCTTTGGTGTTTTACTCCAAGAGAGTGATACTGAAATATTGTTTCATCAGTTCCTTTCTCACAACTTAAGAAAAGTTGGACTAGATGATCCTTGAGGTCCCTTCCAACCTGTTATTCTATGATTCTATGAACTTCTATCCATCTTAAAGAGCTTGGTATGGCAAAGGTTCCAGTGAACGTGGTGCGAGGTAACTAATGATGCATGAGAGCAGGAACAAGCTTTATGGCCTCATGGGAGCACCTGGCTTGTAGGGGTTGATGGTGGTCCTGGTGGGTATGCTGGTCTGTGAAGGTGGTAGAGGACTTCCCTTAAAGTAAAATGGAAGAGCCTACAATTTTGCAGCTGTAGGATCAGATGTTTGGTCTCCTCTCTGTGAGACTGTGGCCTCTAATGTGAGATGTCACATCTGGATGGGGGACTCGAAGGGCCTGGGTCTCAGCCAGAGCAATATATCTTCACTTACCATGGGAAAACAGACGTTCAGACGTTATGGATAACCATAATACAAGGTTACCCACCATTTTTGCTCTTCTGATGCAATGCATTGATGAGTTTTCTGATTGAGATGTCAAAATTATAGGAGCCCAGTCTTCATCTGTGTAAGAAAATACTAAAAAACACTAAAAAAAAATCTATTTTATATATATTAAAAAAAAAAACAAACCCAAGCAACCAAACCCAGAGAAGAATGATAAGTGTCTGTCTGAGTTGGAACTAGGTAGTGGCAGAGAGGGAAAGGGCTTTTGTTTATCATCAAAAAAAGACATGTAAGTGGCTATGATGTGGAATAGTAAAAATGAATGAGGTCTTACCTCGTCATTTCCCACCTTTTAAGTGATTGGTTTCTGTAACTGCCTTTATGTACACATAAGACCTGCCTTTATGCTCACACCAGGAACTGGAAAGGGGTGCCGAGATCTGGAGCTGGGAGTGAATCAGTTTTAACAAAAAACTCTAAAGGAAATCATTACTCTTAACCCAGATGTGTTCAGATTCAGGCCCTGTACCAAGAAAATAACACCTGCCTATGGCAACCCTACCTATTTGTTTTGCTTGTTTGTATAGAATGAAGTCCTTTGCCTTTGGGGTTCATGAGACTGGTGGTTATTATGGGCTGGTTTTGAAATTGTAGTGGTTTTTGCAAAAAAGGTTTCACAAAATCAGGGAAGAGTACATTGTAAAATTTCGCTCAACATACCACAATGCTTCTAATCAGACAGCTTCTGTCATAAGAAAAATAACTGAATGCTTTTAAGGCAATGTTTTCCCTGAAGTTACTTCCCTTCAATGGCAGATTTTGCCAACCATATGCAGATTCTCCTATCAGACAACACCGGTGAGTCAAGAATAAAGTTGAGTCTTACCCTGCTCACCACTGGGACTTCCACTCCTGTGGGAATGCCACCAGCAGCCCCTGCCAGCTTCCTGGGCCCATGGCTATCATCTTCTAGCCATCCCCTAATGGCCTGCTTTGACGTCCAAGTGTAGTACAACTCAGCAGTGCTGAATTCATTCATTAATATACAAATCATGCCCAGAGACTGGATGCTTCCTGCACTTAATCACCCCCTTGGTGCATTTCAAAAAGCCCGGGAAAGATGACTTTTTTAAAAAAGACAAACAAAAAGATCCTAGACAGAAAAATAAAACAACCATCCACCCCCAAATATGTGAACAAGATCATCTCAGGTTTTCTGCTGATGCTTTTTTCACCGCAGAGAAAGCACCACCACCTTCCTGTTGCCATGAGAAGAAAGGTGTTACTTTGGAGACCAGAAAAATACATGCCCATGAGGCTCCTAATCTTGAGGAGAAACTTCAGAAGACAGTAACCCAATACCTGGAGAAGCAAGTGCATTACCCATACAATTAAAGCCTGTTAACATGAAACCAAGCCTTTTCTCACAGATAGGTATCTTGGGTTAAATGTGCTGGAAGACCAGGAGAGCAGAGCCTGGTTTGAAAGAACCACATGGGCTTTTTCCCCATCCCCTGAGGTGACGTTCTCTGAGGCTGTTCAGCTTCTGCCCAGGTTGCCAACCTGCAATGCCTTCTGCTGCAGTGGTACATTTCCTAAAGGTTTAGGAGTCATAGCTCTTTGGTCATTTATAGCCAACACATTTCTCCCCATAGTGAACTATGTGGACTTGGGCTCAAGTTCCTTCAGGGTCCTCTTGAGGGACTTGAGCACCACCATATTTCAGGACTGAAGCAGATGAAATAAAGCCGATGCCTTTGCGGAGGCTCTGAGGAGGCCTGACCATACGTCTCCCTGTGACGCTTTGGAGCAGGTGCAGCCCGCACCTCTGAGGATAGCTCTTCCTTCTTCCTGAGGGAGAAAGCGCTCTTGCACAAATTTTCAGGAATTTTTCCCATCTCAGTGACTTGCCAGAACCAGACAGTAACTCCAAGAGTTCTTAAGAAAGAAAAAGCTTTAATCAAAGGAAACAAAGGAGTTTTCAAATGGAAAAGTAGGGTTTATAATTTCAGCTTTTCTTGGCAAAGCTTAATCTTATTTACCAAGAAGGATTTGGCAAGTCCCGCACGACATCCTTGACACTAAATTGGAGATACATCAATTTTATAGATGGACCACTCAGTGGATAAAGAACTGGCTGGATGGCTGCACACAAAGAGTTGTGGTCAATGGCTCAATGTCCAGTTGGAAAACAGTAACGAGTGGCATCCCTCAGGGATCGGTGTTGAGACCTGTCCTGTTCAACATCTTTGTCGGTGACATGGACAGTGGGATTGAGTGCGCCCTCAGCAAGTTTGCTGACGACACCAAGCTGTGTGGTTCGGTTGATACGCTGGAGGGAAGGGATGCCATCCAGAGGGACCTTGACACGCTTGTGAGGTGGGCCGATGCCAACCTTATGAAGTTTAACCAGGCCAAGTGCAAGGTCCTACACCTGGGTTGGGGCAATCCCAGGCACAGCTACAGGTTGGGCAGAGAAGAGATTCAGAGCAGCCCTGCAGAGAAGGACTTGGGGTGTTGGTTGATGGGAAACTGAACATGAGCCGGCAGTGTGTGCTCGCAGCCCAGAAAGCCAACCGTACCCTGGGCTGCATCAAAAGAAGCGTGACCAGCAGATCAAAGGAGGTGATCCTGCCCCTCTACTCTGCTCTCATGAGACCTCACTTGGAGTACTGCGTACAGTTCTGGTGTCCTCAACACAGTTCTGGTGTCCTCAACATAAAAAGGACATGGAGCTGTTGGAGCGAGTCCAGAGGAGGGCCACGAGGATGATAAGGGGGCTGGAGCACTTCCCATATGAAGACAGGCTGAGGAAGTTGGGGCTGTTCAGCCTGGAGAAGAGAAGGCTGCATGGAGATCTCATAGCAGCCTTCCAGTATCTGAAGGGGGTCTATAAGGATGCTGAGGAGGAACTCTTCCTTAGGGACTGTAGTGGTAGGACAAGGGGTAATGGGTTCAAACTTAAACAGGGGAAATTTAGATTAGATATAAGGAAGAAGTTCTTTACAGTGAGGGTGGTGAAGCCCTGGAATGGGTTGCCCAAGGAAGTTGTGAATGCTCCATCCCCGGCGGTGTTCAACGCCAGGCAGGACAGAGCCTTGGGCGACATGGTTTAGTGCGAGGTGTCCCTGCCCAAGGCAGGGAGATTGGAACTACATGATCTTAAGGTCCCTTCCAACCCTAACTATTCTATGATTCTATGATTCTGTGATTCTAAGTGTGATTAATTCCCTGCTCTTAAACAAGAAAACTTTTATCTGGCTGCTTAAACCATTCCAGAGGAGGCTCGGCTCTCTGTGACAGGCAGAGCACCCAGAGCATGCCTATACAAGGATGTGATCATGATTCTTCTTTGGCCATATGCATGTCAGGACGGTGGATGTGGTGGACAACCTGGGGGCAACTTCTGTGTTGCCTCTGACTTCCAGCTCCTTGTGGAGAGTCCTCGCTGGTGCATCACACTGTGGGGAAGAAAGGTTAATCAGAGGGGGCTGGAAATCCAGAGGCTGAAGGGCAGGTTTTGTTTCTAGGGGAGATGTACACAAGAGCAGGGTTTAATCTGGGTTATTTTGTAACCAAGTTGGAAGCTACTCAATGGGAATATACCCAGAGAGGGCAGTTAGTGCTGCCAGCATTCAGCTCAGAGCTGAACTGTCTCGGGGGGAAATTACTCATAAGCTGCACTCTCAGTTCATCACAGCTGATATACGGAGGTCCACCTCTCCTTTCCTTTGCTCCCAGCCTTCCCTCCACTAGGTGAACCTTTCTGAGAGCTGGTTCAGTTCACTAACCCAGCAGAAATACATCACAAACTGTTAATCCTTGCCAAGGGATACAATTTTCTTGGAGGAGGGCACACACCTGATCTGCAGCGAGGGCTACTTTCTCACCCTGTTTCTGTTTTTTCCATAGGGTCTGGTGGCCTGTTCTGCACCAAGAGTTCAATTTTTCATGTTTGGTTACTCTTTCTGACATCACCTCTCCACCTGTTCAGGTATCCCCTTCTGGCCACACACAGCCCTGCAGGTGAATCATAGCGTCGCCCTTTCAGTGCAGACCCTCCTCGAACTCTCTACAACAGACATCATGTCTTCATTTTTCTGCTTTTCGCTCACAGATTATCTGCAAAACCCCAGCAAGCCAGCTAGAGTGCCTGTCTCCGTGGTCTCTCTGCATGCAAGAGACACATTCATCAGCTCCACACCTCTGATCTTCCATTGTTGCCTTCTCCTTTACCTAATCATTCCCCACCCCCTATCCCCTTCCCCACCCCTGCGGGGTCATTTGAGGGATGGGTAACCAAGCACTTACTGTCAAGGAAGAATCCATTTAACCAGGTTTGGTTTATACCTAGTGTGTAAAACACATGAAAATACAGGACTTGTGTCCTTGCTCTCCATCCTCTGCCCTGTGGTACTGCTTTATTCATCGGTACAGCCTCACCTACCTGCTTTTCCTCTTATTTCCTATTAAAAAACAAGCAGAGAAATTAGACTTGTGTATCCCAACCTTTTCTTGCCTCATTTCTATGTAAAGCTCTTATGAGTCACACCAGCAAGCCCAAACCATTGCTACTGCAGATTATTCACCTAACACATATGAGCTAGATCATATGTGCTTTGTCTGCAGCAAAGCGGACTCTCAGCAGAATCCAGACACACCGTAGAAACTCCAGATCTTCGGAAAGCAGCCTGGTAATACTTGTCGAACTACATAGAGTGTTGTGGGGCACAGCTGTAGAAGCCCGCAGACTGTAAAGCAGTTAGAAACTTTACAGAGACTTTCAGAAGGGGAAAAATCTTGAACTGTGGTGGTCTTGCAAAGGTGTCCAGGTGTTAACATGGCACAAAATTTGGCTACTCTGAATGAAAAGTTTCTCTTAAAAAGACAAATCCTTTTTACGGGGTCCTGAGATTTTTGAGTGACCACCATGAATTCAGAGCAAGGATGTGGAGAAGTCTGAAGCCCCCCCAGCTCTGTATCCAGATGTTTATGGCCAAACTGATACTGGCATGCTTGTGGTCAGGGGAGTCAGACAAGCCTAACTCATTCAAAGTAAACATGTATGCCCATGATAAAGAACAGTTTGAAAATTCACCCATACGTCTGCAATAAACCAAGTAGTCAGACACTGGCAAACACACTGCATCGTATCTGAGAACTGCAACTTTTCTTTGGCCTCTAAATTTAAAACATAGTCATTTTCTATTCATTTCTAAGCAAGTTGGGCCAGTCTGTGGGCTGTAAGCATCATTTAAATCATGCATAGCCTGAGGTGTAGTTTTAGCTTTTGTTCACTGCTTAAATCCATGTGTGTGAGGTGTAAGCTGGCATCATGGTATGCAAATTTTGGGGATGAAATTCAGGAAACTAGTAGAATTCTAAAGGAGATTTGACTTACATGAAGAGGATCTACACCTGATACATGTATGGTGAAAATAACCCACCAAACTCTCCTTTTTATTCTCCTATTTATTACCTTCATACGTGCAGCCTTTGAAACCAACCCTATTCCTCCTATCTGCTTCAACGCTTTTACTGCCCAGGTCTGCAGGCACCTTGGTGAAACCTCTTGCTGGACAACAGCAAGAAATGGGGAAAATAGCCAAAATACCCAGAGGTACTTTGTGGCTATTTTGTGGTATAGTGTGGCTGTAGTTTCATGGCCAGGGGGTCCTTCTGCTATCTGTGCTGGGTAAGGGGGAGCAGCATCACAAGGCAGAGGTACAGCCAGGACGGCTGTGATAAGCAGCAGGGCTTTAACATTGCTAACTAAAGCTACTGTCTGCTCCAGAAAGGTTTCAGAGAGCTGCCCAGGATGAGACAGTTTCTGATGCAGCTTCTATTTCAGTTCATCACTAAAGAATGGTTTGCTTTATTACTGTTTCATTAGCTATGGTTCACTATTTTTCTCTGAAGTCCTAATTGTAAAGAGAAAATTGGTTTCTGTTTGGTGAAGTAAGGTGCTCTAACCCTCGAGCCTTACCTAAGACACAAGATTCAGGGGCCCCATACTGTGTCAGGACCAGCTTTATGAATCCTGTGGCTGCATGAAGTCCCCCACAAAAACTGCTTTGGCGCAAGCCCCTGGCATCAGGTTTCTATTAACAACTAAACACTGATAAAGGGTAACTCCTTAACAAACTCCTAACTAACAAATCCTTGTTTTCTGTTTTTTCATGCATTTCCCCACCAACATATGATCCCTTGTTTTAAGCAGGTTAATGCTAGTTGAAGTCATTCTTTCTTGTACAAAGAGAAAAAAACCATGGAGGATGAAAATTCCAGGTTTTCTCAGGAAACACACTCATGGTGTATCCCAAGCCTCCCATCTGTACAAGACTCAGACAATCCACATACTCCAAGGTATGATGACAGCACTTGCCACCGAAGAAGCAGCAGTTCTGATTTCCAGAATGTGTATATCCAAAAGATGCCAGCACACTCAGACTCTGCTGCCTCATTTTCCTCTTTTTCTCCCTGTCTGGGGACTGCAGCTCTTTCCTAAGGTGTCCTCAAACTGTTGCATCCAGGTGGATGCACAACCATTACCTGCTCTTTGCTTGCAGATGAGGCAGGGTGGATGCTCACTGCCTTGTCTGCAGGAATGCTGTCCCTGCATAGCATCAGGTCTAGCTTCCAAAAGAACCGTAAGACAACAGGGAATGCTTTAGAAGCAACTCAGTGTAAAACAGCCCCAGCAATTCTGCTAGATTTCTGATGCACATTAACAGAAGACAGTTTTGGGGCTGGATGCAACTGAAAGAAACCTCACAAAATTATCTTTAAATTTCAAGGATCAGGAATTTGCTGCTTAAAGAAATTTAGAGATCCCTGAAAATTATTTACCAGAAAAAGCTTACTCATAGTAATACGTTCTTTCAGTGTTAGAATAGGTTGAAAACTAAAAGTTTGCCAAGCTCAAACAGGGGTGGAAGAGGGCTGAAGCTGGCAAAAGATCTTTACAAAGATACTTTTAAGATGTTTTTCCAAATCTTTGATTTTTATTTCCATGCTTGGAAGTATTTACTAAGCTCTTTAGCTGGTGACCAATAAACAGAAGTCACTTCCAGGAACTGTGAAAGAAAAAAGGGTTCTTTCTGTAGGTTTCAAAGTATTCCTGGGATTTTGACGTTGGAAAAGTTCTGAGAGTGTACTTCTTCCAAAGGACTTTCCAAGAATGCATAGTTTACTGCAAAACACTCTCACAGAGAACTACAGAATTCCTGTTAAAAGATAGAAAAGCTATTTCTACGTGGCCAGAGCCAAAACGTTGAAGTTTTACATTTCAGTAAATGTATTTTTGGCATATTTCGACAAGGTACAAAGGATTGAGTATACTGAGGTTATACAGCGGTCTCTTTGGCTTTGCTCAGTGCAAGGCAGCACCTATGCAGATGCCTTCTGCATATTCCATTTGCCAGCTTACATATGAAACTGTCAGGAGTGATCGTTGGTTCATTGACTGCTCAGGGATTGCCATCTTTTCAATTTTCACTTCAATAAAACCAAAAACCCCAAGGAGAACACTTTCTCTTTTTAATCATATCCAGCCCTGTTTTCTGTAATGAAGAACTTCTTTTCCAGCCCCAAGAGAGCAATTTTTTTGAATGTCACTTTGAGACAGCAAGATAAAAATCTCTGCTATTTGCAGAAAAGGATTCTGACCACCTTTTACAGCTTGAACCACTTCCCAATTTTACTTTTTTGATGCTGTTTACATTTTTAGAAGGCCCAGCTCACTCATCCCCAACAAACTGAGTTAGAACTGCAAAAACATACTCTGTGCCAGCCACAAGACTTTGGACCTAAGGCAACTGAAGGGCTTCTGGATCAAATCGTGTGTGTAAAAAATGGAGGGGAAGCAATCACATTTGCTGGCAAATCGTATCACTGAACAGCAGCATTAGCCACACATGGCGCAAGCCCTCAATTGGGCAAAGGCAGCTTTGCACACCTGAAACTGCCACTCATTCCCTGGAAAGCTGCAGGATGCTCAGATCAGCATTTGCTGCGTGGAGAAGGGAGATGGAAAGGACATCCTTAATTTGGCTGAAGAGCAGCTGGTTTTCTTCTTAATATAATTAGCTCCTCTATCAAGCCCTTATGCTTTGAGTCAATGAGGTTGAAGCACACTTCGTGCAATTCAGAAGTGACACATCAACCACATCACCTGCATCAGAGGGCTCATTTGTTTGTTCTTTCCAATATTAAAGACTAATTTTGCTTTAGACTAAGAGCCTTTTCCAGTGCAGCTACCCCTCGGGAGGGAGCCGTGGCAACACAAGAGTATTCAATTAGTTGTCTGCTCTACATTACTCATGGAAACCAGCGCGTTCACGTGGACAGAACATGTATTTTCAAAGTTCTATGTGGAAGGGTGTTGCATGGACAACAGTTCTGGACTCCTTTAAAGTATCAGTAATAACTTTAGCTTTGCATAAAGCTTTCCTACTTTTGCAAAGCTGCTCTGTCAGCTACGTTTTCAATCTTCACCTTTATTGGTATTTTACAAACAAAAAAAGGAAGCAGCAGGTGGTATCTTATTATAGACAGAAAGCAGGAATCAGTTCCTATTAAGCTGCCATTTTATATCTTTAGCCACTACTTTCTCTTTGTCAGCTTCTCCCACCCCTGGCGGCACCTGGAGAGAACCATTCCCTTCAGCAGAAATGATTTTCTGCATCCTTTATTTAAGGAAAACCCAAAAACTCAATGTATGAGCTGGTCCTAAAACCAGGAAAAACATCTTATCAGAAAAGTTAAAAAAACATTTTGGGCAATTTTTTTTGTTGCTCATTGGGTTCGGTTTTGATTGTTGCAGAATTGCTTAGGTCCAGGGTGGAACTTCTGGTCAGTGCAGAGGTGGAATTTAGATCTGTATCTCCCATCTGGAGACTACAAGTTCAGCCACCTGCAAGGAAGGGCTAAAAATTCAGGGAATCATTCATTCTCCATCCTTGTTTAAAATTTCTCCATCTTTGTTTAAAATAAAATTAAAATAAAATACTGAAATTTAACGAAATCTGAATCAGAGGGGTCAAATGTGTCCCCACAGGGACCCTAAAATTTCTGAAAATAGTCTTATTCAAACTTTTTAGTACATTGTTTCTACTCAGGTATTTAAAACCAAGAAAATCTCTAATTTCCTACTCAATCACCTAAAAGCCAGAAATTGTCAACCTAAAGCCTATGGGTAATACATATATGACAAAAGTATGCAGTGACCTGCCCTCAAGCTTTGGCAGAGGACTGTGCAGACCATAAATTACACATTGGATTTGACCTTTCTCCTATCTTAGGTAGCTAAGAAAGATCAATAGGGATTGCTGGCAGTGAGTCAGAGGGGATGTTTCTTTTATTTAGCAGTGTTTTCTAAATGAGAACAGATGTTCAGTGAAGGAAGTTAGAAGACAATTGTATTTCAGCAGTGGATTGCACCAAATGCGATCCTAGCAAGGTGCAAGATCATCTTTTAGCAAGGCACACTTTATAAAAATTCAAGGTGAAAAAGCACTTCTTAGCTGTAACAGGGTGTTGCACTCATCTCTGGCTGTGCAGGAGGAAAGAACCCTGGCCCGGTAGGAAAACACATAGAAAATTCTATTTATATCCAGGGCAGATTTCCTGGCACGGTATTAGAGCAAAGGAATACTGCACAAAAGCACCACTTGTACTACAGAGCCCCAGATCCAAAGTCTACAAATCAAGAGCCTTTTCAGCCTCTAATGCCCGTGGAGTGAAAGCAGTCCCTGCAAGCTGGCCAGCTCTCTGCCTGCGGTAGTACTGCTCTGTCCTACACTGGTACCTTGGCTTAGACCAAGAGTCCATCCAGTCCAGTCTCTAATCTCAAGTATTGGCCATATAATGGGAATACAGGAAGAGTTGCCACAAGGAGATGCCTTAGGAAAAGGAAAGATGGGGTAAGTATGCGTATCAGGCGACATTTCACCCAGTGGTCTCCCAGCTGTTGAGGCTTTTCAGCTCCTGAAGCTTCCTGAGCCTCCCATGGTTTGTATACTTAGCCCCTCTCAACAGATCCTCACTCCTCAAATTCATAGGAACTGCAAGCATCCACAACTTCCTTTGCAGAGGGCTCACACAGACTTCCCTGAAGGGGGACTGTCCTCCTGTGGAGGACATCAAGTTAAGAAGATCAATACTTCACCTGTTCTAAACTCTTTTGAATGTCACTCTTCACCTTACCCTTGAGCCTTACAATGAAGGGCGATAGTCAAGAGTAAAATGTAGTTGCAGTCCTGTGGCCCCATAGGGAGTTGGACAGCAAGAGGAGGAGAAAAAAAAACAGTTCTTTACCGAAAACCTTTTTGCAAACTTAAGGGACATTCCTCTTCCCCTGTACAAGTCATAGCTCGGGACCCCTCTGCACTGATTATTTAAAGAAATTACACCTTTAAAGTGTGCATTGGTGGGCAACACATAAACCACTCATTTCTAAAAATATTACCTAACCAGTCTTGTACAGTCTGGACTCACTGTGAGAAAAATACTTCTTATAACTTCACATTTAAAGAAATGTTAGGCTCCTTCAAATCTATTTCGGCCCATGCATACTAATTAGACACACTAGGGCTACAAATACACTGCAGTGCAAGACAAGAAAAATAATTTAACCCTTATCTTGCATAGAATTCACTACTTGGAGGAATCGCAGGAGTGAAAAAAAGCAGCAGGGTTATTTATGACTGTGTAAAAAGTTACATGCAACACTTAGCATTCAGTTCCTGAAGCTGGAAAGAAATTTCCATTTATGTTCAACACTTCCTACCACTGGGATAAATAGAAAGAAATACAAGAAGTGGTAAAACATCTGTGAAGCCTTAATTTGTAACAAACTTTAGTATTTAGGTACCCTAGCTGTAAGGAATCAGAAAAAAAGCTGGAAGCACAAAAGACTTGGAGCTGCTGGCAGGCAACCAGCAATTTCTAGCAGAAGTTGGTTACAACTCTCAGTCATCTGCACACCTCTTACAAACCCACAGCCAAAGAGGCATGATGCTTGCTGGCAAAGACTCAGGAAATGTTAGGAGCCTAAATGTAACTGTAGAAGGAACAGAACACATAGGATTTTAAAAAAATCCATAGACTCCCCCATAGACTTTTAAGAGATATACTTGTCAGATTTGCAAGGAAGGCAAAGCAATTCTCAACTCCTGCTTATTACAACTTAAGTATTAAAAAAAACCCCCACTCCTTATCTCCCAGGGAAGCCCAGAATGACTGCACTAGTCACAATTTAATAGACATGAAAAAAACCTAAGCTATGACACTGACGTTCACGTACAAGCTATTCAAGATGCTTCCAGCACAGGCCTGGAAATGAAAATCAAGTAGCAGTAAACAACTCTTGCAAATTTTTTCCCCCCATTTTTCTCTCAAGAATAAGCATGAATTCATATTTTGTAGACAAAGTAAAACAATCATTCGAAATTTCCATTAAAAAGGAAATAGATAAACAACCATTTATTTGACTGCATTGTATTTAGACAGCTTGTACATTTCATAACCCCACTGTTTTTGTTCTCATCAAAAAGGATAAAGGGATAGAAGAGTATAAGCCACTCAAAACAGCAGTCCAGTATTTTGAGATACACTTGATATTTTCATTGATGCCCACCTGATACCTGAACTCCAATATAGGTTGTAATGTTTATACAAGACCTGAAATTTTTGTAACATAGCACTCAGTTTTAGCGATGTCTTGCAGTGCCCTGAAAAATAGTTTGTGATGTACTATGCAACGCCAATTAGGTTATGCCTACTTTTCTTGAAGGTGATGAACCTGATCATTTCTTAAAAAACAATACAATAAAACATCCATACTGACATGTCAGCCAACAGCAACATTTGGGCAAATTTAAATATAAAAGTGATCAACTCCTTAGTTAGATTTGTCAATGCAAAAGGTGAGGGGGAGAGGACTGTGTTTTAGCAACAGACATGAGGAAAAAAAAAAAAAATCACTTTTCACTGTTAGATTTCTTTTGAAAACCTATTTTCATCTCTTTGCAATTCAAAACTTCCCACTTGATATCCAAATCCCAAGCAGCACAGAGAACAAATCTGCTTCTTTTAATATGAACCATCACATACAGCTTCAGAATCTCCCATTGTGAACTGTGTGTTATACAGCAGCAATATCAGAACCTTTCAGGCAACGTGCTCTTTTAAAAGAAACATGCACCTATTTTGCGCAGTATTTTCAAAACGTACACAGCGACAATTACTTCTTACAACAAACAAACAGAATTGTATTTGAAGTTTGCTTAGAAGTAATGACTTTGGCAGTGCCTTTGTGAAAAGTGATTTCGGCTAACTTTTAAGTTAGCTTTTGAATCTGAAGACACCTACGGCTTAAATATTAACCCATAGAAAACTTGCCTGTCTGGCTTTTCAGTTCTTAAACATCAGCAGACACACAAGACTGCCTCCTTTGCAATCTGTGATACAAGTCCAACAGCTGTTAACAAGGTATGAAACCTCCCTGATCTGCCCCCTTAGATCTAGCAAGCCAGAGCAGTCACGGTTCCACCTGGAACATGGTCGACGAGGTCTGTTTCGACTGATTTAACATTACCGACGATTAAGTCTGAACAATGAACGAAACCTCCTGAAAAGCCACCCAGAAAAACTGGCAAGCCTGGAGATCGGGATGACATGAACCAAAGGTTTTAGCACATCACAAGTCGGCAGTGGCAGCATACAGGTTTTATGCTGAACTCCAACACGTTCTGTGAATAGTAGTCTCCAGTTTATAGTATTTTCTCTTAGGCACCATTTTAAATATGTTTTCTTTACTGAGGAGTACAAGCCCCCTCAAAAGCAAAAATGGTGTCTGCAAGCAGAAACTCAGAAGGGCCAATTTCCATTAAAAATCTTTTATTTTCAAATACAACTCATGATTTGTATGTGGTAAGAAATGTCCATCACCATGTGCAATTGGTCTGTGCAAAATAAGGCTTTCCTCTAAAGCCAGTTTTCCTGCACAGGGCTCTTTTCCAAATGTTACCGGAGATAGGGGTTCTGTTGGTTTTGTTTTTAAGTGTACAGCAATTAGCAAAAAAACCCCATGACTCAAACCAAACCTCAAAAATAATAATAATAAAAAAAAGTGTAGTAAGGCAAATCTGAAGAGTACACTCAGCTACAGAAGAGCAGATTCACTGAGAGCTCATCCTTTTCACAGGTTACATAGGTGCTTCCACAAGTCAATTAATACCTTTTTTCCTTCTTAAGTGAAAAAATCCAACTGATTCATAGAATTGGGCTGTATAATTACACTGAACAAGAAAGCCTAGACACTGTAATTACTGAAAAAAATGACGGGTGTTGGTAAAATCTATGTAAGCCCAATTAAAGAAAGGAAAAAAGAAAAATAAAGAGAAAAACAGAGCAAGAGCGAATGCAAGAAAGAGAGAGAAAGAGAGAAGCCCTTCCCCTCTGCTTTGATTTTAGAGGAGGGAAATCCCCCAATAACTTAGCTCATGAAAGTTTAGAGAAAATTAGAGCAGCTAAAAATGCATACAATACACCTTGAAATTTATTTCCAAGACCAAAAGTAAAGCATTTTAGAACAGTGAAGCAAAGCAATCTGAATCTGAAAAAAAATTGTTCTATCTTAAAAACAGCTGTTTTTCTGAGCTTCTAGCAATAATTTTGATTAAATAAAATCATACCAATTTACATTAATTTTCTATATATTCTTTCAAAAGTCCCTCACTCTTTTTAATGAAAAAAGTGCATCCAAGACCAGCAGAGATTTACTGGTGACATCAGGTTCTCTTTTAGCAGCTACTCAAGGTTTTCAAAATAGCTTACACTTCTTGCTATAAGAAAAGAAGGGCCTTCCAAACCCTCACTTGGGAGAAGTATCCAAATTATAAAAATCTGAAATAATTTATTATCAAATCCAGAATTTAAATAAAAGCAGAAATTTTCCTGCAAAGACAATTGAAGAAAGTAAAAGAATAAAAGCATGCACTCCAAACTTAAGAGGTGAAGACAAATATACTTATCTATACAGGCACTGGCAGACGCAATTTAATTGTTACTGTTACTCATTGTAACACACACCCCACCCTACAATACATTTTTTCATTCACTAATCACTGAGGTACCAATATTTAAGAATGAAAAATTCAATATTGAAAAATAAAACCTAAAATTGAAGCCTTTTTCCAGAAAACTATGGCAATTTTTGTATGAAATGTTAGTATACTTATAGAATTTTACAATCTACATTGGCTTTTTTCTGGAACCAGAAGTCATGATCCACATACAGGTTCTTTGATAAAACGTTCACTGTGTACGTAATACAGTCAGTAGACTTGCAAATGAATGAAAATATCTTGGCTATCAAGTGGCACATCTTGCTGGTACCAAAAGAACTCGAAGTTTGAAACAATCGGTTTTAATTCTGAACAAATGCGCCATGCCAAAGTGCAACAAATATGTGCGACACTCAATGAGACACTGACAGATTAAGAGCTGTATGAAAATTACTAAGTCCACCTGCAAAGCAATTTTGCACAAATTGCATTGCATGCAAAGGACAACCCTGCGCTGTTGGGACGTCAGTTTCTTGATGTGATGGTTTCTTTTAACGCAGCCATAGTTTAAGACGCAGTGCATCAACTCCATTTAAATAGTATCTGAACAGCCTCTTGTCTCGCACAAAACCAAGGTTTTCATAAAGTTTCAAAGCAGACTTATTTGTGATTTCTGTTTCCAATACAACCTTTGAGGGGGAAAAAAAAAAGAAAGAAAGAAGAAAAATATGTTATCATATTAGAAAGTAGTTGCAATTACATAATTACTGAACTAATTTCAAGGTTTTTATTTAAGGGTACACTTATTAGCTATGAGTGGGATCAACTTATTCAAGCAACCCCTCTCCATTCCCACATTTAAAAAAAATAAATAGTAGTTCATCAACAATTGTAGCTGTAAACAACTACTCATTCATATCAAGATTTTAGTTCTTTGCTGTAAATAGTATTTCAACTCATTAACTAATAGCAAGGGAAAAAACCCCAACCAACCAATAAGCCCCACCTCCCAACACCTCCCCCTCAAAAAATCCCAAACCAAAACCAACCTACCAAACATGCTGGGGTTCAAAACATACTTTGAATTTTGAGTGAGCAACTGAACCTTTATATGTCACAAGAACTTGGCACATGAGATCTTGTTTAGTCATTTAGCATCTCTGACCTCTAATTCAATAGATACAGACCTAGATATAAGCTTCAGCATTCTAGGACTAGCTGTCAGACCCAACACTTGCAATCAACATTTGTGCTCAACACAAGCATCCAAACTCAAATCAGAGCGCACACCAGGAAGAAAGAGCAGCTTTTTCCATCTTTCCCCACCCTGTGTTGGTAAGATCCCAGCTGCAGGAAGACCTGTCATAAATAGCTCAGACAAAACTCAAGCATAAGAGTAGCCCAAGTTAAGTAAAGACTCAAAATTGTCCCAGAAGTCTCAAGTACAGGCAAAACCCCTACACTGGCGTTAACAAGAAGTTAATTACAAAATTGCGGAAGTATGTCCCTCTGAATTGTTTTCCCCTCTTTTCTCCACATGCACTGAACAGAGCTCTGCTGTTAACTGGTAAGCTGTGTACCCACTCCAAATGACAAAACCTTGCTTTACCTCTTTGCTGTTGTCCAATGCAATTATTTAATGATTCTGCTATCAAGGACAAATCATGGTTGTGCAAGAACCCAGGCTGAACTAATAAGCTGACTAGACTATCTACAGTCCCATGACAATGTACATTCAGGTATTAAACAAGAGCTGATGGACACTGCAGAAAGAACATATAATGAAAATACAGCCTAAGCAACTTCTGCAACAAACCAGTGATTACTGCTGGTGTTAAGTCCACTAACAACTATTTTTACGCAGAGATATCCGCTCTGTGTAGTTAGAACTATATATGTAAGACTCCCTGAGTCCAAAAAAAGTCACCTACCCCATCTCACAACCCAGGACAACCTTCTCTTTCAATTAGAAGAAGGAAAACTGGTTAACATCCCTCCACACACACCCCTAAAACCAGGAACAAAATATTAGTGTGTATTTGTAAAGCAGTTTAAGTCAATCTACTGCATGGACTCTGTGGCCCTGCTGCCTTCAGGCACGCATTTCCATTCCCCCTCACCTACTCAGCCATCTCACTAGGCTTACTGCTGAGCTACTTCAAGCTACCTGGTAGAAAACCTTTCCTTTTTCTCCTCATCAGGTTTGTTTTCTGCAGTCTGAGGAGTCATTAAGCCAATGTAAAAAAGGAAGGCAGTCAGCAGTTAGACTGGTCACCTTCAATAAGACTTAAAAATCCATTTTATGTATATATTTGAGCATTACTCAAGTTTCAAGCCACTCTAACCACATTCCAATGGATAACTCTCCCTACACTTCTCAGTGTAAGAATGTTGAAAGAATAGTAAACCTGGAGCTAACAACTCAATGAACAACAGACTTAGAAGTAGTTCATTTTCTAAAAAGGAACTAAGGGTCACACATTAAAATATTAATAGTCAGAGTTCTCAAGTTACAGCAGGACACTCTGTTGTACCTGCACACTTGAGACAACCTAATTCAATTCTTAGTCTTATGTCAAGAATTAGGGATTGAATTTCTCTATCTGGCCCTCCATAGAATACTACTATCAAGTCTTGTGACTTGATCGAGTGCTCTTAACATCCTTAATCCATTAAAATGGATAACAATTTATAACAAACTATGGAAGTGCAGTAGTTTTCCTGAAAAGTGCTATTTTCTACACAATTATGCACATTGTACAACTTCTTAATTCAAATTAAAACAAAGCATTACGCCAAAGAGAAAATCTGACCCATGTAAATCCACACTGCAGGACACTATTATTTGAACTCTTAGCTACAAATGGCATTCACTCTCATAAAAGTTTAGCAACCTGTCAGAGTGATATAACAAGTCTATATCCAACTGCAAGCTCGAATACCTTGCAATGCTAAAAGACTTCCAAAACTGCAGATCATTGAATTTAAGGGAGTGGTTAAATGTTGAAATTCAGGTTTGTTGGAATCCTACTACCTTAGCCAATGCTCATTTTAAAAGCAAATGCAAGATATTTGCTCTGGTATTTCTAAGACTCAGCAGAATGAAAACTAATTCCCTGATCTCAACATACTGCTTTTATCTGAAAGGTCTAAAGACATGTTTCTACTATCTAAACAGGAAACAGCCATATTTTATCCAAATTTCATTAGCTTCATTTTGTGAAGGATGCATCTCTTCCTGCATGAGATTTTCAATCAAGCTCCAAACCTTCAATCATTGTATTTATTTCTGGTCTCATAGGGTCTATTTTGTTGTACATATATGCCTGCTAAATCCTCTGATAACACAATCACATCCTCCCCTTGAGAACAGCAAAAGTCTGATTGGGTTTAACCACATTTTCTGCACAAGTCGCAACTTTCTGAAGGCTGTTACTTTCTCTTAAGTCTTAAAATTCATAAACTTTAACATTTTATCTCAACTTAAATAGGATTATATTGAAATATACATGTAATTTTTACTAGTGTGGTACTGAATTAAAATGACACACCTACTGGTGTGGTCAAAAAAACCCCACTTTAAATCACCCTGAAGTTTCAGTGGAAATTCTCATGAGAAGTTGCAATTCCTTTTCACATTCTACATTTTGCTTAAAACAGCTCTTCAAAGTTCCACTTTATAGAGTCTTATTTTAGTTACCAGTTACATGGTACATTATTTCAGTAATACAAATTGAATGAATTGTAAGCAGTCATTTGCTACAGATAGAAAACCTACATCTGAATGAATAACTCCTCCTTTCTAACTGTGATTAAGGGATGGAACAGTTCCATGTGAAGGTCACTACAATTTTTAAAAACTGCTTGTCAGAAAAACTAAGCAAATGTACAAAATACAGCCTGAATCCAACTTGCAAAACTATAGGAAAACTATATGGGAGCAAAACTATTCACCTTCACCTGACCTATTTCTGTAGTTCATATTTTCCATGCAACCAGCCCATAAAGTTATTCTAAATCATTGTGACTTATTGGAAACTCAGGTCATTATAATCTTGAAAACCTCCAGTTCAGTACCCCAAATATCAGAATTCATTAACAACAAATACCTAAGAAAGCCAAAGTTAAATTTAAAAAAAAAAAAAAAAAAAAAGGCAAAGACATCTCACGTTTTGTAATGCTATATCCAGACACTCCAGCTCAAAGCATGCTGTTGAGTACTTTCTTCAGGCTTGATGGTTATTTCTAGTTCAAACACACCCCACCCCCCCAACATCAGATCACTTCCCTTGTTTCTATTCTAATGTAAGCCATGGCCAGCTCCTCCCCTCCATGCAAATTCCATTCCAGCCAATTCACTTCTTCACTTACTCACCCCAGCTTCCTCAAGCTGGGAAACAACCTCTGGCTGGAAGGATACTGACTCTTGTCTTTGAAGGATGGCATATAGCATAAACTATCTCTTTGGCAGCTGGCTAACCACAGAAGCTTGCACTGCAAATCACTTGTTCCACAGCTTGGCTTAGTTTATTCCCACAAAAATAGTTTACAGGAAAAAATATAACCTAAATCACTAAAATATTGCAGCATACATTGAAATGCCAGCATACTGGTAGTGATTTTTTGTAGATTTTCATCTATGGTGTTGTATAAATCCTTTATTTTTCAGGACTTCATGGTGATACCTCAAAAAGTCCAATTTAGGGTACTTTGAAAAGTAACACACCAAACAAAGCATTTATTATATACCACAAATTATTAAAATTAAGTACATTTACTGCACCTATTCCATAATCATATTGAAGAAAATAGTTTCCAAGCAGCCTTTGGAAATTTTGATGATACCCACAGTTGCGTATTTGTGTTTTTAGTCCAATTCCATGAAAGTCTCAGAAAGCAGCAGCACTTTTTTTTTTTTTTTTAATTCCAGGTCATCTTATATCAAGTAGCAGCATCTTTTTATTTTCATCATGCTTCTAAGTAAATTAAGTGATGTAGAAAAATAGATGATTAAACTATTTACACACCTCACAAAGACATATTGCTGTGATGCACTACTTCATGTTCGATCAGCTCTAGGCATTAATTAGACAGCCAGAAACCATTCTCCCAACAACTTGTAAAATCTGGTGAAGGCGAATGTTTCGGCTCTGTTGGACAGAGCCAAACGGACAGAGCCAGACTTTTTACAGTTGGCTAGTTCGATTTTTCAGATTCTGGTCATGACTGAAAACTCGGCAATCCACCACGTGGTACCAAGTAACCAACATCATTATTATGTACCATGTATATCTGGAAGAAGCCTACATTTGGTGGCAATAAAAAGAAAGCATGAAAACATTGGCTGTTTGGCTGCAGATAACCTGTATGTGAAAACAACAACATAAATATATAAAATCAATGAGAGTACACCTCTGCTAACTGTTGTAGAAAGTCGGAAAAATACTCTGCTTGTGTTCCATGTTGCCTGGGTGTAACGGGCTCCCATTTCAAAATGCTGTGCCAGCACAAGACAGCTGATGCAAAAGCCTCCAAGAAGCAAGGCATAATTAGTTTGGAATCATCATCCCACAAACACAGTTACACAGTCTTTGAAACATGCCTGTACCTGTCCAGCACACACTTTCAGGAGCTTGAATTGTAGCACCTTTGATTAAAGAGGGACAGCAAGAGTCTCTGAAAAATGCCCTCTGCACTTAGTACAAAGCATTTATACAGCACCATAGATGAAAATCTGTGACTAAGACTTAATTAGGTCTTACTGCAGACTAGCCTGCAATCCTTACGACATATATTTAATTTTTCCAAAGATAAAAAATAGTAAGAAGGGCTCTTGGACTAATATTACAGTTGTAGAAAAAGATGCAGGAGAGATCACTATGTGCATACCTTTTAGTCCAATTCAGAAATCAAGTTATGTGAGAAGTAGTACACATACATTCATAAGTCATATGGTAATTATTGCAACTTTGGTAGCTTGAATAGAGATAGCCAGTTCTGCCACTGACTCTCTAACAACAGTAGACAATTACATTTCAATTCTCCAACTGCAAGGTGAACAGTGTGATACTATTCCTCAATTATTTCTTTAATATTTTAAGTCATGAATACTCTAGCAACAACAAATTAATCCAAGACCATAGTGAAAAGTAGGGGGAGAGGGGGGAAAAAGAACCCTACAAAAAAAATACCCCAAAATTTTTTATATTAATTCAGTGTAGCAAGTAGTAAAACAGATTAGAGCAAAGCATATTACATATGATTATAGAAGCAACAAGCCAAAGCAAAGAACTCAAAAAATTGCAGAACTATCAGATTCACTATACTGCCAGAGTACGACATAAATTGCGGGGGGAGAGGGAGGAGAGAGAAAATTAAAAAAAGACACTAGTAAGCACAGGCATGAAGGAATTTGAAGGGAAGAATATGTGTCTCAAACAATGAAGTGAGAGCACATGCAGGGGTGCTGCAAGAGGTGTAACACAACAAAGTAGAA
Organism: Strigops habroptila; assembly: GCF_004027225.2. Taxonomy (NCBI): domain Eukaryota; kingdom Metazoa; phylum Chordata; class Aves; order Psittaciformes; family Psittacidae; genus Strigops; species Strigops habroptila. The sequence goes on from NC_046358.1 coordinate 9,863,773, forward strand.
AAATAAAGAGAATGTGCCAGAAATCCTGTGACAAAAACTGTAGTTTTACAAAAGAAACTTTGCCACACCACAGTAGGACAATTGAGGGGGCAGCTGAAACAAAGTAACAGATCAAAGAATGATTAATCATGACACACTGAAATGACGCAGCGCCCATATATCAGGAACAAGTAACAAATGCATTGTACCAAGGAGATGAAAGTTAAAGGGGCAGATAACTGGCTAAGAAGGACAGACAGCTTAAGGAGGATGGATGTAAGGAGCATTCCTCACAGGTTAAACATGGCATATAAAGACAGCTAGCTGCTTTTTATATTTTTATATATATATAAGTAACAGAAAAACCCAACCAAATAACCACCCCACCAAACAAAAAAAAACCCAATCAAAAAAACCAAACAAAACCCCTCAAACAGACAAGCTAAAAAAAAAAAAAAAAAAAAAAAAAAATCAAACCCAAACAAAGCAAGCCCTAAACAGCAGAGACTGTAATCTGCTACAAGGAAAGAGTAATAACGTAGTACAAAAAAATTCTGACAGCGATTCAGTCACTTTCCTTCCAAGTTTTCACTGACGTACTGAATCATTATACAGTTCTGTTAGTGCTATGTAATATAGCTATGCACTGTCAGAACAGCCTGATGAGTTGCTGTGATAAAAGCACATTCTGCAATACTACAGCATGTACCATTCCAGTATCTTTGTGTATTCTGAAAGTATGGAAATAATACACAACAATAGGTAAGTTACACTGGTCATTAGCACGTTAGACTAGAGTCTTTGGAGGGAAATGTGCCTGCGACCAAAGACTGAGGCAGCATCACAAAGTAAAACAAAACCTGAAACACTGAATTTAAGCACTTATGATAAATTTAGAAAATCCTTCTCCCATTTGTGCCATATGCCTTTTGGGGATTATTTTTCCTTTTATTATAAAAAAAAGAGCTTCTTAACAACCCATTTCCCACCTAAAAAGTCCTGTAGAAGAAAAACCTTAAAATTTAATCCACATAAAGGAGAATGCAAACCATTTACATTATGAAAGTTCTTGATTATAAAATCTTACCTCATCACAATCTCCTTCAACCATAGCATAAATAGCTTTCTTAACCAAGTTTGTACCTGAAATATAGATTTCAGTAAGTGCAAGAGTTGCAGTGCAAAAGATGCTAGTTTATATATGACTAACGTGTGCTACCTACATGACATGATACCTGGGGAAAGCAGGGAGGAAAGAAAGAAAGACAGAAGTTGCAGTCAAGTTGAAGTCTCGAGTTTGAACATTAAAATAATCCATAAAGTTACCCAGAGACTCAGCTTAAGTGCAAGATTTTTCTAACACAAGAATATTAGAAACAGGCTTCTATGTTTAACATGGTGTTATATATAGCCTTCCAAGATGTGATTCATTCCTTTTCGTTGCATTTAAACTCAAAATCTGCTGGCACGTACTTGAAGGACATTCATCTTCCAAGAGAATTTCCTCTTACTAAACCAAATACTTCTATTAGTAACAGAGCTTTTGAAACCACTTTTCTTGTGGCTCACTCCCATTTGGATTTGCTAGTAACTAATAGTATGGTTGAAGCCCATCCCTTACCCCCAGTCGAGCATTAATTTAATTCTTTATCATTATTTTTCATCTATTTCACAACAGTTCTACAAATGTAATATCCCTACCTGTCTGTAGAATTGGGGTGAAATTGAAAGTTGATTTCAAAGTTATTAAGAGGAAAAAAATGGTGTTCAATGAAATTGCATAAAATTGCATAAATCTCACTTCCATAAGAAGGCTAAGGAAAAAAAAAACCCCAAAGAATCTAGAGAATGTTTTAAAATCTTCTCAGAACCTTAATCAATTAAGATTTTCATTGAATGTATGACAACACTGTACTACGTTTATAACAAATCTTCAGATTAATAGCATACTTGGAGAAACAGCAAGGTAGCAAATGTAGGAAAAAGTCAACATACATAACGCTAAAGTAAGCAAGGCTTTAACTATAAATTCTATTTATGTAATTCTAAAATAATGAACTAACTAAAACTAGGGAAAAATCTTTCAGAGAATTTCATAATAACAGTATTAGTTCTTATTTACTTATGAATCCAAGCACCTGCAATTAAATTATGGCAGGCTCCTTCACGATTCAGCTAAAAGGAAAGGACAGACAGTAATTTCTTGGTATCCTCTTCCCACTGCTCCACTACAGAAACTAACAATGGCTTTTGAATTGCAACAAAACAATCCACACATGCTTGAATAGTCATGGTAACATGCAGTGCTTCATGTCTCTTGGAGGTTTTTTTGGGGGTTTTTTGAAGAGGAGAACAAACACAACAGTACTATTCTGCAATGCATCACCATATTTTTCCATTGCAAGTAATTTTCTGTCTTTAATCACAAAAGTATGAGCTGTTCTGAGTGAATGAGTGGTGAAGCACATTTCTAGGCTTTGAAGCAAACATCTACATTTTAAATTAAAATGTTACAAAATGTAGTTTCTCAATAACCAACACACACAAAAAATTAAGTTCCATAAGAACAGATCTTTAATTAAGCCAACTAGGATAACCGGTGTTAGAATGAAAATCCCTTCACCAGGACAAAACTGATTAACGAGGGAAGGCAAACTCCCTGCCAAGAGTGATTTCTTTTATCATGGAATTTCCCAACAAAACAGATCTCCGTTTCAGTCATTCAAGTAGCAATACACAACTATTTTTCTTCACTTCTTAATACAACGATGAGCTACATACATTCTCGCCAATGGGCAATATACGCATAATTGATGGGGAAAGCCAGGGGATAAGTTCACTGAAAAAAGATAGACTGAACACAACATAAAAATACAGTGATGAAGGCACACATCAAAATACAAAGCAATTCCCACTGTTGTTATTTGACAGTGGTAACAGACAGAGGTAAGGGGCTGCTAACTGCCTTTCTTTTTAGCTTTATTGTATTCCACATGTAAATCTCATAGGGCATTTTAGGTTATTTTAATAAAATAAAAAAAGCCACTGGGGAGCCACTGTGGTCGAGTAAGGCAGGGATAACAAAAACCACCACATCTAGAAGTTCAGTTCTGCTTAAATCTTTATGACAGCTGCATTTATCCCAACTACAGGATTTAAGTAAGAAATAACAAAAAAGGCTATTCTTACCAATTCCTTTTCTTCTGTATTTGGAATCCACTGCTAACATGGCTATATAACCTCTGCGGAACATCTTTTTGTGCATATCCAGCTTGCAGACGATGGCACCTACACACTCCTCACCTACCATGGCCTTAAAGACAAACATACACGTATGCATTCTCAGTTTGTGATCTACAGTGCTACCAAAAGTAGTAAACCAGTTCATTTAAGTGAAACAGCCACACAAAATGCTTGCATAAAGCGATTAAAAAAAAAAATAAATTACTAAATAAATTTTAAAAACAGCTCCAAAATTATAAATAAGATTAAGGGACTCTTATTTCTTTATTATATTTAAATAAAGTTACAAGTCAATTAACAACCAATGAATTGTCCTGGAGAAAACCACATTATTAATCCATAAAGTCTACAGGCAAAAACATGTGTGATAGGAAAGAAGGGGGAGGAAATAAAAATATCAAGTTAAGGCATAAATCATCCTTTCACATGGGCTGCTGCAGAGGAAGATAAGTCCATTCCTGAATTTTCATCTAAAAGGGCTGCGGTAGATAAAATGCTTAATTTTTGTCTGGTTTTAATGTCAAGGCCACAAAGGATCAGAGAAAAATGTTGCTGCATTTAATCTTTAGAAACTGTCATTTTCAGTCATATGACACCCAAAGAACAAACAAAAAAGCACAGAGTTAATGTCACACGTTTTAACTGCTCAGAGATTTCCTTTGTTAAGAGCTATGTACTGACAGTTAATCCCAATAGTATTGTTACAAAAAGCATGGTCAAGGAGATGTAGTCATTCTGAAACGCTGAGAAAAAAAAACTACTTATCAAACCACTTGCACAACCACTGTGTTCACCAAACTTTTACCATGAAATATATTAGAGAAAAAGTGTAAGAAAAACTAAGTCATATGTTAACTGAAGGATTAGGCAGAACGAGATTAATGACATTATAACCTGCAGCACTAAAAGTGAATAATGTTGCAGAGTAGGACAGTATCCAAGGGGAGAATGAATTACTGTTCGTTCAGGAAAGATTGACAGAGATAAAAAGGAAACTCATAATTGTAAGTATAGATGTATAAATGGATCCACATAATTTGATAGACCTCTATCTGCAAGGGGGAACTAGCCTTGGGCTGAAGTGTAGCAACTAAACCAGGACTACAGCATATGATTGGCACAAGCATGTGCTAGCACAGGCGCTTCTGAATAATCCAAATTTACAACAGTAAGACACATCAAATGCAAAGGACCTGCCAGAGCCAGCACTGCTAGACCTCAGCACAGTCCACCTGTGAACCCGGCACTTGCTTCTCCAAAGTCTATAGTATATACTCTATAAGCCTCCAACCACCTGAACCTTTTTGTATGCAGCTTGTAGGCTAAGGCCCTACAGACAGATGATTAGTTCATGCAGATTATATTGTGGATACACAGTTTTTTCATTCCAAGAAGAATAATGTCTTCTGGCATCTCTGCGTGGATGGTGGGTTATTAACCAGTTTAGCTGTCAGCCAGAAGCTGTATGAAAGCTGAAATGAAGCAGCCCCAAACATCTGAGCTGCAGTTCCGAAGCTATGATACAGCATGATCCTAACACCATTTCTAATATAGTTTAAGCTCATCAGTCAAATATAATTATTGCTAAGTTTTTATTTGGCAGGAAACCACATTTTTAGTGGTACCCAAGAACAATCCTAAACAGTCTAAACAAGTATTTTTTAAAACAATGAACAAAACTTGTAGTGTGCTCTAAATACAGCCTCTGAGCAGTCTTTCATTTATTCTACAACACAGTTTATTCCATAGAAAAGAAAAGCTGTACTTATACTAAAACTGTGTAGGCAAAGTGTCAGCTCAAGGCAAGTTTTGTATCTCAGCTCAGACCTGAGAAAACCAGGGAGTTAAATAAAGAGTGTCATCAGAAAGGCTCTTCATAACATTGCTATAATTATGCAGAGTACCTAGATGTAATCTTAGACCTCACAAAAAAAAAGAAAAAAGGCACACCACAAACTAGCACGTTATAGTTATGCTTTGCCCTGAACACATGCAAGTTGTTGATCGTAACAGTCACACGGAAAATTTTTAAGATATATTTTTTACCCACTTTAAGAGTAGTGACATTCAAGACATTGTGTATCTCTGTTCTTTCTTCTTTAGGGCACTTTTCTGAAAAGCTATGTTCATGAATCATGTAATTAGAAAGCTAGACAGCAAAGAATTTTGTTTAGTGATCAAAGAAGCAGATACCCACTGGTTTTACCACTGTTGCCAGAGAAGTGAAGCATGACTTTGTTACCAGTTCTCCAAATACTTAAATCTGTTTCTCTGTCTTCAGGCAGGTAAGTCTGCCAGTTAATCTAAGTTGTTCCACCTGCAGAGGGAGTGCTGAATTTCCACCTCAATTTGAGGCGTTTTATTGCCTTTCCTCTTCTTTCTCCACCTCTCCAACCTCATCCAATGCTGGAAATTAATCTAAAATCATCAAATGGTTTGGGTTGGAAGGGACATTAAAGCTTATCTAGTTCCAACTCCTTGACACAGGCAGGTACACCTTCCACTAGACCAGGTTGCTCAAAGCCCCATCCAGCCTGGCCTTGAACACTGCCAGGGATGAGGCAGCCACAGCTTCTCTGGGCCCAAAACTTATCTGTGATAAAAGTTTGTAATTTAATTCCCTAGAGAAGGTTAAACTGTGTAAATAAGAACAAAAACAAAACACAGACTGAAATAGTGCTAGTTGGAAGAAGAAAGAAAAACATCATTCCCACACAACACCATTTGTGAAAAGACAATCGTAGGCCAAATTTTCGTTTCAGGTATATGAGAGTACTTCCAAACATACAAGTTTCTACAAACAGAATCCAGCCCAAGTTACTATTTATTATAAACCCGATGGAGTACTGTAAGATTTACTTCAATCGTAGGTCATTAGCAGGATTAAAATATACAAATTCAAATCCAGTATTTGCATCAACTTTGTTCTTATGAGTAAATTTAAATGCTTAACACAAGCTAGATTTTAATATCTTCCTATGGCAATCATTACTAGAAAACAGCACAGAAATGTCTGCAAATCAGCAAGAACAGCACTTTTCACAAAATTAAACAACTGGTATTAATTTAATTAGCAAAGATGGCATTAAGTCTGTCAGCCACAGTCTGAGTATGCATTGAATACCCAGACCCTGTGACATTTGTTTCCATTTGAGGAATATTGAAACAATCAACTAGTCCCTGAAAGGGAAATATTCTGCAATTCAAATGCAGTAGAACCTGCACTACTGCAATACAGCTTTCCTTTCACAGATGCACCAAAATCCATCCCAAAGTATCACAGAAACAGCTCTGTATGAATCCTTTGGCTTACATTTAGCGATCATATTACTGAATGCCACTAGAGGATACATTTAGGCTAATGGTTTTAACCTAAAGTCTGGCAAACCTAAACTCTGGCAAAGAGTTCAGCCAGAGCTCTTTAGAATACTGGGCAAATCACTAAGTTGCTCTGTTTTCACTCTATGAAACTGGACAGGAGTAATTCCTTTCCATGCAAGGGCATTACCAGAACAACTACAGTAGCTGTTGTTATGTACTCAATACTCATACGTACTCAATACTCATATCGCAATGGCTTAAGTTTTCACAAAGCTGCTGACAGTGAGAAGCAGCACAGTAAGCCTGTGTCTGAAACCACAATCACTCTTGAGAGGAAACTGGAATATAGCGAGAGTTTACAAATTGAGAACGGATGTTATAGAATTTCTTCCTGTGTCTGCCATGAGGCTAGGAAGACCTCTCAAGACAGTTTCCTAACTTTTCTGGTTCTTCTATGTCCCAAGTTTTCCTCAACTGAAAACCAGGGAAAATGTCTTACAAGTCTTAATTTCAACACGAAGTACAATTACCCTTGCATAAAATCCAATTAAAAAAAAAAAAAAAAAAAGCATTAGTATAAAACAAGATCTTAACTGCAGTCATTTAGGATTATAACACATCTAAAACCACTTACACAGTATTAATAGGTTATTTTAAAACTTGTGAAAGTTTAAATTATAAATGCTGCTATGGCTAGTGGCAAAGTTAAGAACCCAGAAACACAGATTTTCCAGATCTTTTTCTTAGAAGGTAGTCAAGTGGTGCAGTACTGTGAATGACAGTAAAGGTTACAACATTCAGCCAGAACTCTGCTTCTACTATGGCCTGTCTTACCCAAACTTTGGCACTGAGCAAGGTTTCCTAAGCTCACCTCTCCCACGCTAAAGTCTTTTGAAAACAATTTTCTGAAATATATATGGTATCACTTCTAAATTGAAGTTTCAGAACTTCAACGCTGATAGGACTAGAAGCCACAAAAACACTTCAAAAGGAAGCTACCATTTTTAAAAAGTGTTTACAATCCATATGGGGACAAAGTTGTAGTGATGCTTAAAAATGCTTCATGTAAAACAAAAGATCCCCCTTTCCTGGACCATTTTTTGACAGAAGAGTGGTTAGCATAGAAGAGAAACTGGGCTGACAGAGCTCCTGGGAATAAGGCAAAACCAGGCACTTACAGAGCGCCCACACCTAGCACACAGCACAAACCTGCTTTTCCAAAGACAGGTGAAACCGGAGTTTAAGCAGACAGTTGCAGTTTACGGATAAGGTTATTACCTTGCAACAGGTCAGTCAGTAATGCTGCAGTGTAACACATCAGAACTGATCATCAAGTATTCCCAACTTGTTACTCTAAACTCAGGAAGAGTGTTACATGGATGAATTTGATGTTAAAATGACCAGGATTTGAAGATTCCTAGTATCTGCAGGCACTTTTAAAGTGAATACGAACTTTTTTGAGTGTACAGTTAGGAAGTGGTTTGATACAGCAGAACACTATAGTAGGGTAGGTAGTAACTAACAAGTAAAGGTTAGTCCTATGCTTTCCCACCAGTTGTGTGTTCTCATATCTTGCACCAACAACTGTGACATCCTGCTAGGAATTTATTTAGAGCCCTAAATCAACAGAAACCTGACCCTAAAAGATATACATACACACACACACTTATAAGTATGTGTCAGTTGTGGGAGGGCTATGTTAGCTTCCCAAATCGGAGAAACACAAGGGTTGGCACAACCCAAGAAGAGGTAGTTGAACAAAAAGAAAAAGCAAGCAGCCCTTTCCGTTGCATTAGCAATGGTGCACCTTGGGAAGGCAAGCCAAAACTCTGCAAGTTTCAGACCTAGGAGATATCATTGCCAGGAATAATGTTCATAATGCCCCCAGAAAACAGCTCTGCGTTGTCAGATAGCCAAAATGCTAGATAGCAAAATTACGGTGTTTAAGAGGCTTACTGAATAAATGTCAGCAAGGAGCAACTGGTGATCATTTACAGAAATTACACATCCCATCTTCAATTTAAATGGTGTTAGTACTTTCCCCTCACATGCTGGGAAAGGGAAAGGAGCTCACGACAGTGCAGTGAAGAGATGTGAGCATACATTGGAAGATTTTAAAAATGGGGATGGTGAAAGTCAGTAAAGGAATTGGTTGAATCCCTACAGATACATTTTTCAAAAGCGAATGAATTGCAATCTTTACCCCTCTCCCAAAAAGCAATCAAAACCAAAACAAAACCTGGAACCACAAGGGTTTGAGGACACAAGGCATTAAAGAAAAATGATTCTTTGAGACCAGGCACTATGCTTCTGCCCAGCATCCTGACACTGTTCTTGCTAATTGGAATATGCAGTCCCTGACTGAAGATAAATATTTTAAAGAGACTTATTAGACAGTAGTAGTTCAGGAATCCATTAGCAGCAGGAACAATTAAATTTTATAGAACAGAAAGTCTTCAAGACAACCTCTAAAAAACAAACCTTAAAAATACCAAAACCAGTCACAAAAAAAGTCCATCGAATTTGACTCAACGTACAGCAAGACCTTCAAATTATTAAGTAATAACAATTGGCTAGCTTTAGTCATTCATAGCCACATATTCTTCTCTACAGTTTTATGTACTGTACATTGTTCCACCCTTGGGAAAAAAAAAAAAAAAAAAGGCAAATACACAGATTTCATGTAAAGCTTTGTTGATTCATCAAGACTATTAAAAAAAACATCCCCCCCAGCCCCCTCCCCCCAAAAAAAACCCAAGACAAAACTAAAAGAAGCTGTCACTACAAAATAAGCTTAAAGATACCTTCTTTTCCTTGAGTGATGTCTTATTCTTTGAATGCACTTCTGGTATATTGCTCTGTCAAACAATTTGACATTGCGGTTTCCTTACAAAATTCTCAAGTTACTCCCTGACCAAAAACCCCCTAAAGATTTAATGTCTAAACAAATGCATTGTGATCTAACTGTATCCAACATTACCTTGCCATTAGCAGCACGCACCTGATGCGGAAAGTATGGACATTTGTAGCTCAAAAGCATTTATTTCCAATATGAGGTAAATCAGTCACACATAGCTCAGTGCTTAAAAAATACCATTCTGCTCTGATCAGCATCCTTATAATGGCAAACATGACTTTGCATCAAACAATGTTTGCAAATATTTTTGTACTCCTATTTTGTTCCAGAAGGTAATGCTTTGCTCAACTTCCTATAATCCTACTGTATTCTCTCTTTGCGGTTTTAAGAGGCACAGTTCTTAAAATCCTCCCATTAATCATAGAAATCCTGCTATAAATTATACCAGACCCTAAACCAAGAACATTCAGGAAGTTTAAGGCCAGATGGATTTCACTAGCCTCACCTCCTGTACTCATATCCTATCAAAATTTCACAGAGATACTCCTGAATTGAAGGGTGTCTTGGTTCTGGCTAAATCATACCTTTCAGCAAGGTGTCCAGCCTTCATTAAAACATCAAGAGAGAAGAATTCATCATTTACCATAGCAAGGAAGTGTCACACACTCCCATAAATGTTCTGTTTTGCAGACCTGCATTTTTCTATGACTAAGTCAAACACAGCTAAGCTCCTGCTATGCATGTGTACTCCTCAGGTCAACTCATAGTCAGTTTTATATACCTCTGGATGGATTATCATCCTGAAAGCATGCTTTTGAACTGAGACACAAGTTCTTTCATAAGATTTGTTAAATACTTAGGAAGACAGAGTGACAGCCAGATCAGTCTTTACAACAGTGCAGCAGGAAGAATATAAAACTAAATACATTGTTAGTACAGCAAGACAATCTAAGCAGCACAAGAATTTCTGCATGCTGCATACACTATCACACCTGTAAGAAGCAATACAGTTGTACTTGTCTCTTTTCAAAGTAAGTTCACAGATCAAAAGGTCTACAAAACCTTTCCCAATGTCTCTCCATGTGTCACTGAGCATTTATATGTTAGTCATACTGAAGTCTGTTTTAAAACCACTGTGCAAGAATTACTAGGCACTCGTAAGACACTAGTAGACTAAGTACTTTCTTTTTTAAATACACACCTCGGAACTGAGACAGAATGATAAAATGAGCTACCGAAGGTCACGAAAGTCAATGTCAAAACCAAGATTAGAAGCCTTGAATTCCTGGATCCTAGCCCTGTGCTCAAACCCTTTCCCCACCACTTAAAACATGTATTAACAACTTAGGAACTTCAGGTGCATGCTTTACTTATACATGCACAAGTCACAAGGGAACTTCGGTAGGTCAAAAAAAGCTTGGCCTTATCCACAAAAAGATTATTAGAAGCATTTCCACAAATGTCAACCTTTCAATCCTCTCCCACCCAGCCCCGAACCACTCCCAATTCCTTCCCTCCCTCCCCCCTCTGGCACTTACCAAAAAGCAAAGTTGTGGCCAGTTGTGGATAAAATACCTATATGTGTAAATGGAGTAGGGTTCAGACAGATCTTTGGTGATCAGTCTCATGATATCGGGCATCTGCAGCTCTGACTCATACTGGACGTATCGTATCGTTATGTCCTCCTCGGGCTGAGAGTCCGTTGCCGAGCCTTTCAAACTACAAGCTGCTGCTAAGGACCCGGAGAGTAGCAGCAGGGACTCCTCCTGCTCACCTCCTTTATCGCCCTCCTCCTGCTCTTCCTCCTCCAAGCCAGTCCCTCCTGCCAGTCCACTGCCAGCTGCAGTATTAGCAGCAGTCATAGTTGTGGCAGCAGGCTGGCTACTGTCCTCTCTTGCTGCTGCTGCTGGGGGAGAAGGAGGAGGAGAGGGTGCAGTCCTTCCCTGGGGAGGGAGGTGGTTGGTAAGGGAGGATGAGCACGGTGCTGTGGTCGGGGGCGATGACTGCTGCTGCTGTCCGGAGCCCATTGTTTTGCTGGCTCGCTTGTTCTCCAGCCCCTCGGGGGCTACCCCTGCCTCCGAGCTGAGGATCTTGCTCTTGAGGGAGGCCCGCAGATGCCGCAGCTCGGGGCTTATGAGGCCGTTGAGCTGGTGGTTGTGGTGCGGGGAATGGTGATGGTGGTGGCGGTGCTGCGGCCCCCCCTTGCCTCCGTCGCTGCCTCCTCCTCGCTGCTGCTGCTCCAGTCCGCCCGCGGGTCCCTCCTCTTCCTCCTCTTCTTCGGCCTCCTCGTCCTGGGCCCCGGTACAGGCGGAGGCGGCAGCAGAGAAGGTGTAAGAGGAGGAGGAAGCAGTCCCCCCTCCTCCTCCTCCTCCGGGGAAGGGGGAGAGCGTGTCCCCCTGCGGGGAGAGGACGCTGCTAGGCCCCGGCGGTACCTCGGCCATATCCTACGGGAGAGACCGACACAAACTCACCGAGGAGGAGGGCGTCAGACGAGACGGGGGCGAGAAGGGAAAGCGGCGGCCTCACGGGCCACGGTCGAGACGGGGGTTGGGGGGGGGCGGGGGGCGCGAACAAAGGCAGAGACGGTGCCCGGGCCCCGCCTCGCCGCCCCGCCGCCTCCTCTTCCTGCTGTCCCGCTCCCCCCGCCACCGTTGCCAAGGCCCTTCCCCAGCCCCTCGTGAGCCCCGGGCGACCACCCGCCGCCCCGCGGCCTCCCCGCCCGCCGCCGCGGCCACTCACCCCCGCGTCTCCTCAGCGCCGCGGCTCCTACTCTCCGCTCATCCAGCGGCCGCCAAGCGCGGCCGCCGCTGCCGTAACCCGCGGCCAAGTTTCCTGTCAGCTGTTACGACACTTCCTCCCTTGGCGGCGGGGCCTGGCGACGGCGGGGCGACCGCGCGGTGTGCGCGGGGAGGACGCGCGGCCGGCAGCGTTCCGCCGCAGCGTGCGGCCCGTCCTGCGCACGCCGCTCCCGCTGCCCGGCCTGGGCGGCTCCGCGGCGTCCGCTCCTGCGGGTGCTGCGGGCTCGCAGCCTGCCCGGGGGAGGCCGGCACTGGGGTTAGGCTCGGGCCTTGGGTTCCCGGCGGCCTAGGCCAGAGCCGCGGTGCTCCCATAGCGTGTGCGCGCCGGAGCTGGTGGACGCAGGTTTCACCAGTTGAACCTATGAATGCTACGGCAGCGGCACCATTGCCCTCGAACGCCTCCTTTTGCTGCCTCCCCTGCCCTCATTCACACCCCAGCAGACGCTCCCTTCGGTATGGGCTTTAATCAGCCCATACTCGACTGGACAGACATGCTGCCCACAAGGACAGTGCCAGCAGTGTTTTGGTGACACTGTTGCAGATCAGAGAAGAGCGCAGGAATTGTTGCTCTTGCTTTCAAAGCAGTGTGAGGCGTGGTTCCTCATCTGAATAGGCAAACACAGGCCTTAGACTGTGTTGTGCAACTGATAACAGCAGAAACTTGGCAAGGCTGAAAGAAGTAAGTCTAAAGCAATCTCCACTGCTGTTATGCATTAAATAATCTCTGTTTTAAGAACACAGGAGTAGATACCTCAGCAATAATCATCGAATCACAGAATGGTTTGGGTTGGAAAGGACATTAAGATCATCTAGTTCCAGCCCACCTGCTGTGGGCAGGGACGCCTCACACTAAACCATGTTGCCCAAGGGTCTGTTCACCCTGACCTTGAACTCTGCCAGGGATGGAGCATTTACTTCTTCTTTGGGCAACCTGTTCCAGTGCCTCACCACCCCCAAAGCAAAGAACTTCTTTCTTATATCTAACATGAACTTCCACTGTTTAAGTTTGAACACATTACTCCCTTGTCCTATCGCTGCAGCCCTTGATGAGGAGGCCCTCTCCAGCATCCCTGTATGCCTTGGCCAGTGGTGAGTGCTGGGGGGAGGCTGGGCTGGACAAGGGCCAGGGCAGAAACACGGGCCCCTGGGCGTGGGTGCTCACCCTGCGTCGAGGCCCTGGCTGTGAGTGCCTTGGGCAGGGCATGCTGCTGCTGCCACCAGGCCTGGGCGCAGGCCTTGCTGCCTCCCAGCTGCGTCGTCCCCTCTCCTGCCTGTCCCCAGCTCCCTGTGGCTCCTGTTCCTGCTCCCCCTGCCATCAACTCCCTCCGTTCCTCTCTCCCTCCCTCCCAGTCCCACTGAATTCCTTCTGTCTCCTGCAGGCCATGGCTGTCACAAACCTCCTTGTCTGGGTTCTGCAAGGGCTCATCGTGAACGTGCGCATGGTCAGTGATGAGTTGGATGAACCCACACGTGACCGCATGCAGCAGTGTGTGGAGATGCTTATCGAGGAGATGACTTGGCTGCTGCAGGAGCTGGAGCAGAAGATCCAGGCGCAGAAGAGCAAGGAGCAGAGTCATGCGGCCTGGAGAGCCTTGGTCTTTGCTGGCTTGCGGCACTGGCAATTCTGGGCGATTGCTGGCATCCTGATCCTCCTGATTGTCGGGCTCTGCTGGTGCTTCAGGAAAAGAAGCCATAAGGTGGGCAGCAGCAGCAAAGAGGAGGAAGACAGGAAGGAGAAGCTGCTGCTGAGGCGACAGATTTGCACATGTATGTGCAATGCGCAACAAGTGGTCAGTGGACGAACTGTGGAACCGGAGTGAGTTGGTGCACGCACTGGTGGAAAACCTCGTTGCTTGCCAATGGTCCAATTCCTTGTCAAATGGTTTCTTCCTGGAGCTGGGACCAGCCATCAGGGTGGGCAGCGCCTTTGATTACTGGAGTTCCCGGGAAGATGAGCCTGCCTACCGCCAGCTCGTGTGCCTGAAGCCCCCCCCCCGTGGGCATGCCTTCTGCCTGGAGCCGCACACCGTGGCAAAGGAGTCCCGCATCCGTGTCGAGCTGCGGAGCACATGCACTACTCAGGAGACGGTGGGGCCCATGCTGTGCTTCCTCCACGACCCCGAGGAAGAGCTGAGGAAGAAGCAGAAGCCCAGCCTCCTACACACCCTCTGCACCGGCTCCTATCTAGATGTGCAGAAAACTGCTCGCTGGTTGCAGGATTTGGTTAGGGAAAACAAGGCAAGTGTGCGTCTGTTACGTTTACGTTACTACATTCTGACTGTGCTGTCCTCCAGCCGCTCCTGCAAAGTGGCAATTAAAGACGTCTCTGGGAGAACCAAGCTCGTTGAGATGATGTTTGGCGTGCAGCTAGGTGACTCAGACATCTTCATGAGCAGCCAGGCTACAGAGGACATCTTCACTCCAAGCACAACGTGGACATTGAGCTGCACCTGGGCAGAGGAGAAGTTCTTGTGGCTGATGTTTGATCAGACCCGAGACAACAGCTTGCTCAGCTGCCTGCAACTCTGCACCTGCATGGTGGCGGGCACAGGCTTTTCCAGCTATACCTTGAAGACAGTGGTGATGCACCTCCTGACCACCACACCCCTGTCAGGCTGGCGCAGGAGGCATTTCCTACTGCGGCTGGATGACATCATGCGGTACCTGCGCTGCTGCGTGGAAGAGAAACGCCTCGACCACTTCTTCTGTGGTAATGAGAAGATTCTTGAGGAGATCATCTTGCCCCCAGCCTTGCAAAGAGCCAAGCCACTCAACCTCTTCCAGCATCTGGCTCAGGATCCAGCTGCCCATGAGCAGGCAATGCAGGAGTTCGAGGAGCTGCAACATCAGCTTACAACACAGCTCTTCTTCTCGGGGCAGTGAAAGTGGTCGTCATGCACAGAGCCATGTTTGCAGAGTTCACAGCCGAGGACAGATGAGGACCTCCTCATGCAGGAGGGAAGTAAAGGACAGAGTGTAGGACGCTGCAGGGAAAGGAAGAACCCCTTGCAGTGGACCTCTGCCAAGAGCGGCAGCATTCTCCTCTCAGAGGTTTTCAGATAGCAGCCAGTGATGACTGCAGTGGCAACAAAGATGACTTTTTCCCTGCTTTCTCCTCTCACTGGCTGCAGCCAGAAGGGCGTTTCACATGGGCCCAGGTACTCTTGCTGGCAGCTCTGGCTGTGCAGGGACCAAGCGAGAGGCACCACTGATGTGCCCCCGTGTGTTCACTGGGGTCTGGATGGAGAACCTACACATGCTGGATCCTCCCCAGGGAGCTGGTGCCCCCGAACTGAGCACGCTGGGCACGGAGAACACGCTGCTCTATCGGCAGTGGGAACTGCTGCTGCGCCTTTCCTCCACAGCAAAAGTATGCTCTGGGGAGTGGGACCCGATGCAGCTGAAGAGGCCATTGAAAAGGAGCCTGGCAACAGAGACTCCTGTTTCTACGTGGACAGTGAGCTCCCTTCCTCTTTGAGAGAGTCCATTCCCTCTGGGAGCTTTCCCCTGTGCAAAGATGCCAATAAATCTCTTGTGTAACATCCAGACAAACACTGCATCTGTGAGGGTGTGGGTTATGGAAAGGGCTCTGGGGGCTGTGCTTGATGGTCAGCTCCACAGAATCAAAGATTCATAGAATAGTTAGGGTTGGAAAGGAACTTAAGATAATCTAGTTCCAACCCCTCTGCCATGGGCAGGAATGCTTCACCCTAGACCATGTTGCCCAAAGCTCTGTCCAACCTGGCCTTGAACACTGCCAGGGATGGAGTATTTACCACTTCTTTGGGCAACCTGTACCAGTGCCTCACCACCCTCACAGTAAAGAACTTCTTCCTTATATCTAACCTGAACTTGTTTCACTTTGAACCCATTACCCCTTTTCCTATTGCTACAGTCCCTGACGAAGAGTCCCTCTATTGCATCCTTGCAGGCTCCTTTCAGATATTGGAAGACTGCTATGAGGTCTCCACATAGCCTTCTCTTCTCTAGGCTGAACAGCTGCAACTATTAACACACATGCATGGCCCCTCAAAATGCAGCATAGTGAGTTTTTCCTTTTCTCACATGAAAGCTTTGCAGGGCTGTTGTAAGACTTGGTAATTTTTATTTGCTACAGTTATTTTTCAAGTAAGTGACAGGTCTGGACTTAAAAGGAAAATCCAGCAACTACTCTACATGTCCTAACAGGACTCTTTAATAAAGAAGAAAATAGACTGTGGGGTTAGTCTTCCACTTATGAATTGCTGACTTCTGAAGTAAAATAGGAAAAGAGTAAAATACCAGTTTGAAAGTGAGTGAATTATAAGGCTTTTAGTCAAAGTAATTAATGATGGAATTACTTAAATTTTGAGAATTAAATGGGTCTCTATCCTTTTAAATTTATGTATTCTCTTCCAAAGCTCCATTCAGCAAGATTAATGCATATTACCTCTATTCATGTTGGCTTTAAGTGTCCTGCCGTTGCTCTGCAGATCTGTTTTTAGATGCTTCTATCTGCTCTACGAAGTTGTTCACATGCATAATTTTGTTCAAGGCTTTAATGGGGTTTTATTTTTTTCAGGCACCAAAGGACACTTGTGGGCCTGATCGGGACTGTTCCGGCACACCGGCAGTGCTGTTAAGTTCACTGCCCTTGGGCACTTTAAACAGAAAGATCAAACAAATGTCTCATCCGTGTAGGAATGGCCCAAATTCTGCTCTCATTTGCCATGTTGCAGCAGTGTGATTGAGAGTGTCTGAGCCACATGTTAGGGTGATATCTGTGTTAAGATGATCCAGTGCCAGCAAACGTTAGAGAGGGTGAAGATGATCTAACTTATCACGAAAATGCTGTGTTACCTACAATAAGGTGACAGGTACCATGGAAAAAAGCCTCTCTTGTGTGCTCTCTAACACACTAGTAACATTTTGTGTACCACTTCCAATACCTGTTGAACCACTTCCAAACTCAGAAGGTCCTAGTTCTGATGTTGATTTTAACAGTTCACTGTCCATAGCTAGAATCTGTCTGACCAAAGGTAGATGTGGGTAGGACAGACACCTCTAAGCTGGTGCCTTTAGTCCCCCTTAATGTTAAGGAGGAGGAAAAGGCACTTCTGTATTGGGATTCAGCCCATCCTAAAGTAGATTTCTAAAGCAGGTCAGGTGAATTGTGCTTTGGAGGTGTCATCATCCCATTAAACAAAGGGAGTTCAGCATAATTTGTTTCATCTCTGATGGATACCCCCACCGTCACTCTGAAGTTAGGTGGAAGGTGTCCTATGGCCACTGTGCCTCTTAGTTGCCTTATTTCTTGTCTTTATTATAACAACAGCTGCTTTTTAAACAGATGTTCTGAACCAGAACTGGCACCTTTAAAAAAAAAAAAAAAAATAGCTTTAGGTAATTTTATTCCTTAGATTCCTTACAGTTGTATTTAATCTGGGCAATAAACTGTAGCAGCAGGTCAATGCTTAACAAAGAAGCATTTTTTTTTTTTTTTCTTTTCAAAGAAGGGGAAGTATTTCGACATTAGTGTTTGACATAGAAGTAGAGATCCTTCAACTAAAACGTTCTCCATTGTTCTCCACTAATCAACAATGATTCTTGTTAAGTTACCCAGCATGTAACAGTGACCATGTTTCTTAAACTCTGAGTTCAGCAGCAAAGCAACAATAACTCTTTTTCATTTCTACTTGTCCAAGTAAAAAGTAATTTAGGTTTTTTTGAATCTGATTTTTCAGGTAGACAAATAAAGATTTTCATAGGCCTTGTCAGTGTTACAGTCATGAGGACATCCCCCTTCCTAGGGGTTTGCCCATTTGGGCTCAGGGACAGGTCTGAGATAGTGCAGTGGATGGCTGACCAGCACGACCATGCCTGCTTCTCCTTGCAACATTGCCATGGACTTGCCTAGTGATCTGGACTCTCAGCTGAACCTGGTCACTGTCACAAAAGCATCTCTATCAGGTACTGATGGCTGTGCCTTTGACAGTGAGGCCACCCTGCTGTCCTCACTTTTTCCACCTAGCACACCTTGCTGTAGCTGTTACCTTAGCCCCTGGCTCCCCTTACCTTCTGGACCAGCATCCAACTTTGCTGTTTCTTGACAGCTGGGTGTAAGAGAATCCCTGCACCTCACGATGGAGATCAGGGATCTCTGTGCTGATTTCTGTGTCTTAGTGATGCTTGAAGGGTGGAGGGAGGGTATGAACAAGTGCCTGGGATGTGAGATTTGTGAACCTGGCTCAAGCAGGGCTACTGCTGAATGTCCTTTGGGTGCTGTACTTGTGCACCTGTACTGGGTCAGGAGCTGAACTGGCATCTCCCCAGGGCTGCATCAGCTGTTCTAGCTGAGCTGTGATCTCTTCAGAGCCCACCCATGAACTGTGTGGGCAAAGATGCTATCATCAACTAAAGCAGCTTGGCTTTGGTCTTCTGCAGCTCAAATAAATGCAAGATGATAGAAAAGGTGTACATGCAAGTCTGAAATTGTGCTGGCAGAGGTGGAAATACCAGATCTGTTCAAGTTCGTGAAGCAGCAAATATAGAATCATAAAGAATTATACAAGGTTATAGGCACAGGAAAAGAGGGATTCAGTAAAACCAAAATGTATGTGTATGTATCAAAACGTGTTGTTCAGTCCTCACTGTGGAAACTGGCTGTTTAATGGTGGGATTCGTGCTCAGAGGGAACCTTCCATGTGAAATGGTCAGTCTGGAAAAAATGCGGTTAAGAAAGTGTCGTAACAAGAGAAATCACAAGGGGGTAGTGTTGTACAGCACTCCAGCGTCTTTGCAATTCCCTCAGCAGTGACCCTGTGTCATAAACCAAGTTTATTTTACCAGAGGAAAATACAGAAGTCACTGCATCTCTTCTGACAGCAGTCCCTGGGAGGATAACACTTTTCTCTGTGTGAAACAAGGCCTTGTAATGTCAAGATCAATACGGCAGCAGAATTGCCATCTCCACCTTCGTAGCTACATTGAAACCAAGTATGAAATGACGATGACAGAGGTTTGACAGGTTAAAAAAAAGAAACCAAAACAAAACCCAGATATCTGTAAAGGATCAGTCAATAATGACAATATTTATTCCTTTTCTTTTCTTTTCTTTTCTTTTCTTTCTTTTCTTTTCTTTTCTTTTCTTTTCTTTTCTTTTCTTTTCTTTTCTTTTCTTTTCTTTTCTTTTCTTTTCTTTTCTTTTCTTTTCTTTTTTCTTTCTTTTTTCTTTCCTTTCCTTTCCTTTCCTTTCCTTTCCTTTCCTTCCTTTCCTTTCCTTTCCTTTCCTTTCCTTTCCTTTCCTTTCCTTTCCTTTCCTTTCCTTTCCTTTCCTTTCCTTTCCTTTCCTTTCCTTTCCCTTTCCCTTCCTCCCTTCCCTTCCCTTCCCTTCCCTTCCCTTCCCTTCC